>NW_020175078.1:172960-451628 GCF_003031525.2 Neophocaena asiaeorientalis asiaeorientalis
AACCCAAAACAATTAAGAAAATGGGAATAGGAACACACATATCAATAATTACCTTAAAAGTAAATGGATTAAATGCTCCTACCAAAAGACACAGATTCACTGAATGGATACAAAAAGAAGACCCGTATATATCCTGTCTACAAGAGATGCACTTCAGACCTAGGGACACATACAGACTGATTGTGAGGGGATGGAGAAAGATATTCCATACAAATGGAAATCAAAAGAAAGCTGGAGTTGCAAGTTTCATGTCAGACAAAATAGACTTTAAAATAAAGCCTATTACAAGAGACAAAGAAGGACACTACATAATGATCAAGGGATCGATCCAAGAAGAAGATATAACAATTGTAAATATTTATGCACCCAACATAGGAGCACCTCAATACATAAGGCAAATACTAACAGCCATAAAAGGGGAAATCGACAGTAACACATTCATAGTAGGGGACTTTAACACCCCACTTTCACCCATGGACAGATCATCCAAAATGAAAATAAATAAGGAAACACAAGCTTTAAATGATACATTAAACAAGATGGACTTAATTGATATTTATAGGACACTCCATCCAAAAACAACAGAATACACATTTTTCTCAAGTGCTCATGGAACATTCTCCAGGATAGATCATATCTTGGGTCACAAATCAAGCCTTGGTAAATTTAAGAAAATTGAAATCGTATCAAGTATCTTTCCCGACCACAACGCTATGAGACTAGATATCAATTACAGGAAAAAATATGTAAAAAATACAAACACATGGAGGCTATAGAATACACTACTTAATAACCAAGTGATCACTGAAGAAATCAAAGAGGAAATCAAAAAATACCTAGAAGCAAATGACAATGGAGACACGACAACCCAAAACCTATGCGATGCAGCAAAAGCAGTTTTCACAGGGAAGTTTACAGCCATACAATACTACCTCAAGAAACAAGAAACATGTCAAATAAACAACCTAACCTTGCACCTAAAGCAATTAGAGAAATAAGAACAAAAAACCCCCAAAGTTAGCAGAAGAAATAAATGAAAAAGAAATGAAGGAAACGATAGCAAAGATCAATAAAACTAAAAGCTGGTTCTTTGAGAAGATAAACAAAATTGATAAACCATTAATTAGCCAGACTCATCAAGAAAAAAAGGGAGAAGACTCAAATCAATAGAATTCGAAATGAAAAAGGAGAAGTAAAAACTGGCACTGCAGAAGTACAAAGGATCATGAGAGATTACCACAAGCACCTGTATGCCAATAAAATGCACAACCTGGAAGAAAGGGACAAATTCTTAGAATGCACAACCTGCCGAGACTGAACCAGGAAGAAACAGAAAATATAAACAGACCAATCACAAGCACTGAAATTGAAACTGTGATTAAAAATCTTCCAACAGGGCTTCCGTGGTGGTGCAGTGGTTGACAGTCTGCCTGCCGATGCAGGGGATATGGGTTCATGCCCCGGTCTGCGAAGATACCACATGCCACGGAGTGGCTAGGTCCATGAGCCATGGCCACTGAGCCTGCGCATCCGGAGCCTGTGCTCCACAACGGGAGAGGCCACGGCAGTGAGAGGCCCGCGTACCGCAAAAAAAAAAAAAAATCTTCCAACAAACAAAAGCCCAGGACCAGATGGTTTCACAGGCGAATTCTATCAAACATTTAGAGAAGAGCTAACACTTATCCTTCTCAAACTCTTCCAAAATATGCCAGAGGGAGGAACACTCCCAAACTCATTCTACGAGGCCACCATCACCCTGATACCAAAACCAGACAAGGATGTCACAAAGAAAGAAAACTACAGGCCAATATCACTGATGAACATAGATGCAAAAATCCTCAACAAAATACTATCAAACAGAATCCAACAGCACATTAAAAGGATTATACACCATGATCAAGTGGGGTTTATTCCAGGAATGCAAGGATTCTTCAATATATGCAAATCAATCAATGTAATACACCATATTAAAAAATTGAAGGAGCAAAACCATATGATTATCTCAATAGATGCAGAGAAAACTTTTGACAAAATTCAACACCCATTTATGCTAAAAACCCTGCAGAAAGTAGGCATAGAGGGAACTTTCCTCAACATGTTAAAGGCCATATATAACAAACCCACAGCCAAGATCATCCTCAATGGTGAAAAATTGAAACCATTTCTACTAAGATCAGGAACAAGACAAGGTGGCCCACTCTCACCACTCTTATTCAACGTAGTTTTGGAAGTTTTAGTCACAGCAATCAGAGCAGAAAAAGAAATAAAAGGAATCCAAATTGGAAAAGAAGAAGTAAAGCTGTCACTGTTTGCAGATGACATGATACGGTACATAGAGAATCCTAAAGACACTACGAGAAAACTACTAGAGCTAATCAATGAATTTGGTAACGTAGCAGGATACAAAATTAATGCACAGAAATCTCTGGCATTCCTATACACTAATGATGAAAAATCTGAAAGTGAAATTAAGAAAACACTCCCATATACCACTGCAGCAAAAAGAGTAAAATATCTCGGAATAAACCTACCTAAGGAGACAAAAGACCTCTATGCAGAAAATTATAAGACACTGATGAAAGAAATTAAAGATGATACAAACAGATGGAGAGATATACCATGTTCTTGGATTGGAAGAATCAACATTGTGAAAATGACTCTACTACCCAAAGCAATCTACAGATTTATTGCAATCCGTATCATACCACTGGCATTTTTCACAGAACTAGAACAAAGAATTTCACAATTTATATGGAAACACAAAAGACCCCGAATAGCCAAAGCAATCTTGAGAACGAAAAATGGAGCTGGAGGAATCAGGCGCCTGGACTTCAGACTATACTACAAAGCTACAGTAACCAAGACAGTATGGTACTGGCACAAAACCAGAAAGATCGATCAATGGAACAGGATAGAAAGCCCAGAGAGAAACCCATGCACATACAGTCACCTTATCTTTGATAAAGGAGGCAAGAATATACAGTGGAGGAAAGACAGCCTGTTCAATAATTGGTGCTAGGAGAACTGGGCAGGTACATGTAAAAGTATGAGATTAGAACACTCCCTAACACCATACACAAAAATAAACTCAAAATGGATTAAAGACCTAAATGTAAGGTCAGACACTATGAAACTCTTAGAGCAAAAGATAGGCAGAACACTCTATGACATAAATCACAGCAAGATCCTTTTTGACCCACCTCCTAGAGAAATGGAAATAAAAACAAAAATAAACAAATGGGACCTAATGAAACTTCAAAGCTTTTGCACAGCAAAGGAATCCATAAACAAGACCAAAAGACAACCCTGAGAATGGGAGAAAATATTTGCAAATGAAGCAGCTGATAAAGGAGTAATGTCCAAAATTTACAAGCAGCTCAATATCTAAAAAACAAACAACGCAATCCAAAAATGGGCAGAAGACCTAAATAGACATTTCTCCAAAGAAGATATACAGATTTCCAACAAACACATGAAAGAATGCTCAACATCATTAATCATTAGAGAAATGCAACTCAAAACTACAATGAGGTATTACCTCACACCAGTCAGAATGGCCATCATCAATAAATCTAGAAACAATAAATGCTGGTGAGAGTGTGGAGAAAAGGGAACCCTCTTGCACTGTTGGTGTGAATGTAAATTGATACAGCCACTATGGAGAACAGGATGGAGGTTCCTTAAAAAACTAAAAATAGAACTACCATATGACCCAGCAATCCCACTAACTGGGCATATACCCAGAGAAAACCAGAGTTCAAAAAGAGTCTTCTACCAAAATATTCATTGCAGCTCTATTTACAATAACCAGGATGTGGAAGGAACCTAAGTGTCCATCAACAGTTGAATGGATAAAGAAGATGTGGCACATATATACAATGGAATATTAGCCATAAAAAGAAACGAAACTGAGTTATTTGTCGTGAGGTGGATGGACCTAGGGTCTGTCATACAGAGTGAAGTAAGTCAGAAAGAGAAAAACAAATTCCGTATGCTAACACAAATATATGGAAACTAAGAGAAAAAAAAAAAAGGTCGTGAAGAACCTAGGGGCAAGACGAGAATAAAGACAGACCTACTAGAGAATGGACTTGAGGATATGGGGAGTGGGAAGGGTAAGCTGTGACAAAAGTGGTATGGACATACATATACTACCAAGCGTAAAATAGGCAGCTAGTGGGAATCAGCCATGTAGCACGGGGAGATCCAGTGCTTTGTGACCACCTAAAGGGGTGGGATAAGGAGGGTGGGAGGGAGGGAGATGCAAGAGGGAAGAGATATGGGAACATATGTATATGTATAACTGATTTACTTTGTTAGAAAGCAGAAAGTAACACACCTTTGTAAAGCAATTATACTCCAATAAAGATGTTAAAAAAAAAAAAGTAAATCCAGAACGTCTTTTCCTACACCCAAGCAAAAGGAAAAGCCCTTTGTAAAATAATTGGAAGCTATTTGATAAAGTCATGTTCTCTGTTCTTTGCAAAGACCTCATATTAAGACAGTATGTTAATAAAATTGTGGCACTTGGAAATTCTTGCTAAGACATCTAAAGTTTTATGAATAATTTCAGTTCTTGGGCATTTCTGGGCCTCCTGCTTCTCTTCCTCATTTTGCAAGGTCAAATATGCCAAACTATGTTGTCAAAATAAGAGTTGCATCATGAATTGTAATTCCAGTGAGAAGTGTAGTGCTTAGCAAATAGTAGGAACTCAGTAACTGATAAATGGATTAACAAATGAATTCGATTCTTTTCATAAAGTTTTTGTCATTAACAAACAGAATAACCTGGCTTAAGAGATAACTGAATCTTAATTCTAGGAAAAGACCACACTGCACCCCAGTCCCTCCTTTCGTTTGGTCTTGGTTTCTTTTGACTGTTTTCTCTCTGTTACTACTATTTCTAATCTTCTTGGTTATTCCTGAGAGATTTTCACAAAAAGTCTCTGTGTTTCATGTTTTTCCTGTTTATTCTGCTCTTTGTTATTGCGATGACAGTGTCTGATCATGGCTATACCTAACATCTTGGCTTCTGCCTTAAGAAATCATGATTCTGGAATTATGCCTCTATTGTCCTAGATTTCGATTCCATGGTATTTGGTTATGATTTTGCATTTCCATTCTTACCCCACTTCTATATGGTCATACCAATAAAATTAGCCTCTATTAGCCACTTTTGAAATCCCCCCCATGATGAAAGAGATAATTATAATCGTCATAATGGTTTCACTTAATTTTTAATTTTCTACTTAATTTGAATATGGAGGAGAAAGCATTATGACCCATTTCTCTACCCTTACTCCTCATTTTGCAATTACCACTATAGAACATCATGAGCTGACCAGAATAACATAATATTTATTTATTCATTTCTCACAAACATGTTTTTATTCAGTGAAAAAAAGCAAGCTAGTTTTAGAAGGGATATACCAGAAACTTTCACTTCTGAAAGATCCCTAGGCGGTAAGGCAAATAGAAATCAGGATAATTTATATCACCACTAAACTAAGACTGATGGATGAACTTGTGCTATATTACAGGGTCCAGTTATGTAAAGTAAATTGATGTTTAGAGATGTTCTGATTTTAAAACTATTAAAAAGCATAATGGCATTAGAAAATGATAACTTAAATGATGATTATTAAATTTTAAAATATTGATTACATTTTGAAATTTTGAATGCATGTTACAGACAAGTATCGCAAAATAGAGTAATACTTTGAGGAGGTAGCTTGCAGTATAGTTTGAGGAACTTGACAAGCATGGAGAATTCATAGAGTGTGGTATTTTAAATGAGTTTAAGCACATTTATGCCAAGATATTTTGGGGAAGCTTATTCACACAGAGGATACTTTCTGCTTCAGTAAGTATGTTCTCTAGTCAAAAGCTCCCAATTTCACTGTGATATTCTGGTATGCATATTAGTTTGATGTGTGTACACGTGTTTACTTTCTTTTTCCTTTTTTCTTTTTTTTTTTTTTGACAAACACCACATAAATGGTAGTACACAAAACCCAATTAACTTGAACTTGCTGAAATCTGTGGTGTTAAGAAAAAAAACCAAACAAACAGAAACCTCCCTATTCCCTAATCATCCAAATGAAGAGATTTGAATTATCTCTTGTGTATAGCTGAAGCTTTCCCATTCTTCAAGTTTTAACTGACTTTATTGTGTTTCTGGGAGCCAGAAGTAAAAGGAAAAAATGGAAACAATAATGTACTAAAAATACCTGAGAATCCATGCTCAATTTATCTTTTTTACCTTAGTTTTGTAAAAACATGAAAATTGGGCTCAGTTTGATTTTCAGTCCTTTGGAGTAAATCTTTGTTTCAAGTCTTTTTATTTGTTTTGGTTTGCACAAATTATGTGCCTATCTTTTTTGTTCACAAAGGGGCATTAGAAAAAAACACGATATCCAATCATGGACTAGACAATCTCGAACTAGACTGTGTTAAGACATGGATTGTTGCTTGTTTCATGTGTGTACAACCTGCTACCACAACTAGACAGAATGCACCAGAGGGCAGTGCTTGATTTTCCACAAGTCACCTGGCAGAAGTGTGGTCACCTAACAAATGTATAATAACAGGTACTTGTTACCCTTATTGAAATAATATGATCTTGGAAAGTCATTTTATAAAGCTCAGCCCCTTCACCTGTAAAATGGAATAACAATAGTACCTAACTAAAATGACAGTTATGAGTATTGAATAGGTTATACCTATAAAATCAGTGAACTTAGTGCCTGGTACATAGTAATCTCTCCCTTTCTTTATCTCTATCCATATATAGATAGAGAAATATATAGCACATTTTATAAATTCAAAAACACATTCCTTTGTATTTTATTATCTCTGAAAAATCAATGTGTCTGTTGTTTACTGAATCTTAGCATTGTGGCATAACTGTACTGGTATTATTCTTTTTATCCTTATTGTATACAATAATGGTGTATCATAATAAATAGTGCCTTGCATTCAATTAAATGAATATATTTTTAATCTTGTAGATGAAGGTTCAAATGTGTTATGGTATATATTTTCATAGACCATATATAGAAATAGTATTTATCTGGTTTGTATAGCTACCAACAGAACTTTTTGTCTTTAGCTGTATTTTTTTCCCAAAGCCTTTCGTCACCTTATAATACTGTAGAAGACAAATCTAAACTCAGGAGTTTCAACTGCAAAGGCTATGTTCCAAATGAACTGTGATGTTGATAAACAACCAACATTTGTAAATGAATCAGCAGAGTCAATAGAAATATAAAGTTATTTGCATTTGAATACACAACACAGCAACTTGTTGTGTTGCTGTGATAAAGAAGAGCACCTTCTGGAAGTTAGGAAGATGTATTCCTAGCTCTGCTCGTAACCAAAGTCACTTGCACAAATCATTAATCTCTCTGAGCAATTGTTTCCTCCATTTGTAAAATAAGAGTCTTAGACTGGTGATTGCTGATATCTACATGAGTTTTATTGTACAAAAAGGTGTGATTTTCTCCTAGGGCCAGCCTGGGTCAAAGTATTTCACCAGAAGGGACAGCTCAATGTTCCGTACTCTCCCTTGATGTGGAAGTTTGCCTCAAAAAAATTAGATAACAAATATGTGTTTGTGTATGGTAGTAGAAAGAACATAGTGCGAGAAGTTTTGCTCCCCAAATATTTTGAGTTCTTTCGAGAATTTGTACACAGAGAAGTCAGGAGCCATAGTATGAGGTACTACAGTTATTCAAAGCCTTAGTAGAGCTTCCCATGACATTTCACACTGTGGAAGTACAAGTTGCCCTCTGGAATTAGAAGTAGGGCAAGGCAATTTGTACTCATTTCTGTTCAGTCAAGTAGGGTTCAGTGGAGGAGGCTGTATTTCACAAACCTTGTTAAAGGAGAAAGAGTGTTAGTTTAATGCTTACTGCCATTAAGTGTTCAGTAAACCATACTGTCTAGTTCACAGACTGGGGAAGCTATTTTCTCACAAGTGACAGCAAGAGCAATGATACAGCATTAAGAGAGGTGACATTAAACAAGTCTGCCACTAACTTAATGTGTGACTTTGGGCAAGTCAGGTCTCCTCTGGAGATAATGGTGATCTGCATTTCTTTCTAATTTATCTTCTGGCTTCCAAGGAACATATTGTAGATACCTACTGGACAATTTGATAATTGAGATTTACTTTATACATGGCCCAGTGAGAATGAAAAATGATTACTAAAACTAATGAGACAGAGGAATGAGAAGAGCTGGGTCAATTGTGGTCATAACTTATCAAGAAAAGGTTTTGGAAATAGATAATATTTGAAGTGATGAAACCAAACTGGTGATACAAAACACTTTTCTGTAAACATTTGTAGACAATATCAACAGATCAGAGTTTTAGTTCATATTTCTCATATTTTGGAAAAGAGCAGGTTTTTCACTTTTTTTTATAACATGAAATTGTCCATTAGAAGTAACAGATATTGCCTCAATTTAATTTCTTGATTTAGCTGAGGCACCAGACTTAAGTTAGTTGATTTCAAATCTTTTCCCTGTATCCTTTTAACCCACCACTTATTATGTCTAAAAGTTGGCAATAGAAGAGGGAACATGTCAGATTGACAGAGACTGATCATATAGAAAGAAAGCAACTGCAAAACAGATTTTATAGAAGGATTAGTGATTCTCATTAATGTGTTCTTTATTATCTGATTTATAATGGGAATTTATGCTACAAGTTATTCATGACATTTAAATAGAAATTCAGGTCAATTTAAATAAGGATTTGGAGAAGATACATAGTGTTAGCACAGACCATCGTTTAGATTTCAGCTTCACTACTTATTGGCTCTGTGACCTTAAGAAATTACCTGGTTCAAATATCTGTGAAATGAGGATAATAATATCTTCTTCATAGAGTTGTAAAAATAAAATAATTTTGTATGCATAAGACCTATGAAATGCCACAGAAGTATGATGTGCTGATAATTGGTCACTAAGGATCCAAACTTTAAGATAATTATCAGCTCATCAGCTGTGGATCTCAATTGTTTCTGCATGCCTATAGAGTTCACACCTTTATATTTAAATATTAATAAAAATGAATGTATGTTTGCTTTTTGTTAGTATTAAAATGGTTATAAACCTCCCAGTATTTTTCACATAGTATCATACATGGAATATTAAATGCATATATCACACTGGGGTTTGTGTATAGTCTATTTAGGACTTGACATGTAAAAAAATATCCTATGCAATAAAATTATGATGAGGAAAATTTAAAGTATTAGTGAAATGTGTACAAAACTTAAATATAATCTAACCTTGCTTCCATGAAATGGTATACGTATTTCTTAGGAAGACTTTTAGACAGATGAGCACATGGAACACAAACTCTCAGCAGCTCCATAGAGCCCTCATCCAGGAAGGGGTGTAGTGCGTGGTACATGCTACCACAGACCATGCAGGGAGATGCCCAAGGGAAGAACACCTTGTTGACCATGCTCAGGACACTGTGACAGAACAGCAGCAGACAGTTGTTGCTCAATGTACTCACCTACAGTGGGGTTTGAAGGACACGCCCATGAATCTGTTCCACTTGGTCAGTCCTTTGAGGAACCCAGATGAAACTACTTAAGCAGAGACAAGTGACCTTGTGGACTCTGCCTGCAATTGCCTTCTCCAGTCACGCCACAGGATGAGAGATTGATATTTTACACAGCCCTCCTATAATCTCTCCATGGCATACTGGTGTGCCATAGCCCATCACGTGAGCTTTCCTGAAAAAAGATACTATATATGCAAGCATCTTGCACAGGGTCTAGCAGAACTATTGGATTTGAATATAAATAATACTTTAACAGAACCACATACTACACAACAGTCTTTGAAAAGTTATAAAGAAGAACTTAGTCACTTGCTTAGTGAATAGCTATAAACTTCATGCTCTGTAGCATTCACTTCCTAACTCCTTACAGCTATCAATACTCAACAAATATTTATGTACTCCCCAAAGTTTATATATGGGGCTTATAAGATGTATCATGAAATTATGCACATATGCTTTAAAGAATATATAAACTCATGTTTTTTCGATTAGGAAGTTTTTCAATATTGATTACCTTTTAATCACAGTTTCTTTTTATTTATATAATTATATAAATCAAAGGGGCTTTCGTGTGTTAGTGAAAATGTAAGATTAAGAGAACTAAATTGTACTGTGAATCATACAATAATTTCTTCTTAAAGTGGTAATATTAATTTATTCTCAGCAAAAATCTTGTCAATGGTCAACTAATTTTATTGTAACCTGTAGTCTCCATTGTTTGATGTTCCTTAGAATTCTTGGATTTTATAGATTCAACAAGAAGAAATACTGAGGATTAAAGAGTGATAGTTGAGATGCTACAAAATGACATGATTCCCTTAATGGTATTTTTCTAGTTAGACAAAAGGCATGGATTGCTGGAGGAATGTTTTAAAGTATTTATAGAAACTCAATATGTATATGATTGTCTAGAATTTACTATTCATGTAAAAACAGAAATTATAAAACATTTTGATTTTGTATTAATAAAATTCACATTTTCATGGCTAAATATATTATTTAAAAATGTTAAAGATATAAAGTGAGAAAAATTAATTCTCCCAATACCACTCTCTTTATTATGTGTAAATAATTTTGCCCACTGGAAACTGGTCAGTGTTAGCCAATCTTTCTCTTGATTTTCTTTATACAAATAGCATTCTACCATGTTGATTCTACCTTTTGCTGAAGTGGTGGTAGAAAAAAAAAATCACCCTGTGCTTACCCAATCACAGTGGTAGCCAATGCTAGGCATTAAGAATCAATTCTTAAAGTCATCTATTCTGTAAGAGGAACAAGCATATGTTTATTAAATGCTTATTATGTGTTCATTTTGCTAGGTGACTTGTGGAATACAAAGTATTGGATTCTGAATATTTTAAAGTTGCTTAAAGCCTATGTGAAGAAGTAAGTGATATATGTGAATCACATATGAAGTATATACAAATATACTTAATTGCATGTAAGTTTTTAAATTGGTTTGGAAAAGTTAGAGAAAGATGGACTAACTGGAAAAGATTGATTTTTATATAGTCAGTGCCTGAAGTAACCAGAAAAGAGTCAATGTGAATTTTTATTTTCAGAAATTATCTTTAATTTTAAGGCTTTATATTACATACAATTTTGTTAAAAACCAATATGTTATTACACATTTAGGAATCAGCTATATGGTGCAGTAATAAAATCATTATTAAGTTTACTTTAGCTTTATTCCACTATCAAAAATGTAAAGACACCCATAATGGTTTGATATATTAAATTAACAGTTTGTGAATTGTTTGTGGGAGGGGATAATTTCAGCAACTGGGTCACTCATTCTTCTTGGCATATCCATGATCTGAAAATCTCATGGAATCTCTCGCTCCTTTTTTTTTCTTTTTGGAAATCTCAGTCCTCTGCTTTTCGATTTTTTCTTTGGTAGTTGTATTATAAAGTTAAGAATATAGGAATAAACGTAAAGCAAATTAAAAGCTCCAATATGTATAATGGAGAAAACCAAATATTAGATCAGGAGCCATTGATGGTGTTTGAAATCTAGAAACTATAAATTTATTGCTCTTTTTCTAAATATATTTAATTTAATAAGCATGTTATATGCTACTGAATCTTTCTAATTTTATGTAGTAAGTAGGCTCATGCCTGTCTTTTTTTTTCGCATCTTTCTTGGAGTATAAGTGCTTTACAATGTTGTGTTAGTTTCTGCTGTACAACAAAGTGAATCAGCTATATGTATACATATATCCCCATAGCTCGTCCCTCTTGAGCCTCCCTCCCACACAAAGCATCGAGTTGATCTTTGCTGCTCTGCAGTTGGTAGTGTATATATGTCAGTGATACTCTCTCAGTTCATCCCAGCTTCCCCTCCCCACCCTATGCCCTCAAGTCCATTCTCTGCATCTGCATCTTTATTCCTGCCCTGCCACTATGTTCATCAGTACTGCTTTTTAAAATTCCATATATATGCGTTAGCATACGATATTTGTTTTTCTTTCTGACTTACTTCACTCTGTATGACAGATTCTAGGTCCATCCACCTCATTACAAATACTCAATTCCATTCCCTTTTAAGGCTGAGTAATATTCCATTGTATATATGTGCCACATCTTCTTTATCCATTCATCTGTTGATGGACATTTAGGTTGCTTCCATGTCCTGGCTATTGTAAATAGAGCTGCAGTGAACATTGTGGTACATGTATCTTTTTGAATCATGGTTTTCTGAGGGTATATGCCCAGTAGTAGGATTGCTGGGTCATATGGTATTTCTATTTTTAGTTTTCTAAGGAACCTCCATACTGTTCTCCATAGTGGCTGTATCAATTTACATTCCCACCAACAGTGCAGAGGGTTCCCTTTTCTTCAAACCCTCTCCAGCATTTATTGTTTCTAGATTTTTTGATGATGGCCATTCTGACTGGTATGAGGTGATACCTCATTGTGGTTTCGATTTGCATTTCTCTAATGATTAGTGATGTTGAGCGTCTTTTTATATATTTGTTGGCCATCTGTATATCTTCTTTGGAGAAATGTCTTTTTAGGTCTTCCGCCCGTTTTTGGATTGGGTTGTTTTTGTGATATTGAGCTGCATGAGCTGTTTGTATATTTTGGAGATTAATCCTTTATCAGTTGCTTCATTTGCAAATATTTTCTCCCATCCTGAGGGTTGTCCTTTCATCTTATGGTTTCCTTTGCTGTGCAAAAGCTTTGAAGTTTCTTTAGGTCCCACTTGTTTATTTTTATTTTCATTACTCTAGGAGGATGGGTCAAAAAGGATCTTGCTGTGATTTATGTCATAGAGTACTCTACCTATGTTTTCCTCTAAGAGTTTTATAGTGTCTGCCCTTACTTTTAGGTTTTTAATTCATTTTGAGTTTATTTTTGTGTATGGTGTTAGGGAGGGTTCCAATTTCATTCTTTACATGTAGCTGTCCAGTTTTCCCAGCACCACTTATTGAAGAGGCCGTTTCTTCTCCATTGTGTATTCTTGCCTCCTTTGTCAAAGATAAGGTGACATTATATGCATGGGTTTATCTCTGTGCTTTCTATCCTATTCTATTGTTCTATATTTCTGTTTTTGTGCAGTACCATGCTGTCTTGATTACTGTAGCTTTGCAGTATAGTGTGAAGTCAGGGAGTCTGATTCCTCCAGCTCCTTTTTTTTCCCCTCAAGATTGGTTTGGGGTCTTTTGTGTCTGCATACAATTGTAAAATTTTTTGTTCTAGTTCTTTGAAAAATGCCATTGGTAATTTGATAGGGTTTGCATTGAACCTGTAGATTGCTTTGGGTAGTATAGTCATTTTCACAACATTGATACTTCCAATCCAGGAGCGTGGTATATCTCTCCATCTGTTTATGTTATCTTTGATATCTTTCATCAGTGTTTTATAGTTTTCGAGTACAGGTGTTTTGTCTCCTTAGGTAAGTTTATTCCTAGGTATTTTATTCTTTTTGTTGCAATGGTAAATGGGATTGTTTCCTTAATTTCTCTTTCTGATTTTTCGTTGTTAGTGTATAGTAATGCAAGAGATTTCTGTGCATTAATTTTGTATCCTGCAACCTTAGCAAATTCATTTATTACTTCTATTAGTTTTCCGGTGGCATCTTTAGTATTTTCTATGCATAGTATCATGCCGTCTGCAAATAGTGACAGTTTCACTTCTTTTTTCCCAGTTTGGATTCCTTTTATTTATTTTTCTTCTGATTCCTGTGGCTAGGACTTTCAGTACTATGTTGAATAATAGTGGTGAGAGTGGACATCCTTGTCTTGTTCCTGATCTTACAGGAAATGCTTTCAGATTTTCACCACTGAGAATGATGTTTGCTCTGGGTTTGTCATATATGGTCTTTATTATGTTGAGGTAGGTTCCCTCTGTGCCCACTTTCTGGAGAGTTTTTGTGATACATAGCTGTCGAATTTTGTCAAAAGCTTTTTCTGCATCTACTGAGATGATCATATGGTTTTTATTCTTTAATTTGTTAATATGGTATATCACGTTGATTGTTTTGCGTATGTTGAAGAATCCTTGCATCCCTGGGATAAACCCCACTTGATCATGGTGCATGATCCTTTTAATGTGTTGTTGGATTCTGTTTGCTAGTATTTTGTTCAGCATTTTTGCATCTATGTTCATCAGCAATATTGGTCTATAATTTTCTTTTTTTGTGATATTTTTGTCTGGTTTTGGTATCAGGGTGATGGTGGCCTCGTAGAACAAGTTTGGGAGTGTTCATCTCTCTGCAGTTTTTTGGAAAAGTTTGAGAAGGATAAGTGTTAACTCTGCTCTAAACGTTTGAAAGAATTTGCCTGTGAAGCCATCTGGTTCTAGACTTTTGTTTGTTGGAAGATTTTTAATTACAGTTTCCATTTCATTACCTGTGATTGGTCTCTTTATATCTTCTAATTCTTCCTGGTTCAATCTTGGAAGGTTGTACTTTTCCACAAATTTGTACATTTCTTCCAGACTGTCCATTTTATTGGCATAAAGTTGCTTGTGGTAGTCTCTTACTATCTTTTGTATATCTGCGGTGTCAGATGTAATCTCTTTTTCCATTTCTAATAGATCATATGGTTTTTATTCTTTAATTTGTTAATATGGTATATCACGTTGATTGTTTTGCGTATGTTGAAGAATCCTTGCATCCCTGGGATAAACCCCACTTGATCATGGTGCATGATCCTTTTAATGTGTTGTTGGATTCTGTTTGCTAGTATTTTGTTCAGCATTTTTGCATCTATGTTCATCAGCAATATTGGTCTATAATTTTCTTTTTTTGTGATATTTTTGTCTGGTTTTGGTATCAGGGTGATGGTGGCCTCGTAGAACAAGTTTGGGAGTGTTCATCTCTCTGCAGTTTTTTGGAAAAGTTTGAGAAGGATAAGTGTTAACTCTGCTCTAAACGTTTGAAAGAATTTGCCTGTGAAGCCATCTGGTTCTAGACTTTTGTTTGTTGGAAGATTTTTAATTACAGTTTCCATTTCATTACCTGTGATTGGTCTCTTTATATCTTCTAATTCTTCCTGGTTCAATCTTGGAAGGTTGTACTTTTCCACAAATTTGTACATTTCTTCCAGACTGTCCATTTTATTGGCATAAAGTTGCTTGTGGTAGTCTCTTACTATCTTTTGTATATCTGCGGTGTCAGATGTAATCTCTTTTTCCATTTCTAATTTTATTAGGGTCCACTCCCTTTTTTTCTTGATGAGTTTGTCTAAAGTTTCTCAATTTTGTTTATCTTCTCAAAGAATGAACTTTTAGTTTTGTTGATCGTTGCTATTGTTTTCTTCATTTCTATTTGATTTATCTCTGCTCTGATCTTTATGATATCTTTCCATCTACTAACTTTGGATTTTCTTTGTTCTTCTTTTTCTAGTTGCTTTAGGTGTAAGGTTAGATTGTTTATTTTAGATTTTTCTTGTTTCTTGAGGTGAGCTTGAATTGCTGTGAACCTCTCCCTTAGAACTGCTTTGGGCCATTGTGTTTTCATTGTCATTTGTGTCTAGGTATTTTTTAATTTCTTCTTTGATTTCTTCAGTGATCTCTTGGTTATTTAACAGCGCACTGTTTAGCCTCCATGTATTGTGTTTTTTTACTGTTTTTGTACCTGTAATTGATTTCTAATCTCATAGCCTTGTTGTTGGAAAAGATGCTTGATATGATTTCAGTTTTCTAAATTTCCAAGGCTTGATTTGTGATCCAAGATGTGAGCTATTCTGGAGAACACTTCATTCCATGTGCACTTGAGAAGAAAGTGTATTCTTCCACTTTCAGGTGGAATGTCTTAAAAATATCAGCTAAGTCTCTCTGGTTATTGTGTCATTTAAAGCTTCTGTTTCCTTATTTATTTTCTGTCTGGATGATCTGTTTATTGGTATAAGTGGGGTGTTAAAGTCCCACACTATTATTGTGTTACTGTCAGTTTCTCCTTTTATGGCTGTTAGCATTTGCCTTATGTATTGAGGTGCACAATACATATGAGCATGTATGGTGCATACATGTTGCACCATATGTTGAGTGCATAAATATTTATAATTGTTATGTTTTCTTCTTGGATTGATCCCTCAATCATTATGTAGTATCCTCACTTATCTCTTTTAACAGTCTTTATTTTAAAGTCTGTTTTATCTGATATGAGTATTGCTACTCCAGCTTTCTTTTGATTTCCATTTGCATGGAATATCTTTTTCCATACCCTCACTTTCAGTGTGTATGTGTCCCTAGGTCTGAAGTCGGTCTCTTGTAGACAGCATATATATGGGTGTTGTTTTTGTATCCATTTAGCCAGTCTATGTCTTTTGGTTGGAGCATTTAATCCGCTTACATTCAAGGTGATTATTGATTTGTATTTTCCTATTACCATTTTCTTAATTGATTCAGGTTTGTTTCTGTTGGTCTTTTTCTTCTCTTGTGTTACCCACTTAGAGAAGTTCCTTTAGCACTTGTTGTAAAGCCAGTTTGGTGGCGCTGAATTCTCGTAGCTTTTGCTTGTCTGTAAAGCTTTTGATTTCTCCGTCGAATCTGAATGAGATCCTTGCCGGGTAGAGTAATCTTGGTTGTAGGTTTTTCCCTTTCATCATTTGAAATATGTCCTGCCACTCCCTTCTGGCTTGCAGAACAGCTGCTGAATAGCTATTAACCTTATGGGGATTCCCTCGTATGTTATTTGTTGCTTTTCCCTTGCTGCTTTTAATATTTTTTCTTTGTATTTAATTTTTGATAGCTTGATTAATATGTGCCTCAGCTTGTTTCTCTTTGGGTTTATCCTGTATGGGACTCTCTGTGCTTCCTTTCCCATGTTAGGGAAGTTTTTCACGATAATCTCTTCAAATATTTTCTCAGTCCCTTTCTTTTTCTCTTCTTCCTCTGGGACCACGTAATTTGAATGTTGGTGCATTTAGTGTTGTCCCAGAGGTCTCTGAGACTGTCCTCAATTCTCTTCATTTTATTTCCACCATTTTATCTTCCAGCTCACTTATCTGTTCTTCTGCTTCAGTTATTCTGTTATTGATTCCTTCTATTTTTAATTTCAGTTGTTATTTTTTTCATCACTGTTTGTTTGTTCTTTAGTTCTTCTAGATCCTTGTTAAACGTTTCTTGTATTTTCTCCATTCTGTTTCCGAGATTTTGGATCATCTTTACTATATTACTCTGAATTGTTTTTCAGGTAGGTTGCCCATTTCTTCTTCATTTATTTGGTCCTGTAGGTTTTTACCTTGCTTCTTCGTCTGTAACATATTTTTTTGTCATTTCATTTGTTTGGTTTTTTTTGATGGGTGGGGCTGTATTCCTGTCTTACTGGTTGTTTGGTCTGAGACATCCAGCACTGGAGTTTGCAGGCAGTTGGGTAGAGCCAGATCTTGGTGCCAAGATGAGGACCTCTGGGAACACTCACTCTGAATAATATTCCCTGGGGCCTGAAGTTCTCTGTTAGTCCAGTGGTTTGGACTCGGTGCTCCCACCACAGGAGCTTGGGCCTGACCTCCAGCCTGGGAATCAAGATCCTGCAAGCCGCATGGCATAGCAATAAGAAAAAAAGGAGCAGTACAATAACAAAGAATAAAAAATAAAATTAGAAAATTAAAAAATATATTAGGAAAAATAAAAATATAATTGAAACAACTGCAAGAAGGTAAAACAAAACCACAAGAGAAAAAAAAGGGGGGGGACAAGCCAAAAGGAGCAGAACAATAACAAAGTATAAAGAATAAAATAAAATTAGAAAATTAAAAATTTACTAGAAAAATAAAAATATAAATGAATTAACACAACAAGGTAAAACAGAAGCCCAACCTAAAAGAAGAAAAAAGAAGGAAAAAAAAGGCCTTGGCTATGGGGGGCAGAGTTTAGGCGGGGGGTGGAACTTAGGCAGGGGTGGGGTTTAGGGTGGCGCGGGGCGTAGGCAGGGGGTAACGTTTGAGCATGGGGCGGGGCCTAGGCTCAGGACCCACACAGCTGGAAAAGGCCTTGGGGAGGGCCCTAAGCAGGTGGATGTTCAAGCATGGGGCGGGGCCTCTGCTTAGGACCTGTGCAGAAGGGGAAAGGCAGCACGTCTAAAGCGGGGCCTCCAGAGGGTGGGGTTCTGGAGTTTGGAGATAAGGCCCTGGATGAGGGTGTGTGGGTGGGGTTTAGGCCCAGCGTGGTTGAAGGGAGTCTCAGAGGGCGTCTCCGATGTAGAAGTAGGGCCCTGGTTGGGGGTGTAGGGGCGAGACCTGGGCTGTACGTGGTAGGAGAGAGGCACCGAGGGCAGAGGATTAAGCCTGAGAGCCCAACAGGCTCCCCATTGCCTAAGGGGACAGGGGAAGCAGGTGTTCCCTTCCATTCCTCTGCTCCCCCCACCAACAGGCTCTCCCCCATCACTGCTGGACTCCTAACCGTGGATGGGTCCTGCTGGGTGTAGGAACTCCTCCTCTTCCCCATCTGCCCCTTAGGGGTGTTGGTCTGGTAGGTCTGGCCTTTACTTTTGTTCCCCCTTCCTTCTCTCTCACTCCCTCAGGACCCATGCGTCTTGAAGGGGCCTCGGTGGGCAAAGGATCAGGCCCGGGATCTCAGCAGGCTCCCGGGGGCCCAGGTGGGCAGGAAACCTGGCCATGCTCCCTTTTGATCCTCTGCCCTCCCAGTGGTCCCCCAATTTCCCCCTTCGGGCGTGGGGTCCCTTCCCCTCCCCCAGCCGCCCCTCAGGGGTGCCAGTCCCATCCCACCTCCTCTTCTCCTCCCCCCTCACTCCCCCACATACCCCACGTCCTTCCTGGTCGCTGGTGCTTCCTTCCATCCCCTTAGGTGTCCGTGGTCCTCCACCGGTTCCTGGTAGGTGCCCTAGTTGTGCAGAGATGCGAATTCTGCGTCCTCCTAGTCCGCCATCTTGACTCAGCTTTGCCTGTCTTTTTTTGAATTTCTTAACTGTTGTAAAAAAAAAAAATCCTCCATATCTTAATGGTTAATAATAAAATTTTGTTTCTTGCTGACATCAGTCAAGAGCAGGTCAGGAAGGTTGTCTCTCTGCTTTATACAGTAAACTAGGGACCTGGGCTCCTTCTAGCCTGTAGCTTTGTCCTCTGCTATATGCTTAAGTTCTCTCTCTTCAGTTGATAAATGGGAAAAGAGAGAGACAGCATGGAGAATGTACACCTGCTTTTAACCATGTCAGCCAGGAAATGACATATGTCACTTCCACTCAGATTCTATTGGTGAGGAATGGTGATATGGCACTACTTAGGTGCAAGGAACAAGAAAATGTCTGCCAGTCATATAAATAAGAAAAATACATGGGGTACCAGCAACCTCTGTACAGGTCTAATCAAGATGTACTTGTTCAAATCCAGGGACAATTTATGTACTTAAAATAATGTCAGTAAACTGAAAAGAGAATCTACTCCTCCAGGCAGGCAATATATACCAAGGGGAGTCCAGTGGGAGAATCTGAAAAAACTGTATCAGAAAGGCTACCACTGACACTAAATCAAAAGACTTGTTTTCTGATACATAATCTAGCATGAGTTCCTACAAAAAAGGAGAATTAAAACAAATAAATTAGAGAGAAAACCAATTTCCTTTATGTTTAACTCACAAGATACTCTCTTTTTTCAATATCTGTAATCTAAGATGGGGCGAGGATAATTACATGACATCTGGGTGCCACCCTTAGCAAATTTTATGAAACTTTGTGATTTTTACTCTCATTTGTGAAAGAAAAATGATTCAAAAAGAAATATAAAGCAGAACCTGCTTAATTATATTTTGAAAATTCTTAAAACTTCCTTCATCAATTGTAAATCTTAGGATTATTTTAAAACAAACTCAATGGGTTGGCCTGAGGAAAAAAGAAGAGAGAGATCAATTGTAGGTGACTTAAAGATTGAGCTTAAGTTTTCCTTTCCTGCTCAGTTATCAGTTTAAATAATCAGTTTATTGAGGGAAGAAATTCAGGGCCATTGCTGCAGCCTGCTTGATATTTCCACATTCACCTGAATGCAGGGAGCATGTGTGTGTGTGTGTGTGTGTGTGTGTGTGTGTGTGTGTGTGTGTGTGTACATATGTAAACAATTTTGTACCTATTGTAGGAAAATAGGAGAATCAGACAGCAGAGGGGGTGAGAAAATCTAATTAAAGATAGAATATTAAAATGTGGCAACTCTTACCTGAACTTAGCATGTTATTTTGTGTAAGTATAAGCATGTCCACTTAAAAATCAATTTTTAAAAAGTAAGCATATTTAAGGAGTTAATCAAAATGTTTTTCTTGTAAAGAACCAAGTGTAATGCTGTAAAAAGTATGATGTAGCACTATTACTTTAAAATACATAGTCATTTGAATAATATAATTTTATGTTAAATGTCATCCAATTCTATTTGAATGAAATAATCTCATTTGTAATTAGCAGCATTCAGTTAATCTTCTAAAAAGTCACTTAGAAAACTTTTGTCATTTTGATGATTCAGCCTTTTCCTTTCAATTTTTTTAACTAGTAATTCACTTGCACATACTTTCTTTGTAAATAATACAAAGATAAATTTATAATCCAGCCAGGATTGTTGTATCACAAACATCCAAAGCTAAGGGTGCTTAGGTCCACTGCATCTCCTCCCTTGTGCTCACTGATGATAGAATCCCCTCCACGTGCAAAGGCTGGGGCAAGCGCACGTTCATTTAGTTGTGTCCCACAGTCTAAAGCCAGTGAGAAAAGCTTGCATGAAATGAATTGGGTACACCAGCTTTTCCTTAGTGAAGTCCTCACTACCAATTTCTGATTTCTGTCTGATGTAATTCAGTCCCAAATCAGCAGTCATGTCCACTATAAAAACATATCCAAATCCTAATATATGTGTTTGAATAGCTGCTCTTTTGTGCTAGCTACTGTTGTGAATTAATTATACCATCCCTCTCCCTTATTTGTGAAGATACTTGAAAGAAGATATAGTGCTATATTTAGTTGAATTTATAATTGCATTACACTGAAGAAAGCATTAAAATCAATTACTCTGTTACTGTTTGAGAGTTTTGACTGAATCCACAATTGCAGGGGGAAAAACTTCTCCATTTAAATTATCTATACTGTTTAAATTCACTTATTTTTTTCTGCTTTAAATCCATTAAATATCTTAAGTACAATGCTATTTAAACTATTTAAATCATTCCTAGATTTGTTTAAGCCTGTAACTCAATATATTCAAAACCGAATACATCTTTTATCCCAAGCAGCTTTTCCTATACTTCCCTATTTCTGTTTGTAGGTAGCATGGTACCCCAGGTCACTTATGGCCAAAAATTCAAAGTTATGTTTAACTCTTTAACTTGCTTCATGCATTCAATCAATTGGCAAGACCTCTTGTTTCTTCTGCTGCAATGCTTTCCACAACTACTTCTTCCTTCTTTCCTAGATCATCTCCTCAATATCTCTCAGTTGCAACAGTGCCCTAGCTTTTTGCATTACCTCTCATGTCTTCTTTCTTATGATAACATTGTATGCTGTTCTCAGGTTGGTCCTGTGGATACATGATTTGGATCATCACACTTCTCTGTGGAAAAGTAGAAAAATATCATAAACTCTTTAGCAGGTTTAAAGACATTGCATTAATCCCACTGAATGCCTACCTTGTCCTGCCTTATCTAATATAACTGAGCAAAATATCTGTGACTGATCTATTTCTGAATAATGTTTTGTACCAGTATGGCATTTATGCACTTCTGTCTATAACTCTTAAAACTGATCTAATTACAATATTAAAGTTTCATTCCAATAACGAAGACATTGTCATATCTGCATTGTTATAGAGAGGACATGATAGAACAAACCTTTGTGATAAACTATCAAATTGTTTATATCTTATCACAAAAGTATAGTTGCTGTATTAGATTATTATGTATAATGTAATATGAACTTTGTGATTACTCATATTTTCAAAAATATCATCATCATTGTCATCATTATCTTCATTTTTTAATACTTGAGATGACTTTAGTTTGCATTAGTTTCCATGCAGATTAGTATTGATCAACATAACCTTCTCTCATGCTAATAAAGCTCTAAGCTTTACCCAGTGTTGCAGATTGTCTTCCCACAGAAGCAGTATCTGAGACAATTTAGCATGCAGAAAATTTATTAGAGAACGTGCTTGAGATCAATACCTTTGAAAGAGAGATGATGAAATTAGGATTGAAAAGAGGGACGACGAGTAGAGCTATGATTTAGCCTCAACAAAAGCCTCTTTTGATCTCCCAAGAAGTACTGGAGCTGGAATTGCATTTCAGAGTTATCTTGAGCCTTTATACTCCATGTTAATCAATCACTGGATGTCACACGACCTTGGAAGGACTTTCCACCTTGAGTATAGTAGCTAGACAGTCCCTAGGGAAGGATGAGGGCTGAGGGCAGTCTTCCTGCAGTACTCCTAGCAGGTGGTTATAAAGGCTTCATTTCGGGTTTTTTTTTTTTTTTTTTTTTTTTGGCGCGGGCCTCTCACTTGTTGTGGCCTCTCCCTTTGCGGACCACAGGCTCCGGACGCGCAGGCTCAGCGGCCATGGCTCACGGGCCCAGCCGCTCTGTGGCATGTGGGATCTTCCCAGACCAGGGCACGAACCCGTGTCCCCTGCATCGGCAGGCGGACTCTCAACGACTGCACCACCAGGGAAGCCCAAGGCTTCATTTCTGTTAGGAGATGTTGATGTTGTTGTTGATCACAGCATCCACCTCAGATAAACAGTAATAATTCTGCATGTTGGGATTCTTTGGACGTACCTAAGTTGCAGTGCCCTATAAACACAATCTGGACTTGAGGGAGCCCTCTTCTGATGCCAACCATGAAACCATCCACCTGTGAAAAATCACTATCCTCTGAAACATTAACATATGGGATGATGAAAACAGCTACATGGGAAGTGATGTTCTTAGATTATTTTACAAAGATGCATGAGTAGACTTATTTGTCAAATTAACTTGACATATTGAGTTGCTGAGGCCATGCCTTTCATGGAAGAGAAAATGTAAAATGTTACTGCAAGGTAGGCTGTCATCAGCATCATATTATGAAAGCAGCATATCTGAACTGGAAATGTAGTGTTTTCTTAGCTCCATCATCTACAGTTTACTGGTGAGGAGAAAGAAGCACTAATGTTCCACTGCTCTCCTGTGGTAGGCAGAATAATGGCTCTCCAAAGGTGCATAAACCCTAACCCTCAGGATCTGTGACTATGTTACCATGCCTGACAAAAGGATTTTGCAGGTACCGGTAAGGTTACAGACCTTGAAATAGAGCATCCTAGATTATCCAGATGGGCCCAATTTAATCACACAAACCCTTTAACCACAGAACTTACTCTAGCTAGTCAGAGAGCTGTGACAAAAGAAGAGAAAGGAGAGATTCAAAATGTGAGAGGGACTCGACACATTGTTGCTAACTTTGAAGACAGAGGAAGGAGATAAAAAAACCAGAATACAGATGCATCTTGAAGCTAGGAACATTCCTGAGCTGATTAGATAGCAAAGAAATGAGGGCCTGTCCTACAACTTCAAGGAACTGAATTCTGCCAACTATCCAAATGAGTAAGGTCACAAATTCTCCTCTAGGGCCTCCAGAAAGGAACGTGGGTCTGCTGGTGCCTTGATTTTAGCCCAGTGAGATCTGTGTTGGGCTTCTGACCTACTTTCTTACAACTGTAAGAAAATTAATGTGTTTTATTTAAGTTGCTAAGTTTATTGTAACTTGTTATGGCATCAATAGAAGACTAATACAGATTCCCTACATTTCTATAAAAGTAGATCAGACAGTCCAGTGAGATGCAGTAAATTAAAGGCAGGGGAGTTAAATGGATGGGAGCAAGGGAAGTAAATATAGAGAGGCAATGTTAAATGAGAGGGTGCTGTTTAAATGTGTTGAATGGAGCAGTAACAACAAATTTTACACTCACTATTATTTTGCCTGGGTATATTTTTGGCTAGAAGCAAAGATAGTGGTCACAGTTTCACTGCCTTTCTTCCTGGGTATTTCTGAGCAGGTATTTTAGGTGAGTACTGCTTTTGAAACTGCTGAGAACCTATAACGTGAATAATATTGATAGAACTAAAGATCTTCTGGAAGGCAGCTTATCTATATGCGTAAAAGCAAAGTTGCCATTTCATTGTCCTCCTAGAAAGGAGGACATAGGAAGGAAGGAGGCAATAATTTTTACATGATGGTTTTATTAGCATAACTAATCTGGGGTCTACAGACATGCTACAACTTCAAGGGAGCTAGAATTGCCAGGCCCACCTAGTGTGCAACTTATCAGTAATTCTCTAGAGATTCACTAATGGATTTTGCAATGTATATACTATATTCAGATGAACAAATACAAAATTTACAGTTTTTGCTTTCCATGACTCATCTAAAGTTTCTTGATCCATCCTCACAAACCCTAATTTTATTCCAATTTGGTAAACTCAGTACTAGGCAACTAAAAACAAACAAAAGCTCAGGTTCTTTCTCTCTGCCTAAAAAATAATCCCCTACCCTATGTCTCTGCCATGGCTGTCCCAATTTGCTGAATGACAGTGTGGCTGAGGCATCAGGGATGGGTGCCTCCTGCTAGAATCTCAGGTAGAAGAGGAAACACTGATTTTTGGCTTTCCTCTTTAACCTCTCTAATAGTTCTATCCATTCTAAGACATTATCCTATAGTAGAGAGGCCAGCGTATATGTCTCACCACTTTTCTATACTTTTCCCTGCAAGCTGTTCACTTTCTCTTCCCGTATGGCTGAGATGTTATGTCATATCTTCCTCTTTGCCAAGGAAGTTTCACCCACCTCCTTTTTCTTGCAACTATAATTGCAGAGAAACAAGCCTGAGAACATGATTTCATAGGGACAACATAAAAAGCACCCAAACAATACTTTAAAAATACTTTTTACCATTGCTCTCTCTCAGTAAGAAAACACTGTGTCCCAACAAAGGGGGTATATGCTCATTTGAGCTCCTTCCACCTGTCTAAGATGACTGGAACTAGCATTCTAACAGAACCCGGTTTTTATAATCAACCCCTCCAGAGGTGTGGGTAGACAAATTTTTTAGCTCCTGGGTGAAGTTCTTTCCTCTTCAAACTGGGAAGAACCCTGTGGGACCTTCCTGGAGAGAGACCTCCGTGTCCCTCACCTTTTGTTTGTAGAAAAGCTTTTAGGTTCCTAAGGCTTTCCCCAAGGTCCAAAGAGCATATTTAATCAGAGAAGTGAGAAAATGCAGAAACAAAGGGAAACAGTCAAGCAAGACAAAATAATAATAGTTTAGCCATAAAACAAAGCCAAGGGCCTTTAGCTCCTCCTCAAGGGCTATAGACAATACCCTGAGCCACATCTTTGAGTTGTTTTGCAGATACTAAAACCCCCACCAGGTGGAAGAAGTGAACTGCCTGCTGACCACCAGCAGGCAAACCCCAGATCTGTTGGAACTAGAAGGTTGACAATTGAGATTCCCGAAACATCACCCTGTTATGTCACCATCAGCCAATCAGAGAATTGTGCATGGGCTGATGACACACCCTGTGACCCTCTCCCTTAAACTGCCTTTAAAAGCCCTTTGCTGGGCTTCCCTGGTAGCGCAGTGGTTGAGGGTCCGCCTGCCGATGCAGGGGACACGGGTTCATGCCCCGGTCCGGGAAGATCCCACATGCCGCGGAGCAGCTGGGCCCGTGAGCCATGGCCGCTGAGCCTGTGCGTCCGGAGCCTGCGCGTCCGCAACAGGAGAGGCCACAACAGTGAGAGGCCCGCGTACCGCGAAAAAACAAAACAAAACCCTTTCCTGAAAGCCATGGGGGAGTACTGGCTGCTTTTGAGTATTGGCTGCTTGTATTCCTTGCTTGGTGCCTTTAAATAAACCTGTACTTTCCTTCCCCACAACCTGGTTCAGTAGATTGGCTTTGTTGCACGTCAGGCAAGCAGACTCAAGTTTGGTTCCGTAACACTCTCACCACCTAGTCATTCTTTTTTTTTTTTTTTTTTTTTTTTGCGGTACGCGGGCCTCTCACTGTTGTGGCCTCTCCTGTTGTGGAGCACAGGCTCCAGACGCGCAGGCTCAGCGGCCATGGCTCACGGGCCCAGCCGCTCCACAGCATGTGGGACCTTCCCGGACCAGGGCACGAACCCGTGTCCCCTGCATCAGCAGGCGGACTCTCAACCACTGCGCCACCAGGGAAGCCCCACCTAGTGAACCTCACCTTCCTCCCAGTTCTGGTCTCTCACCCACTTTTACTACTTAAAAATGCAAAAAGTCAGGTGGATCTTGCACCCCAGTCGTGATAAATTGCCTCTGTTTAAAAGTATTTGATATGGGGGCTGGTCCACATCTCTGATTTCCAAGTACTTTCCTTCCTTCCAGAGTATTTTTGTTTCTGTTCTTAAATATCTGGTTCAAGAGGGAAATGGGCCTCCTTCACCCACTATTTCTCAAGACAATCCTGCTCCACTCTCTGCCCCACAGGAAACTTCAAGCTGGGAAGACATTCACAGACAGCAAAAGTCTGGTCTGGCTACAGAGTTATATACTTCTCTTCAAAACACAGCATTTGAAAACATGCCCCAGGCTGCTGGGACTGGGCTTCCCTCTCTGAATAAGGATCTCTGTTTTCACAAAAATTCAAAATTCAAAAGAGCTCTGGAAAGGAACTTGTCATGAGTGTTCCCTTCTTTCTCTCACTCACCAAACTGGATTTGCCTTTCTCTCCGAGGGTTGTAACCCTGACCTTCCTTGATTAAACTGAAGGTTGCTTGAGGAAAAGAATAAAGTCACACTTCTTGGTTTTCTTACAGTCCTTAGTTCAGCGTGGTGCTACTCCACTTCGGGCATGCAGTGTGGCAGGAACTGTGTGTTGTTTAGGGTCTTTTCAACTGCGTATGGGGAGAGCAATTTTGGTAGCATTTTACAGATTATACTGAATTAACCTGCTACCCTCCGTAGAAACTTTGAGGCAGGGAATGGAATGGTGGAATTGGTAGAAATGACATGGTTTTGTTTAATTCAGCCATTTAACTGATTTATGTAATGTCTCTTTACCACTTCTGGAAAGTGGGAGCCAGATTTTAAAATTAGAGTACTTAGTTGTAAACTTGGGTTTTACCTTTTATTGATTTGTAAACATGGATAGTTTCCTCCTATATAAAACAGGGCTAATAACACCTATAACAAAAAGTAGTTGAGGGCTTCCCTGGTGGCGCAGTGGTTGAGAGTCCGCCTGCCGATGCAGGGGACACGGGTTCGTGCCCCGGTCCGGGAAGATCCCACATGCCGCGCAGTGGCTGGGCCCGTGAGCCATGGCCGCTGAGCCTGGTACATAATAGGTGCTCACAAATATTAGCTTCACTGTTGTTGTTGTTGAATTGTTACCGAACATCTCTGTGAATGCCTTTAATGATGTGGATGAACACATTATTTCAAAAAGCGGCCTTATTTAATTCTGGACCCCTCTATTTTCTATAATATTCTTATAGCTATGTAATGTCCTTCTATCTATAATGTCTAGGCCTGGCCGCTGGAAGCTCATAGAATAACTTAAACTGCCTCCTTTTTACATGCCTACATTTTATATTGTTGAAGAGAACTACATAACCCCACGGAGTCCCCTTTTTTCCAAAGTCAATATGCTTAGGTCCATCGGTCAGTCCACACATGGTCCATCTGTCTTCTCTCTATTTTGTGTGCTCTACTTATTGGATTTTGTTGTTGTTATGGCTATTATTTATCTTGGATGTTTTCTTTAATGTTTTTATTTTGTGTTCAACTGTTCCTCTCCATCCCTGGCTAACAGAACAGAATCCAATATTTACAACATACGCTAATAAGCATAGGTCAGAATATCAGTAGGCATCATTTCTCATCTTGTTCTATTTATGCTGCCGAACTTCTATTATTGCTTTTGTTGTTACTAAATCATATTTCTGACTTGCAGTGAATTGGCAATCACCTTAAACCTTTATGATTATATATATATTTTTTTCCCACAAGTGATCCTTTTGATTAACATTTCCCCATTCTATATCTCCATCTTGATTTAGTGGATTCAGAAAGCATTATCTACAGATATAATGAAGGTAGTACATTTCATACAATAGTCTATGACTTTTCATCTGAAGAAAGGTAAACAGTACGTGAGGGAAAACACGAATCAGCCATGTGCATGTTGTTTAGTAAGTATTACCATGCAGTTGGGTTCATTTTGTTGGCTAGCTTCCCTTCCTGAGTGTTCTGATTCCCTTCATCTCACAGGCAATCAACATTGTGAGCATCTGTCTCTCTACTGGCCTGAAGACAATCCATCCCATGTTTAATCCAATACTGTTGTTAATGAAGAACAAATTTATTAGCCAAAGTGTTGTGCCATTCATTGTTTCAGTCAAATGCATTCCTGAAATGTGATTTTTAAAAATTTCTCAGGAGAGAGGCAGAGGTTGGCTAGTGTGACATTAGGAGGAATGAAAAGATGATTGGAACTAAATGCTTAGACTAAGCTTGGTTTGATGTGGAACCCAGAAAAAGATTATAATTTCAGGGATTATTTATCGAGTTCACTGCAGAGAAATGTGACAGAAAGTAGAGAAAATATACTTAAAGTTGCATTGATTTATAATTAATTTATCATAAGTTCTTCTTTTCTACTTAGAATTTATTAGAATACTATCCTCTGAGGTACTTTAAAATATTTGTTTACTATGGTTCAGATTTTTCTATTAGTGCCAGAGTAAATTCAGGTGAAAAAAATCAATTCACTATGCTTGAGAAGGCATTTAATCTGGTATTCTACTTTTAGTACATTTGCAAAATGTAATAATCTCTATTGTTGAAATTATGACTCTTACTCCAAATACTTCAGAAAAATCTTTTAAAACTTGGTCACTCAAAACTCAGCTTATGAACTTTACAGTTACATATTCAGTTGCTGTAATTTCAGATATTATTCTTTTAATATGTTTTGTTCAAAAATTATGTTATTATCTACATAGGTTATATATTCTTTTTATGTGATTAAAGATTCTCGTAGTTTCGTATATTAGACATTGGGCTAAATTTTATATTTCATATTTCTTGTGCAAGTATTTATAGTTCAATCCCACACCACTTTGTGGTTATTTTTAAGCCTTTTTTCTGAATTATACTGAATTAGACCACATACTTTGTTGTACAGTAACACTTTTCCAAGTAAATTGGAGCACTATAAGGAATTACTCTGGGGTAAACTAGAGCTCTTCTAGGAAATGTTGAATGTTAAGATTACCCTATCTATGATATGCTCATTTTAGAAATGTTAGAAAATGCAGATAAATAATTAAAATTCACTCAGTGTCCCTCAATCTTCTTTTCCTGTTTTGCTCTCTCTTGATAACTATTTGCATCTAATGCATATATGCTTATACATACATTGTTACATGCTCATATACATAGTTAATATACACACATATAATATATATTATAGGATTGGAATCATATCATTTTAATTTCTTTTAAAAACATTTCAATGGCTCGGTATTATTCTATTATGTGGATGTGTGCGATGTCTATTTAATTCCCCTGTTATAAAATATTTAGGTTGTTTCCAGCTTTTGATTGTTAATATCACTGTGATGATATCCTTGTACATAACTGTTTGTCTAGACCAATGGGTTTTTTTTATAATAGATTACTAGAAGTAGAATCATTGGATCAAAAAGTATTAATATTGTAATGTTCTTGACATACTTTTCCAAGTTGATTTTTATAAAAAATTATATGAGTTAGCATTATTGTCAGTCTATAGGAAATGTATAGTGAGATGTATACTGGTATACTTTACCAGTACTGGACATATCATCATTTTTCTTTTATTTTTCTTTTATCCTTAGTGAAACTGTAATCATTTCTTTGGAAAAGTGGCAAAAAGTTTTAAATTCACTTAAGTTAAAACATCAAACTACACTTAAGGTTTTAATTTCCATGAAATTTGTTCCAGATGGCTCCTAAGTGAGCTGGAGAAATTAAAAACAGACCATTTAAATCAAATTTAATCTATTCTTATGGTCCAGTTGAATACAATGCTTAACAACCAAGCACTTACTTGGTTGTGCTGGAACCAACCAAACAAACTGGAAAGAAAGTTTGTTTTTCAGATATAGTCTTTAAAGAAAGAAAGCAGTACTCCCATGGTTCTAAGGCAGATTACCCCCACATTTCTGGTGTTTTACTCTGAGAAATAGGACAGGTAGGAAATATGTTGTTACTATTCCTTCGTGGAACATACTTTGACTACTAGTAGCTACTATATTGGGTTGTTTCTTTGAAGGCATAAGTGTTAAGGCATTTAAGGGACAAGTATCATCTCAAAGAACCATGTAAAGGAGCAAGATATACATTGCAAGATTGTGCCTATTTTCAATGTCCCTTCACCACTCTTATGGCAAAACAGTGCTTAAAAGCATGGGTTCCAGGATTAAATTGTGCAATTTTAAAAGTCCTTGCACTACTCTCAGTTAGTTGAGAGATTTTAGGCATCTTTCTTACCTCTGTAAGCCTCAGTGTCTCTATAAGTAAAATAATTGAAGAGAATAGAAAAGAAGGGAAGAGAAAGGAAAGGAAAAGAAAGAAAAGAATAATATAGTAGCATCCTTTTATAAAGATCATAATGCAGTTATCTCTCTTCCTCTTCCTATTCATTAGAAGAAAGCCAGCCCAATAATTTATAACAGAAGTATGTGTGGGAAAGGGGATAGGTAACATTTTTGGCTTATAATTATGAACTTTTTCTTGGATGAAATGCACTATGTTACTTTTAAAAATAATGTTCATGAATGCTATAAATAAAATCAACTCAACATTGTGGTCAGAGTATGATATTTAAAAAACACTGTCTAATCATTGTACATTTTTATCCAACGCATAATCAACATCAAAATCTAAACATATTCACTTCATTTTTATGTTAAATTGTCATACTAAAAGTCTTTAGGAAATTCCCCATACACACACTAACACTCTCCTTTGCTCATCTTTCTAAGTGCATGATAACCACAGAACTTTAAAACTATATCTTATTCAAGAACGGAATTGGTCATTTGCCAGAGATGGTTTCCTCAGACATCGCTTTGTTAGAGATCATAACAGAAAAACGTCTCAACAAAATAGGTCCTGTCATAAAAATATAAACTTAGGAACATCTGGTTTTTTATAGAAAAGACTTGTGAAACCAGGTCAAGTTGCTAAAAGCATAAATAGAATCAGCTTATAAAATGTTCTGATGTATTTTAAACACAGGTGATTCACTCTCTTGTAGGTTATTTTGGTTTTTGTAACTTTCATGGGAAATTAGATTTGGAGAAGCCTACTTTTTTATATAAGTGGGTTAGGCCTAGAAGCACAAATCCTCTGAGACAGAGTTTCGGCCAGTGGAGAAAAATGGAGGAAGACAGGGAGAGCAGTATGAAATTTTGAGTATTGAGAACTAGGAATCATTACAAAAGGTGAGTCAACTTCATTAACTTTGGACACCCTTATCCCAAGGAGAAATAAAAATACTGAATTTATTTTTAAAATAATAAAGTGGGAATTCAGCAATCATAGAAAACACAATGGGATCAGAGAAGCTGCTAAGTTAGAGTCTGTCTACACAGAAGAAGAATACAGACCTGGAAATCAGACTATTAAAATAAAAAAGAGATAGTAGATACATTAAAATTTTATATTTTGAATTTATTTGTGGTTTGCATTTGACATTAAAACTGTACTTGATATATAATAACAATTAAAGAATTGAGTGATAGAAGTATCAAAAATTGACTGTTCAATGGAAAAGAGCCTGGATACTAAAACTTCAAATTAATGAAACACAATCATAGAAGGTTCTTTCTTCAATGTTTTCTCTTTATGACTGTTTTTTTCCAGATTTATTGAGATATTATTGAAATATACCATTGTATAAGTTTAAGGTGTACAACATATTGATTTGATACACATATATAATTGGAAAATGATTACCATCATAGCCTTAGCTTACACTTCCATCATGTCACATAATTACCATTTCCTTTTCGTAGTAAGAACATTTAAGATCTATCCTCTTAGCAAATTTCAAATATATAATATAGTACTGTTAATTATAATCACCATGTCGACATTAAATTCCCCATATTCATCTTATAACTGAAAGTGTGTACTCTTTGACTAACATCTACCCATTTCTCACATCCCTCAGACCCTGGTAACCACCATTCTGGTCTCTGTTTCTATGAGTTCAGCTTTTTTAGATTCCACATATATTGATACTGTACAGTACTTATCTTTCTCTGTCTCACTTATTTCAGTTAGCATAATGCACCCAAGGTCCAGCTATGCCGTTACAAAGGGCAGGGTTTCTTTCTTTGTTATGGCTGAATAATATTCCAGTGTATATGTTTACCACATCTTCTTTATCCATTCATCTGTTGAAGGACATTTAGGTTGTTTCCATAACTTGGCTATTGTGAATAATACTACAATGAACAGAGGAATGCAGATACATCTTTATGATCCTGTTTTTATTCACTTTGCATATATATGCAGAAGTGGGATGCTCAATCAGGTGGTACATCTAATTTTGATTTTTTAAAAAAACCTCCATACTGTTTTTTATAGTGACAGGATCAATTTACATTCCCATCAACAGTGCACAATGGTTTCCTTTTCTTCACATTCTCAGCAACATTTGTTATCTCTTGTCTTTTTGAGAACAGGTGTGAGGTGATATTTCACTGTGGTTTTAATTTGCATTTCCCTGGTGATTAGTGATGCTGAGCTCCTTTTCATGTAACTGTTGGCCATTTGTATTTCCTTTATGACTGATTTTAATAGGTTTGAGTATGATGTATCTAATATTTATTAATTGATTGATTTACTTATTACTTCCTTATTTATTTACTCATTTTGCTATTAATTTTGCATGATGTTTTCTGAGATTCTTGCGTGTGTGTTATGTGTCTTCCATCAAATTTGGAAACATTTTGGCCATTATCTCTTCAAATGTTTCTTCTGCCTGTTCTTTCTCTCTTCTTCAGAGATTCCATGTTAGGACATTTGATATTGTCCCATAGCTTATGGGTGCTGTGTTCTGCTTTTTTCATCTCACTCTTTTTCTCTTTTTCAGTTTGTATAATTTCTTTTGACTGATATTCAGGTTCGTGGACTCTTGCCCCTGCTGTGGAGAGTCTAATGATAAGCCCATTAAAGGCTTTCTTTATCTCTCACTATACATGTCCATTTGATGTTTTCTTATAGTTTCCCTCTTTTTGCTGAAATTACTTATTGATTATGCATGATATTCACATTTTTCAATAGTCTGTAACATATTACTCATCATAATTTCAAATATTCTGATTATTTACCACCTGTGTCATATCTCAGTCTGGTTCTGTTGATTACTTAGTCTCTTGACAGAGCATTGTTGGGGTTTTTTTTTGTTGTGTTCATTTGCTTTTGCTTCTTTGTGGGTCTCAAAACTTTTAGTTAAAATCTGGGCATCTTGTGTAGACAGTAGAGATTGAGGTAGATAGTATTTATGTCAGGAAGTGGTCAAATGTCACTTTCTGCTAGTTATTTAGTGTGAAGTAAGACTAAATTAAATAGTATCTTCCCAGAAGCAGACATGGCTTGTCTTCTGAAAGGATTTTAGTGTGGAAGAGTTGAATCAATCTAGTCAAGAGTTTAGCTGAGTGTGGGTCTTGTTACTTTGGTTATGCTCAATGCATCACATTCTTCAAATTGCTCTAGCTTACTTTGTGTTTATAATTCATGCTGGTGTGCTTCAGAGTTAGGTCTTCCCTTTGCACCTCACCTTGCAGAAAGTTTCTCTCCAGGTTCTTCCCCCTCCCCAGCAGTAGACTGCTGTTGTTTGTTACTTGGTGCTTACTAGCCTGGCTAGTGGAGGGGTGGAGGAGTGAGGTACAGATGAGTCATACTTTGTTGTGCTGGTTCATCCTCAGGCTTAGGCAGGCATGTGTCCCGGGGTTTCAGGGATGGAAACTTCTGAAGGATCCTGTCTCTCCCATTAGGGGATCTGTAATGGTCAGACCGAGAACATTTTTCTGTCTGTTCCCTGGGGGTAGAAAGTTCTTTTGTGTTCCCTTCCTCTAACTGCATTGGGTCTTCACCTGTGCTTTAAAAGCGAATGGTTTGTGACTCTTGCCTCAGCAGCTTAAAAGGGATTTTTTGTTCTGCTGAAGAAATAGGGGAGAAAGATCTGAGCAGGGCTGTGTACTTTCCCCCTTAGAGGCTGCTGTTACCATCCACTAGGCCTACACCAGGAGGAGGCTTTCTCATATTTTCCCCCATCACCAATCTTTCTTGTAAAAGGTTTCCAGTCTATGGAGAAGAGCTTGAAGATGGAATCAAATTCCTTTTGTGTCACAATCTCATGGTAGTCCATGTTCATTAAAATGTTGAGCTAAATTGTTTTTACCTACGTATATGGCGTCCACCACAGAAAAACAAGTGTTTGTATTCAGTCTCTCCTGGGAAGCATCTGTCTTTCCTTAGATTTCATATTAGGTGGTTGTTTTCTAACCTTGGTTGTTCTCGTGGTTGTTCTCAAGAGATATTGTGATTTTGCAGGTAACAGATTTTTGTTGTTGCTGCTGATGCTGTACTATTGTACAGATACCAGGGAGTGGTATTTTTTCTGGGTTTCTCCATCATAAGTAGATGCCAACCACCCATCAAAGTTTGGGGGTTGGATTCTTATAATGTATTGATTTTCTGTCTTTAAATGTCTTTGTCTTTCACTTTCTTTTTGAACATTTTCCTAGTTGGAATTAAAATTTGTCCCATAAAGGCTTTTTACACTGAGGCAGGAGATTTCAATTCAAATGAGGAAATTAACTCTTCTAGATTAACTTAGGGAGATTCGTAACTAACTTTAAAGTTAAATCCCATATGAAACACGTCCAAATGTGCTAACAGATTAAGTTAGTTTGGTATTTGCTGGATAACTGGGAGTTTATTTATTTTAAACTATTTCAAAGTGTTTTGATGTTTATATTTTTGTTGATGCTGTTTCCTATTTCATTTGGGGAAATGATGGAATTATGTTTTCTGAGGAAACCTTTTGCATGAGCAGAGATAAGACCTACTTACAGGACTAAGGAATAATAAATGATCTTATAAACAGTATTTTATTTTACTTCACTGAATTTTATTTTCAGGTAAATACAAAAATAGTGTTTATTTCTTTTATTTATTCTCAAGGATAAGGCCAAAAAAAAACAACCCCCACCAAATATTTCTTGAAGAGCAACAGAGTGAATTCATTAACTTATTCTTTCAACTAAGTTTTAATTGAGCACATTCTTTGTGCCCAGGACTTTAACAGACACTCAGATACAATAGTGAGCAAAGAAAGGTAATATCCTTAACCTTGTAAGTTTAGATTCCTTCTAATTAACCCTGGAGCCCCATCAAACATTGATTTTAGAGAGATTCATTAATCATGTAATCACACCAAAATATACATCATCACAAATTGTGAGGATTCCTTCTAATGAAAATTATAAATTTTCGTTAAATAGTATAATGGTCACTGGAGTCAGACTATAGAGGGACTGTCAAAAAAACAGGTCTCTGAAAAAAAAAAAAAAAAAAAAAAAAAAAAAACTCTGAGAAAATTACATTTAAAGTGATGAGACTCAGCAAGACCAGGGAAAGAATAGCTACCAAAAGCTGTAAGGTAAGTATTTCCCAGCTCCCACACAAAGCTAGAAGACATTTAAGTTCTAAACAGTAAGAGTGATAAAACCTTGTTTGACATGTAAGGCATTCAGTAGAGCCCTAGAAGGGTCATGCTTTAATAGTCAGGCTAAACTAGCCCTAGAATAAAGGTGACACCAGACATGCCCTAACAAAACCTGGAAATATGTTTCCAAAAGAAAAAAAAAAAAAGTCTGGAAAAGCTGATCTGTGAGAAACTTAACTGCCTAGTTAATAAAACTGTTTAAAGGAAGATACCAAAAATAGATACCCAATACAGAATGCTCACAATATCGTAAAATAATGAATAAAATGAAAGCATGAAGCAACAACTCCTAAGACAATAGACATAAGACAAAAAAGGTTGGTGATCCTGAGATATGAGAATAAACTTGGTGGACCCTTTCCAGTTTTCTGCCTAGAGAAGTTTTCTAGGTCACAATTTAGGGAGGATGGTAAAGCAAAACCTCCCTGAGTTGAGGATATGGAGCTGGGAGTTCAAGGATGATAAAGCAGCTAAAGTTTGCATGGCAGAATACCAAAGGGGAGAGGTATACCAGAAAAAGAACTCTGGGGGCATGCAGAGAGTACCACTTAAGTGTTCAGTTAATTACCTCTTAGTACATGCATCTGAGAAAATTACCTGCATCTGAAAGGATGGAGGGAACAGTGCCCAGTATCAAAACAAGACCAGGAATTGTACCACATTCCAACAACCAGATTGGAAAGCCTCCAAACTCCCCCCAAATTATTAGAGCATTAGAATTGGTCTTGTGTCAGTAAGGAAAAAAATAGACCTGGATTAAATGCATCTCTGATTCCACCTAGCAAAGTTAAAAAGCACGACCTGAAAGAATCAAATTGTGCCCAAATAACTTATCTGCATCCCAAAATAAATCTCATTATTTTTAAGAATACAATACTATCCATCAAAAAGGAAAAAAATTACAAAATCTGTTGTCGAATCAAAAATCATCAGCCATGGAAGAAAGCAAAACAGTATAACTCATACTAAGGAGGAAAATATCAATCAATCAAAGCTAAGTAAAAAAGTATGCAGATAACAGGATTAATAGAGAAAGACATCAAAACCATTCTTTTATTGCATGGGGTCTGTTCTGTGCAATGTACAATAGTTGGCAAAATCCACGGCCTCTACCATTAAAAGCCAGTGTGCCCTCCCCTCATTGCAACAACCAAAAATTTATCCAGCCATTGCCAAAGTCCTCTCAAGGGGTAAAATTGCTCCAGACTTAGAACCATTGGCCAACTCCTACAAAACACCTACTAAACGCTGGCAGAAGACCTCAGACTCCCCAAAAGGCAAGAAACTCCCCCACGTACCTGGGTAGGGCAAAAGAAAAAAGAAAAAGCAGAGACAAAAGAATAGGGACAGGACCTGCACCTCTGGGAGGAAGCTGTAAAAGAGGAAAAGTTTCGACACACTAGGTAGGAAGCCCCTTCACTGGCGGAGACGGGGGTGGAGGGGGGAAGCTTTGGAGCCGTGGAGGAGAGCACAGCAACAGGGGTGCACAGGGCAAAGTGGAGAGATTCCCGCACAGAGGATGGGTGCTGACCAGCACACACCAGCCCGAGAGGCTTGTCTGCTCACCTGCCAGGACGGATGGGGGCTGGGAGCTGAGGCTCCGGCTTTGGAGGTCAGATCCTAGGGAAAGGACTGGAGTTGGCTGTGTGAACACAGACTGAAGTGGGCTAGTGCACCACAGGTAGCAGGGATGGAGTCCAGGAAAATATCTGGACCTGCCTAAGAGAAAAGAGACCATTGTTTCGGGGTGCGCAAGGAGAGGGGATTCAGAGCACCACCTAAATGAGCTCCAGAGATGGGCGCAAGCCGTGGCTATCAGAGTGGACACCAGAGATGGTCAGGAAATGCTAAGGCTGCTGCTGCAGCCACCAAGAAGCCTGTGTGCAAGCACAGGTCACTATCCACACCTCCCCTCCTGGGAACCTGTGCAGCATGCCACTGCCAGGGTCCCGTGATCCAGGGACAACTTCCCCGGAAGAACACACAGCGCGCCTCTGCCGTTGCAGGCTCGCCCCGCATTCCATACCCACACCCACTGGCCTGAGTGAGCCAGAGTCCCTGAATCAGCTGCTCCTTTAACCCTGTCCTGTCTGGGCGGGGAACAGATGCCCTCGGGCGACCTACTCACAGAGCTGGGGCCAAATCCAAAGCTGAACCCCAGGAGCTGTGCGAACAAAGAAGAGAAAGGGAAATCTCTCCCAGCAGCCTCAGGAGGAGCGGATTAAACCTCCACAATCAACTTGATATACCTGCATCTCTGGAATACCTGAATAGACAACGAATCATCCCAAAATTACGTGGTGGACTTTTGGAACAAATGTAGACGTGGGGTTTACTTCCTACATCTAATTTCTTTCTGGTTTTATGTTTAACTTCGTTTAGTATTTAGAGTTTATTATCACTGGTAGATTTCTTTATAGATTTGGTTGCCCTCTTCCTCCTTTTGCTTTTTTATATATATATATACACATATTTTTCTCTTTTTGTAAGTATGTATGTGTATGCTTCCTTGTGTGATTTTGTCTGTATAGCTTTGCTTTTACCATTTATTCTAAGGTTCTGTCTATCCGGTTTTTGTGTTTTTTGTTTGTTTTTTGTATAGTTTTTAGCACTTGTTATAATTGGTAGATTCGCTTTTAGGTTTTGTTGCTCTCTTCTTTTTTCCTTTTTATTACTTTTTAATTTTTCATAATTATTTTTTATTTTAATAACTTAATTTTATTGTATTGTGTTGGTTTTTTCTTCTTTCCTTCTTTTTTTCTCCCTTTTCTTCTGAGCCATGTAGCTGACAGGGTCTTGGTGCTACAGCCGGGTGTCAGGCCTGTGCTTCTGAGGTGGGAGAAATGAGTTCAGGATATCAGTCCAGCAGAGGCCTTCCGGCTCCATATCATATGAAATGGTGAAAGCTCTCCCAGAGATCTCCATCTCAAAGCTAAGACCCAGCTCCACTCAACAACCAGCAAGCTACAGTGCTGGATACACTAAGACAAACAAGTAGCAAGACAGGAACACAATGCCACCCATTAGGAGACAGGCTGCCTAAAATCATGATAAGGTCACAGACATCCCAAAACACATCACCGGACATGGTCCTGCACACCAGAAAGACAAGATCCAACTTCATCCAGCAGAACACAGGCACAAGTCCCCTCCATCATGAAGACTACACAACCCACTGAAGCAACATTAGCCACTGGGGTCAGACACCAAAAACAATGGGAACTATGAACCTGCAGCCTGTGAAAAGGAGACCCCAAACACAGTAAGTGAAGCAAAATGAGAAAACAGAGAAACAGTTGAAGGAGCAAGGTAAAAACCCATAAGACCAAACAAATGAAGAGGAAATAACCAGTCTACCTGAAAAAGAATTCAGAGTTATGATATTAAGATGATCCAAAGTCTTGGAAACAGAATGCAGAAAATACAAGAAACTTTAAACAAGGACCTAGGAGAATTAAGGAGCAAACAAACAGTGATGAACAACACAATAAATGAAATTAAATATTCTCTAGAAGTAATCAATAGCAGAATAACTGAGGCAGGAGAACGGATAAGTGACCTGGAAGATAAAATAGTGGAAATAACTACTGAAGAGAAGAATAAAGAAAAAAGAATGAAAAGAATTGAGGACAGTCTCATTGACCTCTGGGACAACATTAAACACACCAACATTTGAATTATAGGGGTCCCAGAAGAAGAAGAGAAAAAGAAAGGGCCTGGAAAATATTTGAAGAGATAATAGTTGAAAACTTCCCTAATATGGGAAAGGAAATAGTCAATCAAGTCCAGGAAGCACAGAGAGTCCCATACAGGATAAATCCAAGGAGAAATACACCAAGACACATATTAATCAAACTATCAAAAATTAAATGCAAAGAAAAAATATTAAAAGCAGCAAGGGAAAAACAACAAATAACATGCAAGGGAATCCCCATAAGATTAACATCTGATCTTCGAGCAGAAACTCTGCAAGCCAGAAGGGAGTAGCAGGACATATTTAAAGTAATGCAAGGGAAGAACCTACAACCAAGATTACGCTACCCAGCAAGGATCTCATTCAGATTCCACGGAGAAATTAAAACTTTTACAAACAAGCAAAAGCTAAGAGAATTCAGCACCACCAAACCAGCTTTACAACAACTGCTAAAGGAACTACTCTAGGAAGGAAACACAAGAGAAGGAAAAGACCTACAGTAACAAACCCAAAACAATTGAGAAAATGGTAATAGGTACGTATCTATTGATAATTACCTTAAATGTAAATGGATTAAATGCTCCAACCAAAAGACAGACTGGCTGAATGCATACAAAAACAAGACCTGTATATATGCTGTCTACAAGAGACCCACTTCAGACCTAGGGAAACATACAGACTTAAAGTGAGGGGATGGAAAAAGATACTCCATGCAACTGGAAATCAAAAGAAAGCTGTAGTAGCAATTCTCATATCAGACAAAAATAGACTTTAAAATAAAGAGTATTACAAGAGACAAAGAAGAACACTACATAATGATCAAGGGATCAATCCAAGAATAAAACATAACAATTATAAAAATTTATGCACCCAACATAGGAGCACCTCAATACATAAGGCAAGTGCTAACAGCCATAAAAGGGGAAATCGACAGTAATACAATCATAATAGGGGACTTTAATTCCCCACTTTCACCAATGGACAGATCATCTAACTGGAAAATAAGTAAGGAATCATAAGCTTTAAATGATACATTAAACAAGATGGACCTAATTGATATTTATAGGACATTCCATCCAAAAACAACAGAATACACTTTCTTCTCAAGTGCTCATGGAACATTCTCCAGGATAGATCATATCTTGGGTCACAAATCAAGCCTTGGTAAATTTAAGAAAATTGAAATTTATCAATTATCTTTTCTGACCACAACACTATGAGACTAGATATCAATTACAGGAAAAACATATGTAAAAAATACAAATACAGGGCTTCCCTGGTGGTGCAGTGGTTGAGAGTCCCCCTGCCAATGCAGGGGACACGGGTTCATGCCCCGGTTCGGGAGGATCCCACGTGCCACGGAGCAGCTGGGCCCGTGGGCTGTGGCCGCTGGGCCTGCGCATCTGGAGCCTGTGCTCCGCAACGGCAGAGGCCACAAGAGTGAGAGGCCCATGTACCACAAAAACAAAAGAAGAAATACATGGAAGCTAAACAATATACTACTTAATAACCAAGAGATCACTGAAGAAATCAAATAGGAAATCAAAAAATACCTAGAAACAAATGACAATGAAAACATGATGACCCAAAGCCTATGGGATGCAGCAAAAGAGTTCTAAGAGGGAAGTTTATAGCAATACAATCCTGCCTCAAGAAACAAGAAACATCTCAAATAAACAAACTAACCTTACACCTAAGGCAATTCGACAGAGAAGCACAAAAACCCCCCAAAGTTAGCAGAAGGAAACTAATCATAAAGATCAGATCAGAAATAAATGAAAAATAAATGAACGAAACGATAGCAAAGATCAATAAAACTAAAAGCTGGTTCTTTGAGAAGGTCAACAAAATTGATAAACCATTAGCCAGACTCATCAAGAAAAAAAGGGAGAAGACTCAAATCAATAGAATTAGAAATGAAAAAGGAGAAGTAACAACTGACACTGCAGAAATACAAAAGACCATGAGAGATTACTACAAGCAACTATATACCAATAAATGGACAGCCTGGAAAAAATGGACAAATTCTTAGAAAAGCACAACCTTCTGAAACTGAACCAGGATGAAATAGAAAATATAAAGCGACCAATCACAAACACTGAAATAAAGACTGTCATTAAAAATCTTCCAACAAACAAAAGCCCAGGACCAGATGGCTTCACAGGCGAATTCTATCAAGCATTTAGAGAAGAGCTAACACCTATCCTTCTCAAACTCTTCCAAAATATAGCAGAAGGAAAAACACTCCCAAACTCATTCTATGAGGCCACCATCACCCTGATACCAGAACCTGACAAAGATGTCACAAAGAAAGAAAACTGTACAGGCCAATATCACTGATGAACATAGATGCAAAAACCCTCAACAAAATACTAGCAAACAGAATCCAAGAGCACATTACGAGGATCATATACCATGATCAAAAGGGGCTTATACCATGAATGCAAGGATTCCTCAATATATGCAAATCAATCAATGTGATAAACCATATTTACAAACTGAAGGAGAAAAACAATATGATCATCTCAATAGATGCAGAAAAAGCTTTTGACAAAATTCAGCACCCATTTATGATACAAACCCTCCAGAAAGTAGGCATAGAGGGAACTTACCTCAACATAATAAAGGCCATAAATGAAAAACCCACAGCCAACATCATTCTATATGGTGAAAAACTGAAACCGTTTCCTCTAAGATCAGGAACAAGACAAGGTTGTCCACTCTCACCACTATTATTCAACATAGTTCTGGAAGTTCTAGCCATGGAAATCAGAGAAGAAAAAGAAATAAAAGGAATAAAAATTGGAAAACAAGAAGTAAAATTGTCCTTGTTTTCAAATGACATGATAGTATACATAGAGAATACTAAAGATGCTACCAGAAACTACCAGAGCTAATCAGTGAATTTGTTAAAGTAGCAGGATACAAAATTAATGCACAGAAATCTTTTGCATGCCTATATACATAATGATGAAAAATATGAAACAGAAATTAAGGAAATACTCCCATGTACCATTGCAACAAAGAGAATAAAATACCTAGGAATAAACCTCCCTAAGGAGACAAAAGACCTGTATGCAGAAAAGTATAAGACACTTATGAAGTAATTAAAGATGATACAAACAGATGGAGAGATATACCATGTTCTTGGATTGGAAGAATCAACATTGTGAAAATGACTATACTACCCAAAGCAATCTACAGATTCAATGCAATCCCTATCAAACTACCAATGCCATTTTTCACACTAATAGAACAAAAAATTTCACAATTTGTATGGAAACACAAAACACCCTGAATAGCCAAGCAATCTTGAGAAAAAAAAACCAGAACTGTAGGAATCAGGCTCCTGGACTTCAGACTATACTACAAAGCTACAGGAATCAAGACAGTATGGTACTGACACCAAAACAGAAATATAGATCAATGGAACAGGATAGAAAGCTCAAAGATAAAACCACGCATATATGGTCACCTTATTTTTGATAAAGGGGGCAAGCGTATACAATGGAGAAAAGACAGCCTCTTCAATAAGTGGTGCTGGGAAAACTGGACAGCTACATGTAAAAGAATGAAATTCGAACACTCCCTAACCCCATACACAAAAATAAGCTCAAAATGGATTAAGGACCTAAATGTAAGGCCAGACACTATCAAACTCTTAGAGGAAAACATAGGTAGAACACTGTATGACATAAATCACAACAAGGTCCTCTTTGACCCACCTCCTAGAGAAATGGAAATAAAAACAAAAATAAACAAGTGGGACCTAATGAAACTTAAAAGCTTTTGCACAGCAAAGGAAACCAGAAACAAGACAAAAAGGCAAACCTTAGAATGGGAGAAAATATTTGCAAATGAAGTAAACAGAAAAGGATTAGTCTCCAACATTTACAAGCAGCTCATGCAGCTCAGTATCAAAACAACAAACAACTCAATCCAAAAATGGGCTGAAGACCTAAATAGACATTTTCCCAAAGAAGGTATATAGATTGCCAACAAGCACATGAAAGAATGCTCAGCGTCACTAATCATTAGAGGAATGAAAATCAAAACTACAATTAGGTATCACCTCACACCAGTCAGAATGGCCGTCATGAAAAAATCCACAAACCATAAATGCTGGAGAGAGTGTGGAGAAAAGGGAGTCCTCTTGTACTGTTGGTAGGAATGTAAATTGATACAGCCACTATGGAGAACAGTATGGAGGTTCCTTAAAAAACTAGAAATAGAACTACCATATGACCCAGCAAGCCCACTACTGGGCATATACCTTGAGAAAACCAGAATTCAAAAAGAGTCATGTACCACAATGTTCATTGCAGCTCTATTTACAAGAACCAGGATGTAGAAGCAACCTAAGTGTCCATTGACAGATGAATGGATAAAGAAGATGTGGCACGTATATACAATGGAATTTCTCAGCCATAAAAAGAAATGAAATTGAGTTATTTGTAGTGAGGTGGATGGGCCTAGAGTCTGTCATACAGAGTGAAGTAAGTCAGAAAGAGAAAAACAAATACTGTATTTGTATTACATACCATATATATGGAATGTAAACAAAAGTTCATTCTGAAGAACTTAGGGGCAGGACAGGAATAAAGACGCAGATGTAGAGAATGGACTTGAGGACATAGGAACGGGGAAGGGTAAGTTGGGACAAAGTGAGAGAGTGGCATGTACTTATATATACACTACCAAATGTAAAATAGATATCTACCGGGAAGCCACTGCATAGCACAGGGATATCAGCTCGGTGCTTTGTGACCGCCTAGGGGGGTGGGTTAGGGAGGGTGGGAGGGAGATGCAAGAAGGAGGAGATATGGTGATATATGTATATGTATAACTGATTCACTTTGTTATAAAGCAGAAACTAACACACCATTGTAAAGCAATTACACTCCAATAAAGATGTTAAAAAAGAAGAGACTTTCTTTTTTTTAGTTAAATTTCTTTAAAAGATAATGAACTGTTTTTGGAAAAACTAATTATATATCATGGGGTTTATAACATTATGAGGAAGTAAAATGTCTGACTATAATATCACAATGCCTGAGAGAGAAAAATGTAAAGTATACTGTCTTAAGGGACTGATTTTATTCATGAAGTAATGTAATATCACTTGAAGGTAGACTGTTGCAAGTTTAGCATGTATATTGTAAACCTTAAAGTAACCACTAAAATAACACAACAAAGAGTTATAGCTAATCAGCTTACAAAGCAGTTAAAACAGGATCATAAAAATGCAATCCAAAAGAAGGCAGAAATACAGGGAAGAAAGGTATATGGGATGGACAGAAATTAAATAGCAAGATGGTAGATTTAAACCAACCCATGCCATTAATCACATTAAATATAAGTGGTTTTAAACACTCCAATTAAAAGTCAGAGGTTTTTAGGTTGGATAAAAAATAAGATCCAAACCTGGGCTTCCCTGGTGGTGTAGTGGTTAAGAATCTGCCTGCCAATGCAGAAGACACGGGTTCGAGCCCTGGTCTGGGAAGATCCCACATGCTGCAGAGCAACTAAGCCTGTGTGCCACAACTACTGAGCCTGCACTGTAGAACATGTGAGCTACAACTACTGAAGCCTGTGTGCCTAGAGCCCATGCTCTGCAACAAGAGAAGCCACCACAGTGAGAAGCCCGCACACCACAATGAAGAGTAGCGCCTGCTCGCCGCAACTAGAGAAAAGCCCACATGCAGCAACGAAGACCCAATGCAGCCAAAAATAAATAAATTAATTAATTAATTTAAAAAAAGAGTTCCAACTCTCTACTGCTTAAAACAAACCCATTTTATATATAAAGAATATGATAGATTACAGGTGAAAAAATGGATAAAGACATAGGATGCTAACATTAATAAAAAGAAAGAAAGCAAATATCAGATAAATAGATTTCAGAGCAAAAATACAGCAAAACTAAGACACTTTATGGTAAACAAATAATGAGAGAATTTATTGTAGCACACTTGTATTACAAGAAATGTACAAGGAAGTCTTTGGGCTGAAAGAAGTGATACCAGCTAGAAACCTGGATCTTTTATTTTTTATTTATTTATTTATTTTAATTAATTAATTTATTTATTTATATTTGGCTGTGTTGGGTCTTCGTTTCCATGCGAGGGCTTTCTCTAGTTGCAGCAAGTGGAGGCCACTCTTCATTGTGGTGCGCGGGCCTCTCACTATCGCAGCCTCTCTTGTTGCGGAGCACAGGCTCCGGACGCGCAGGCTCAGCGGCCATGGCTCACGGGCCCAGCCGCTCCGTGGCATGTGCGATCTTCCCGCACCGGGGCATGAACCCGTGTCCCCTGCATCGGCAGGCGTACTCTCAACCACTGCGCCACCAGGGAAGCCCACATACTCTTTTTAACTTTTATTTTATAGGTGAAGAAACAGAGGGAAATAAAAGTTAAATAAGTCAGTTGTTAAGACTCCAAAATGGTACTTGAACATGATAATATTTCCGAGCTCATGAGCTTTAAGTTATTTAAAATATTTCTCCAGGCCACCATCTTTACTTTCTGTGAGGATCATGAAGTAGATAGATTCATAGGGAATAATTACAAAACAATTGCAAAACTGATCATCTGCGTGGGTTTGTAAGACTCTAAGGCATATTTGCCAGATATTGTCTTGATTTATGCCTCTTGTCCTAGCATAATTTTTAGTAGTGCCCATTTCACTCACAAAAGTGTTTAGGTTTAGATTATAATGTGGTCTCAAATCTAGTAGGCTTTTTTACTTACTAAATTCAAGGCAGACTTTTAGAAATTACCATACTCTGGCCAGTCACATGGAAAAAAAGCAATAAAAGAGAAATGAGCATTGGAAGAGCCTGATCTGCTAAGGTCAACCCTGGGAAATTGGCATCCCTGCTACTTAGGAAAAGGAAGAAGATGTTCGGTTTCCTTTCTTGATGGAGTGAATTATGGACAATTACCCTTTAAACTATGCTGATAGAAAGCCAAAGTGGGGTGGGGGTGGGAACTGATGGAGAGGAATGTATTCTACTCATCTGAATGAACTTTTAACAGAGCCAACCATTGCCATCAACTCTGACCCTTTCAAACCTGATTCCTGATTCCAGAGACATCCCCTAATCTAGCTGCAGTCCCAATGTTTGTATCACTGGCATCATCGTAAGGACTTTAGCTTTTCCTTTTATTTGTGAATAGCCATCTATTATAACAAAATGCACATTGCAGTGTAAGGCAGCAGCCTCCAATGTAAACACAACACAAGATGGTTGAATGTCAACAAAATGATCAGATTTGAATTTAATTTTTGCAAGATTAATGCTCTAAAATTTAAATTTCCTATTCTTGTAAGGGAATAAAAAAGTAAAAATTCCAAAGGATTGGAACCAGAAAATGAAACATTTAATATACATAGTGAAACATTAACATTCCAGGTCAGTCATTCTGGAGGAGTAAATTGATGCTGCAGTAAGATATAGCTGTATTATTCTTGACACTTAAAGAAGTTTTGAGGAAAACCTCAAATCAAGTTCCATTTGGTTTGTGAAATTATACTCTAGATGACTTGACATTATCTTGTATAATGTAGCTTTTTTTACATTACATTATTTTCCATTCTTTAACAGAAAAAAATTCCACATAAATAAATCTGTTATTTTGCCATTAAATTATATTTACAGTTTATAAAGGTGATTATTTGAATATTTTTTTACACACAGCATCAAACTGTAACATACTTGTTAAATCTTAAAATATTTTTTAGAATTAAAATATTCTTAAGACTCTATTCAACAAAGTTTTGTTTCTTTTGCTGGAAGGGCCAATGTCCAATAAGAAATGTGATCATCACAGCAAGACATCTATTGACATCAAAAAATAGCTCCAAAAAAAAAAAAAATAGCTCCACATTCAAAAAAGACGGAATTTTCTCTTACTGCTAGGCCTAATGTATTTTTATGGTACTTTTATCTTAAGTATTTTTCCATAATTCTGGTCATTTATTTGTGAATTTCTAATGTATATGGATTAATGACAGAAAAGATACATACTTATAAATATCTTCCATTTTTCTTTATTCTCCTGCCAGCTAAGGGGAAAGGATTTGTCCTGGCTACACTTATTTATTTCATAATTTCCCAGTTATTATCAAGAAATTGTATTATACCTTAAGAATGTGCTCCTGATGAGAAAGACTGCTTTAAAATTCAAGTTACTGTTATTAATTTTTGTCTCCTGGATTATGTTTCTTTGAATGCAGCTCCATGGGAGCCTGAGACATGGCCTCGGATGACTTTATACAGGTGATAACATAAATAATTCTGCTATTAAAAACAAACAGAAAAAAATTCACTTTATTTTAATCACCACCAACATAAGCATTTTGAGAGCCACTATCATTTCTCTCTGCAGGAACTTTCATCCAGTGTTAAAGTTAGAAGATCAAGTTAGAATTCATTACCTGTACACATGTGGTATCTCACAGATAAATTCCAGCTGCTAGCCACGATAGCAAGTCTAGATTTAATGTTTGACTTTCTGGTTGACAGGATGAGTAATCTGAGCCTGAGTTGACAGTAGTGACCGACCCTCAACTAGAACAAATTGATGTATTGGCAGATTATTCTTAAAGTTAGTCTGAACTTCTCAATACTTTTTAGTCAAGGAAAATAAGCTACTTTAGAGGAGTATTAAATGAAACAAACCATCAGAATAAGATTTCTTCACAAATACTTATTTTTGCACAGGATTTCTTTGACCCTTCAGTAATAGAAATGGCAAGCCTGAACTATGTTTTAATCTATGCTGTTATAGAAATGAGAAGGGGATGGGAGAAATAAAAAAGATGAAAAGAAGTAGAACTTACGTAATTAACTGTTGTAAGTCCATTGTTTGTACATCTTTGCTGGTATGAGAACAAACATGTGAGAGTATGTTGGATGTGGTAATAATCACAAAGATAAAAATTACATTGACAGATTGGGGTTCCATGGTAATTCTTAGAATAATATCCGTATCTATACTTCCTAGAATGGATGTCAAAGGTTTTTTCTAATTTCCAGAGCAGCAAACTCCACCTGGGATATCAAATTCAAGCTGTTTCTTTCCACCTATTACACTGAGAATAGTCTTTACAATTTTTCACTCAGAATTCATAGTCATTTGGCTAGGTATTGTTGTCATTTGGGTAAAACCCTAACTGTAGAATAGGAATGTGTAAATATAAGCATATATATTTTATTTGAAAGTTCAAATCTAATGTGCCTTTCATGAATAGCAGTTGCATCTTTGTATTTCCACATTAAAAGGAATGAAAAGTTAACTAACTCATATGCTTCTTTTGTCATCATATGTGTCTTCCATTTTAATACTCTTACATATGTTTGTAATATGATGTAATTACCATGGAATACACTGGTAAACTAAAAAATTATTATGTATTATAATATGGAAAAAGGAGAGAAGCATTGTTTTTCTTTCCCCTGAAAGCCTTTGACAAAACAAGGGAATAGCAGTAATGCAATTTTTAAATTAGTATAGAGAAACAATAGCCCCCCAAAATAATTGTACAATAGAAACCTGTGAAGACAGTGTTTGCTTTGTTATATTATTTTTATTATTGTTACTTATATACTTGAAGTTGACTGAGAAATTTAAATAAGAAAGTAATTGAAGTAAAACAGTAATCCAATGTTTTATTCAAAAAACCTTTTCAGTGGATGTTTTAGGTTGAGTGCCTACTCAACCTTTCTTTCACTTTCTACATCCAAATTACTGTAGAGTGAGAATCTATTTTCAATGTAATGGCTGAAGCATTGCATGAAAGCCATCAAAAGAAGGCTGCTATACTTTATAGTACAGTTTGCTGTACTATATTTATAAAGGCAGGAAAGTGGAGCAATACATTATAAAAGATTTTCAAGAACATGAGTTTGAAATAAAAGCACTTTCTGCTTTTATTTCAATATAAATATATATTATTTTATTTTAATTTAATTTGTATAATATTAAGATATATTTTAATATATCTTCTAAGAACCCATACAAAGAACCAAGGCAGCAACTCAGGTTTCAAACAAAAGAAAGTTATCCTTTTGTTTTTATTTTTTATATGTTTTAAGATTACAAGATTATTTTCTTTTACACAGGTGATAGCAACAAATAGCATTCTGGTACATGACCATTCAATTGACTGGCTAGGTTTAATTTCCATGAGGTTTTTTGTTGACTGATTTCTGCAACATTTGAACACTGGATCATCAATCTTATTAACTTAGATGCTCAAAAGTACTTATTAGTTACTTACTGCTATGTAAAAAATTGCCCTAAAACTTAGTGGCTTTGAATAACACATTTTTTTTTTTTTAATCTCATCCTTTCTGTAAATCAAGAATCTGAACATGGCTTAACTGAGTCCTCAGCTTAAGAGTCTCTCAAAAGGCTGCTTCGTCAAGGTGTTAGCCAGGACTGCAGTCTCTCAAAAAAACTTGAATGGGGAAGATTCAGTTCCTCAAAGGTCTGAGGACCTCTGCTCCTTGCTGGTGGCTGGGCAGGGGCCACCCTCAGTTCCTTGCCATGTGGACCTCGCCAGCTTGATTCATCAGAGCAAGCCTGCAGGAAGAATAGGAGTTCCGGTAAGACGGAAGTTACAGTCTTTTATAACCCATTCTCAGAATGTACATTTTTGCTCTATTCTAGTCACTAGAAGCAATGAGTAGGTCCTGCCAACCCTTAGGAAGAAGTGATTTCACAGTGGTGTGAATAACAGAAGACAGAGATCTTTGGGAGATATTTTAAAAAGTTACCTGTCACAATATCAGACCATTTTATAGATTAGTTGCTTATTTTCAAAGATGACACAAATGAATTTTTTTAAGTTAATTTTATGGTCACTAGTACAGTGTTTTTTAAAGGAATAAATTTGGATGTTTTCTTATAATATGGGAGGTCGATCCATGATTATGTGTTTTACCCTGAATGGTGTGAGTGTGTGTATACATATATATATATAGTAGAAAATTGTTCATATTACCAATATACCTGTAATCATTTTTGCAGAAAGTCAACATAGTTTTTCAAGATTTCAGAATCTCCAAAGATTTTCTACTTTCTAATTTTTTTAGTTATAGTCTAGATTTTTATCCTTGAAATTTAGGGCATTCACGTGGTTATTTTTTAATAAAAAGATTTTCTATACTTCCAATATTTTATTTCCCTAACATCCATTCATTCACATACTTTACACACACAGTTAGGCACATTCAATTGAATGTGCCTCTTGTTCAGAAAGTCCTTTTCAGACTATTTTATTCTATATAAGTATCTAATGAAAGCACATCTCAAATTATTACTTACGGCCATAATTGGCTTTGATTCCTCTTTAGGGCTTGCCCAAGGCAGACAACTAAGCACAGGAATATAAACTTTTGGATTTGCATCTTATTTCTTCCTCCATTAATTTCATTAACTTTCAAACTGATGAATTCTTAGAATTAAAATGTCATTTACATTTAATACCCCAAATCACTTTCTTTGCATTTAAACCTTTTCATTGTATTTTTGAGTCCTGGTTCTAAATTGTGTTTGTCAAAGTCTTAATTAGATTTATGTCATAGGAATACAGGAGTTAGCTGAACAGTAACGGAATTGAATGAGGTTTTCTTTATAAGGAATTGAAAAATGGCCTAAAATATCTGGTATGCCATGGAGACTTTCTATACTGTGTAACTAAAGATACAGCCGGGTGACTGGTGTATATAGGTAACTATTGATTTATACAGGAAGATCAAATCTGGATACCTGAAGAAGAGACCTTTGTTTTTTCCATACAAGTACAGACTGTGTAGGATTTGTCTAGAGTCATATTTAATAAAAGAATATTTTATTTTGCTGTTTACTTACAACAGTGACAAATGGTGGCCAGAGGGGAAAGCCAAGTATGTAATCAATCTTAACACCTTTGTTGTTTTTCTGAGAGAACAATACCCCCCCCCAAAAAAAAACCCTCCACAAAACAAAACTAAAAAAAAGACAAAACAAAAATATAACTTTGAGAGAAAAAGAGAAAATATGTGTCTTGTGGTGACTATAACTAATAACTGGATTGCATATTTGAAAGTTGCTAAGAGAGCAGATCTTAAAAATTCTCATCACAGGGAAACAAATTGTAACTATGTTAACTGTAACTATGTTAAAAAAAATCTGCAATTGCAGATCTTTAAAGGGACACTGAAAGTTAGGCGTTAATATCACAATGTCACAGATGGGGATATCTGAGGTTCACAGATGATAAAAATTGAAGAAGTTGACACTTCTAAAAAATGGCGGAACAATAGTCAAATCCAGCTCCATCTTTCTTTAAAGTCTAGGTCCTTTCCATTAATTCATACTGCCCATCATAAAGACATTCAGTGATGGTGGTAGTCACATACAGTTCAACTCATTATTTTCTATAGTTGTAATCACATAAAAAGTCTAATTTCTATAATTCCTTCCTGAGAAGTTCTTAGAATGTACATTTTCCCTTTAATTTTTTTTGATATTTTAAAAACACAAATGTAACTCTACTACTATGTGGACATATTCAAAGAAACAAATATATTGTGAACAAAATTCAGCAAATTTTGTCTCTACAAAAAAGATAAATCCTATAGTGGATAGTAAACTGCAGCTCCAAGTACCTGACTAAAGTTCCAAGGCTCAACAAAATTCATAAAAGTATACGTGGACTCATATAGACTAAGATCACACATTCCAATTCTGACACTTTTACTGACATTATGATTTTAATAAATGCTAATTCAGTTCTTGCTGAGAGAAGACATTGAGCATGAGATTTGAAATTAAACATGGGACAAATCTTAGCTTCATCAACAGCCACATGATTTATATTTAACATCTTAGTCCGTTTTTATAGAGAGAGAGGTGACTAGAATGGACTTCATGGTGTTATTGTACACAGCAAATGAACAGTGTGCTCTATGAATGGACATATATTATTGCTATTATTATCATCCTCGATATTGATGTCTAAAAGAGCACCAACTTTGGTTTTGAATATGACTAGATATGATTGCTTCTTGATGGCTTTTATTCATCTACTCAATTATATTCATTGATATCAGATCCTTTGCCTGGTTCTTTGCCAGTCATTGAGATGCAAGGGGAATAAAATACGCACTCTCCCCTCAGCCCCATTCCTAGGTCATGCCTACTCCCAAACGACCTGCTGGCTTGAAATATAGTTGAGGCATAAGCAGAGGCCAGAATATCCAAGGACTGGTAGAGTAAAAGGCTGTTTACTTCTTCTGACAGTTTAAAAACATTAAAGGGGGGATGGAATGATCCTATTTAAAGATCACTCTGGCCACTATAAATGGGGTGTGGAAGAGAGTACCTGTGGACACAGACATCAGCTGGGACTCCAAGGAGGAGATTACAGTAGGTTTGGTAAACTCATCGGGGTTGGAGATGGAGAGATAGGGGTGAACTTGAGATCCAGAACAGAGGCAACATTGACGTGTTCTGATAGATTTGATATGTGAGGACCGGTAGAGGGAGGAAAACAAGGATGAGTTTATACTGATTCAGGGAAGAGGGACTAAGGTTAGATTAGCTGATCAAGAGATCAGCTTTGGAAATGCTGAATTTGAGATGTTTATGATACATCCAAGCACAGATGTCAGTTAGGTGGTTGGCTAGAGAAAAATGGAATTCCTAGGACAGGTTTACATGGAGATATACATTTTGGAATTTTTATCAGGCAGACTAGCTAAAAGGGAGAAAATAAAGGGATATTTTACCAAGCTGTGAGAATATCCAACCCATGAGGTCAGAGAAAGAAGAGGGTAATGTGTAAAAACTACCTAGCAGAGTGCCTCGTGCATATTTAAATGTAAATAAGAGTTATCTGAGTAATAACTAATTAAAAATGGTATTTGTGCTCACTTCGGATATCCATATAAGATGAATATTATGCTAAAAAGTAAAGCAGCTAAATGTCTCTCAAATATTTTAACCATTTGTAGCTACCCAGTAAGTTTCAGTTACGTTTGTAGAGTGCTTTATGATTCCATTGATCTACTAATTAAATTTTGACTTATGTTAATTTTTCCATCTTTTCTGTTTCAGAGACGTTGGTAAGTTGTACTTCATGCTTTTATAACCTGAACTACAATAGAGTTTTCTGAGCCAAAAACCTTTCTTTTTGATTTAGCTGAGCAAGAAGGGAGGCAGAGAACACTGCAATGATGATAAGAAATATATGGGGTGACCTTCTGTTTCCTTCCTCCTCTTGCCTTCTGATTTCGGGTGCTCTGAATGCTTTCATTTGGAATGTAAATCTGCTTTTCAACAAAGGCAGCTTTGATTAAGTTCTGTAAGTTCTTGCATGAAATTACAGCCAACTCTCAAGGTCTTCAGTAAATTTGCACATGATTTTGTTTCCCAGCTGTCTTCGGTCTTATTAAAAGCAAGGTCCTTATGAATCCTGCATTTTTCTGGATGGGACACTCTTTCTGTGTCATTTGCTCTTCATTTTTGTATCTGCATTTTAAGTTTAGGTGCTTTTCCCCCTGATTCTTTTTTTTAAGGTAAGAACTATTTAGAAGAAGAATATTTACTTTGCTTAGTCTATGATGGAAGAAAAGTAACTGGTGTTCAGAATTGTATTCTTGCCCATAATTTCTAGATCTATTCATCATTGTTCTATTTGTTTAAATATATTTCTGTCACATTTTAAATTGTATGACTGACAGGGAAACTTGGACATAACAAAATTTTCTGATGCTGAATATAGATGACATGGAGCACTTGCTCAGAGGTCTCAGTACACAGATGCCTAAGCTATTATCTTGGGCCAAATTCTCATTTATTTTGCCAAAAGCACATATCAATTAAGTGGAGTCAGAACTTGCTGCAGTGTTACATCCACATTCTGGCTCACTGACTGCATCAACATTAACATTTTTGAGTTTGTGTCTTCCCTTTGAAATATTCAGGCGTCCTGTCAGTCATTTTTGTTTTTCTTTTTAATGTATCCTAACAAAACTTTTCCATACATCCCTGACTTAGTTTCAGTCCACACTTTAATTAACTCAAAATTTGAAAATAAAATCCTTAAGTTATACGGATATAATGTTAGTTTTAGAGAAAGCAAAGAAGGTTAGAAAAAAAGTCTCTTTAGCTAAGCCACACTGGGCAAGCTTTGTGCTTTGGCTTTGCACAAAAGTGAAACTTGGTGAACTAGGGCAAGAATTTTTAAATTATTCTTATTGTTGTTTTTTAGTTATTAGTCTGTTAATCATTAATAATAGAATATTAAACTCTGCCTATAGAAAATAATTAGTTGAATATATTAGATGAAATAAGTGAAAAGAAATAAATTTGCTTCATTAACACAGAGTAAACAATTTATGATAGTTTTTGTATTATTACAGAATTTTGGAAGCTGAGACAGTTTTTGTGACTCAGTTTTCTAGAATGGACTATGTTTCCCACGTCCCTTGTATCTAGAATGCCAAGAATGACTATGTTCAACTAGGCATATGTACACATATGAAAATGAAACTGAGCCTCCATAAACCTAGTTTCCCTGCCCAGTTTATGATTAACCTCTCTTTCCAAAACTTTATTCCCTTTCTTGTCCAGCCCCTGTTCCCCTCAGGATTGAGGAGTATCAAAGAAACTGAGCAGGACCCTGTGGCCCTTCCTGCTATGTCCCCTGTTTCTTGTTTGTAGAATAAAGAATTTACTCTCCTAGGCTCTCCCTGAGTTCCAAAGAGCAGACTCAAGCAGTTACTAATTAGAGAAGGGAGGGAATGCAGACACAAAGGAAAAGCAGTCAAGCGAGAGAAGTAATGATAGCTTAAACAATATTCCTTCCATGATAAAACAGAATCATAGGACTTCTATTTCCACCTCAAGAGATATATATAACAATATGACGCATACCTTTGAGTTGTTTTGCAGAAGCTAAGATGCCAACACAGTGGAGAATGTTGACTACATGCTGACCATAGCACAGCACAATAGACCCCAGACTGGTTGGAACCAGAAGGTTGATGATTAAGATCTCTAAAACATTACACTATTACCTCACCACCAACCAATGAAGAATGTCCAAGAGCTGATCATGTACTCTGTGACCCTCACCGCTAATGTTGCCTTTAAAAACCCTTGTCTGAAAGTCATCAGGGAGTTCAGGTCATCTAAGCACTAGCTGCCTGTTCTCCTTGCTTGGTGCCCTGTAATAAATGCTGTATTTTCCTTCACTACAACCCAATGTCAGTAGATTGACTTTGCTGTGAGTCAGGAGAGTGGACCTAGTTTGGCTCAGTAACAGTCAAAAGGGCAAAGTTTTCTAGAATATTGATCTGCTTTTGATAACAGATTGTACAGTTTCTTTACCTTTTAAGTAACCATTAAAACTTTCTGTGTTTGCCTTTGAAAGCCTTTAAGTGGATAAGTATTATTTCACAGTGAACTATGATCCTATTTGACCAGGTGTTTTGAAACTTTTTTGGTAGTTTTGGCAAACTCTCCAAGGATCAAATTCTAATTGAAGTTCTTCTGACCTTTGTCGAGCTTTGGGATGTTTCAGAGGGCCCCTGAGGCATCTTAAAAAGAGAGATTAAACTAATTAGGATTATTAGGTATGTTGGGTTGTGTGGGAAGCATTGTCAAGTGAGTGGACATAAACCTTCTTAGGTTATACTGTATGGGTAAATGTCATTAATATAGATATTCTAGAAATTATATGAAATTTCTAAAATTTGAATATGTCCTGGTATAATGTTATCAGGCATAATTCTAGTTATTATCTTACAATATTGTATATCACCGCAGCAGCCAAGTTTCTTTGCCAATTGCATTGTAATCAAGTATTTAACCATGTCTTTTAAAGACAGTCATTTATAGACAGTTGTACTCTGATACTTTTGCAAAAAATATTTCATCTTCAAGATTTATAGAAAGGACTTTAAGTACAGATTTTCTGATAACTTTCAGATTATACCGTTGAACTGGGTAGGAAATTAATCCTAATTGAAAACCTGATGACTTCATAAAACTGTTAGTAGAATCCTAATGGAAAACATGATGACTTCATAAAACCGTTAATCAAAAGGATTATTTACATAGAACTGAGTGAACTAATAAATATGGTTATAATTTGTATGGAGTTTTTTGTCTGAAATGTTGCTGGATTTTAATCTGTGTTTTCCAGATATAAGGAGGCTTTTCCCTTTATGCCAATTATTATGTGGTAATTTGATAAATTATACGTTTTTAAACAGAATTGAAAGCTATCTTTTCTCTCTAACTGATCCCTCCAGAAATTGGAAACTCTTAGGTTCCCAACAGCCTTATCAGGTGAGTAAGGAAGTCCACCACCTGATTGGTGCAGGAATCCCAGAGATATTTTTAGAGACCTTAAGAGAGCAATTCACCAAAATCTATAGGTATCACAGACAGAATCTGATGAAAAGTCTTTGGTGTGGCTTTCCTGGCCTTGAGAGACCTTTTATAAATTTAGTCTGAGATTCTTTATGAAAAGTTTCAGCACAGCTAATTTAAAAGAGCCTAAACGATCAATTACATGTATGTAAATAATCAGGCCAAGCTTACTGAAACCAGACTTATGTTACAAACAAATTAGTATTAATTTGGCTATGTTTGATAGAAATGAGGGTAATTTTAAAGATAAAAATATTATGTTTCAGTGGATATTAAATTCTAGTTTTGTTAATTGAGGTCTGTATTTACTGCCTAAGACTCACTTCCAGATAGCTCCTTATTGCTATGTTACATTATTGTAAGGCTTAACTGAGTTATTAAAGGACACTTGACTTTTGTTTTGGAAGCCTATCACTGTAACCTATCTTTTGATGAAGATCAGATGTCCCATGGCCTGCAATCAGGAGATTATGCATACTGGAAAAGGCATCATTTAAAGGATGAAAACCTAGCTGAAAGACCCTTATCAGATACTCTTAACTAGCTCATGTGCAGTGAAACTGAAGGGAATTTATTCTTGAATTTATATTTCCCACTTAAGAAGGGCCTCTGCATTGGACTGGTCTAGAGAAAGAACCACTGATCCCAAACAACACCCACAGCAGGACGAGAAGAAGACAATAGCAGTGTAGACGACTGATCCAAGAATCTGGAGCAGGACTGTAAGACTCATCCCACTAATTCAATTGCACTCTTTATCAAATGTTTGTCTCCCTATCAAAATTGAAAGTTATTGTTTTACTTCTAACCATACTATTGCCCCTAATGTTTAGGATGGAAAGAAAATTCTATAGTGAAGTTGTCACAGAGTATAACTCTTCATGACACGTATCACTGCTTGCTTAACTATACTGCTAAAAGCATGCGTGCAATGTTTGTGTGGCAATTCAGTATAATTGATAAAATGTATAGCCTATATGTTTCCCCATTACTAAACCTCTGAGCTTGTTCACTGTGTCTGAATAGTTTTCCCTCAGTGTGGATAACTAGGCAAATACATATACATACATATGTATGTGTGTATATATACACACACACACACACATATATATATATATATATATAGAGAGAGAGAGAGAGAAAGAGAAAGCTAACATCAAGCAATCATCCTGGCATCAAGAGACAAGTGTTTTGATCATCAATGCTTTCTATCAAAAGATTTGTAAACAAAAGGGGAAATTATAGAAGAAATTTTCACTTATTAAGATATGGGGAAGTCATTCTAGCTCATACATGATTTAAATTAAACCAGAAAAGCCTGTTTTGTGGCCTATTCAACATTCACTGTACATTTGCTTTAACCATTAAGGAAAAGAATACATTTTAAAATCAAATTGGTGTAACTGTGGTTCAGGCATCCAAAATAGAGCTGGGTATTCACTGTGGACATGATTTTACACATGTTCCTGTATTACTGAGAACTTGAATTTTCTGAACTGTATCAGATTCAAGGACACTACCAGGCATTCTCAAAACAGTATCTGCTAGAGGCTGCCAACTGCAACCTTATATTCTCAAGATCTCCTCTTGTAACTATTAAATCTACCTCTTACTTTAGGAAAGTAGTAGCAAATGAGACAGCTCAAGCTATAGCCTTCCAACAGAAGGCACTATATTCTTCAGCCAGAATAGTACTAGAAAATAAAATTGCTCTAGGTTAGAATTTAGCAGGAAAAGGAAACATACGTTTAGAGGCCAACAGCTCCTGTTATATATATATATTAATACCACATTAGAAGATAAGACCTACTTAGATAAAATTAGGCAACTGGCTACCTGGCTACAATAAGCCTCCCCATAAGTACCAGGTCCAAACAGGTTTTCAGGCTTATTCTCCTTAATTCCTTAGGGAAATAGATCTATTTTCCAAAGTTTAAGTTCAGGTTATCACTCCCACTACTACTTCTAATTGGGTACCTGATTATAAAGTGTACTATAAGCTGTTGCACCAAAACTGTGGATGGGACTGAGATCTTAATCATGCAAGACTTGGATCCAAGACCTAGAATTTGGGAATATTTGCAACTTGGTAAGCAACACTCCTTTCAGCAGGAAATAGAGCAGTCATCATCTTGTTCCCTCAAGGATTTGGGGAAATTTAAAACATGAGTGGGGACTGAAGCCAAGCCCCCATAAAACCAAGTTCCCCTGCTGAGTTTATGATTAACCTCTGTATTCAAAACTCTATTTCCTTTCTTGTCCTCTCTGACCTCAATCCAGTGCTAACTGAACGCTCATCAACCAGAGTCAGATGACTAAAATTGCTGTTGTTAATAACATCATTAATGTACTAAGATTGCTGTTGTCTACAACACTGTTAATATACTAAAACTGCTACTATAGATATCATCATTAAGGTACAAACTCAGGTTGTTCCTCCAGAGCAAGATAAGCTAACAGAGCCCTGAGACATGGACCGCCTGACTAGAGAATAGTAAACCAGAGACATCCTGACTCCCAAAACTATGATTAAGAAATGTCACAAGACTATTAATTAACAAAGATTCTTTGTTCTTCCCCTTTAAAAAACTCTTAACCCAAGGACCAGGTTAGAGTAGATCTGAAGCTTGTCTCCCACTCCCTTTCTTGGTACCCCCTGCAATAAACCGTTACTTTGCTGCAAATGCCCGCTATTAGTCTGGCTTTCTGTTCCACAGGTACACAAGCCCTTTGTTTGATAACAAAACTTAGAAAGAGAAGGTGAGCAGCCTGACTCTGGGGAGATCAGAACTTCTGGAACGCATGTCACCAGAGGGGTTTGGATTTTCTAAGGCTAGAAGTGGTGGCAATGGCTTCCTGATATGGCAGCTTTCTGATCACAACAAGATTGTGTGGTCTAAATCATGGATTAATAGCATCTCTCTTAGCAGACCAGTTCTACAATAGCCATCTGAGAGTCATTCCTAGAATTTCTGACTACTTAATAATTCCATGAATGAAGCAATATATAATATTCTTTAATAAAGCCTTTCCTCATCTATGCTACCAGAATAGATTCTGTTTCCACACCTGACCAGCATAGTAGTGGCTTATATAATAAAAAAAAAAATCCTTAATTTATTTAAGCCAGTGTTTATTGTTTGCTTTTTTAAGGGGAGGGATGTTCTGTTATTTCAGTTAACTTTATGTTTAAAAAAGCTGTGCTCAGGGACTAGAACTTACCATGTAGAACTGACTAAAGCAGGGGCCCCCGGGTCTCTGTTAGGAACCCGGCTGCATAGCACGAGGTGCGCAGCAGGCCAGCGAGCAAGGCTTCATCTGCCACTCCCCATCACTCCCCGCGGCTCACATTACCACCTGAGCCATCCATGCCCCCCCACCTGCCGGTGGAAAAATTGTCTTCCAGGAAACTGGTCCCTGGTGCCAAAAAGGTTGGGGACCGCTGGAAAGGAGCAAACAGTGGGGTAGATATCAGGAAACAGATATTTCAGAATATCCTTGTTACAAGGTGGCAAAATATTTGGTTACACTGTCACCTAATATACCTTTGAAAGCAAACAACATACTAAGGGGAATTGAAAAAAAAATCTAAATGTTGAGGTAGTTGGTTTCTCTCTGTTAATATCTTAAGAACTACAGACCCCAGACAATCAAACTCTTATTTTCTTTTCCTATATGGATATCTGATTAACCCAGCACCATTTATTACAGAGCACCATTTCCCTAACATACTGCCCTGTCACCTTGTGTTACATCAAGGGCCTGCATATGTGTGGGTCCACTCTGTGTTTTCTTTTCCATTGTTTTATATGTGTGCATGATGCAAATACCACATCTTAATTAGGGTAGCTTTATAAGTCTTTTTATGTGGTATTGTTTGTTGTCCTTTAAGATTGATATATTATTATTGGGCCAATCCCTTCTCATATAAACATTAGATTCAAATTTTTAATTTCTAGAATTTTTTTTTTTCTTTTTTGGAGGGAAAAATTTTGTCTGGGATTGCCCTGACTCTGTAGTTTAGTTTGGAAGAACCGACATATTTAAAATATTGATTCTTCCAAACTGAGAAAATAGAATTGCTCCAAGTTTCTTGAAATATTTGAAAATATTTCTCAACAATATTTTGTAGTTTTCTCTGTATAGGTCCCTGCTCATCTTTCATTACATTTATTCCAAGGTATTTGAGGGTTCTTGATGCAAACTTTAGTTACATCATTTCTCAAATTTCTTTTCTAATTGTTCCTAGTACATAGAAGTATAGTTGAATTTATATATTGTATCCAATAATTGTTAAAGTTATTTTCCAATTCTAATAGTCTGTCTTTAGGTGCTTGTAGATTTTCTAAGCATACCATCATGCCTTTGGTAAATGACAACACATATTTCTTCCTTTTCATACCTAATAATTTGTATATACTTTTGTGGCCTTATTACTGTGCAGGACCCCTGGTAAAGTACTGAAAAGTGTATTGATAGTGAACAATTTTATTTGTACACTTAAGGGGAAATTATAGAGGAGGAAAGATCATTTTCCCTCTACCCTTCTATGTTCTTGGCTGAGATCCCCCTTTAATAAAAGACAGATTAACAGGAGGAAAACAAACAGATGCTTAATAAAATGTATACCTCCTATATGCATTGGAGATACCCAGGAAAACAGAGTAACTCTTCAAAATGACCTAAACCACTACCTTAAATACCATCTTCAACTAAAGAAAGAAGATGTTGGGGTGGGGGGGATGCCAGGTATGAGATGTTATCAGGTAAAGCACAGTAAACAAGGGTAATGTGCTTATGCAGAATTAAGTCTTTGTCTTCTTCATTGATAAGAGTTTCTAGAGATATAGTCATTCTTTTCTTCCTGATACCCTTAAAAATGGAGATTTCCCTTATAAATGTAAATTTCTCTTGTAAAAGGGAAACTTAGTCTTGATTTCCAGAGCATTTTCTGTGTCTGCTTTTTCTTAAAATAATCAATTCAAGATAATTCTCATGCCAAAGAGGCATATTGTAGAGTGGAATATTCTGCTCTGCTTCAAAGCCACACAGGGATTTCAGATTCCGTGAAGGTGAGCCATTAAATGGTAACATGTATAGTCTTTAATAAGCATGAGCGTTAAATAAGTGCCAACTGTTACATGTGATTTAATATGCATTGAGACTTATCCAGATCAAAATTTCCAGCCCTAGCAAAAGGCGTTTAGTCAATTTCCAAACACCAGAAACCCAAATCAGGAGAAGAAATATGTGAATAGAAGACATGCAGGCTGGAGGTTCTGGATAAAGATTTTTAAGAAGCTTTTGAAATGAGAAGTGAAGGCCGCATTGGGACATAGGAAGCCTGTCAAAGATACAGAAAAATAAAAAGAAATTTAGAAACCATTGCTCTGGACTATTTGTCACCTTCATGGTGTCTCAAGATGTGCAAGTTAAATAAAGAGGCCTGAATTATTTTAAAACTGTTTTATTTTCACGTGCTGTGCCATTTTAACTGCAGCAGTGCCCTAGGTATGAACTGCATGGGTCAGGGCAGTAGAAGTATTTGTACACATTAGCTTTATAATTTTCCTACAAATCGGGGAAATTTTGCCCTGTGATGTAAATACTAGGTTTTCACAAGGTACTTCTGCTTGCAGCTGTAGGGGAGAAAATATTTTTTTCTTCCACCCTTCTAGGTTCTTTGGCTGGTCTAACAGTTAAATTGACAAAGACAGATTAACAGAGGGAAAAAAAATTTAATTCTATACATTAAAAAAAAAATTCAACTGAGTAAATTTGAAGATGTAATTCACTTTATCCAATAATTCATGAATTGGGCAGCATCCCATCTAGCAAACAGAAAGGAACTCTGAGGAGATGTACAAAATGGAAGGCTTTTATAAGCAGAAAAAAAGGGAGGAACAAAAAAAGAAGAGCAAATTACTTCATCTTTCTTTGAGGGAAAGAAGGGGTCTATCAGGCAGATTATGTCACTAGTGCTAACTAGGTAATTCCAGAATGACTGGTGAAAGATTACATCCCTGGGAGAGGCTGAAACTGCAATTAAGTCTCAGTGTGCTGACTTGGAGCTTAGCACAAGTGACTCCGTTTGGGGCCTCTTGTTTTGGCTTTTGTTTTTTTAACAATTCTCCCCTTTTGATCATGACTCTAAGCTTAACTGAGAGGTGTGATCAAATTTTAAGTCCCGAGGGCTGCTCTCAGCTCTCACTCTGCAGTTCTCACAGTTTTTATTGACCTTTCGTGTGACATTTATGGGTCATAGCATTTTTTGCTGACTGCTTATGTTGTTCACAGGTCACGACTTCAGGTTCACCATTTTTTAGTTGGCCATTAACTTCATTTCTATTTTGATGTTCTAGTCTTAGGGAGATCATTTGTTTGGTGATTAGTGGCAGCAAACATGCACTTAAAGCTTTTGAAAGAATACAACACACCAGGGAGACTACTATGATTATTCTAAGTAGAAAAATTCCCAGTGTCTGAAGTATACTTCAGAGCCATGGTCCTGAAGGCCCAAAACAATCAAAATCAAATAAAGATCAAAGAAAGACCCCACTGAAGGGGTCAATTTTTATGCCAAGTGGGCTTGCTCAATGATCTTATGTAACTGAGTTTCAACTTCCTCAGAAGTGTTAACCCAGGTGCAGCAGGTGGTGTTGGCCAGAGCACAAGCACTTCCTCGCTCAACTAAAAGATACTGAAGGGCTGTCCTATAATCAAAAACAACTTTGGCCAGAGAGTCTAAGGATTGTTTGTTGTGCAACTATTGCCTTAGCAGCGGATTCTGCAATATTTTCAAGAGTTAAGGTGAGGTTCCTGATCACAGCCTCACTTAAATTTACTTTTTTTTTTTTTTCTTCATTTAACCAGACTGCTTTCCAGCTCACACCCAGTAGAGACAGCCCCAGTGGAGGGAACTGAGGGCTGAGGGCTGGTGTGGGCACAGGGAGGCAAGGAGGGGAGTAGAGGGGAGGGGGCGTGAAGCACCCAGAACCACAGCGACATGCTTTCCAGAAAAAGCACTGAGGACATGGCAAGCAGGGGACACTGATATCAGGGTTAGGGACCCTCAGCTCTGATACCAAGACCAGAGCCTCCTGGGTGGTGGTGTTTCCCCGGCCCGGGGCAGAGCCTACCTGACACCTCCCTCAGCACTAGAGCCCAGGAGAATAAGCCAGGTCACCGGGAAGGGCAGGGAGGAACCCAAGCTATTTTTTTCAAAGTATGGGCCTGCCCCAGTCCTGTTGGGTGGTGGGGACGAGAAGGGGAAGAGTGACGGGGACCAAGCTCAGGGCAGGACTACTTTAGTTACGCTCCGGAGGCTCCGGATGAAACAGCTCCAGGCAGGAAGCCTGCCTTCTCCCAGAATGGGCAGGAGGTCAGGTCGCAAGTTTGCGAGGCCAGGAGCTCGAAGGGCAGCTGCAGCCGGTAGAGAAGTTACCCAGCACTTGCGGCTCCTTGCCCCAAAGCACACGCCCTCGCCTGCGGTCACTCCTCTCCAAGGCACTAAGGGGCGGTGTAGGGGCGGAGCTAAGGGCGGAACTAAGGCGCAGCGCAGGGAATCCTGGGACTCTGCGCCACGGCGCCTCGAGGAGGCGCCGCGCTTCTCTCTCCAGAGCCCGCCTGGTCTCTGCTGCATCCTCCCGCACCTCGTCGTAGTGCTGGCCCACTGCCGCTTGATGTCTGTGGCTGGGACCTGTGCCAGCTCCCGTTTCAGCCCTGCCCGTCGACCTGTATTTACTTCTCCCCAGGGAAGTTGGGTTCTGCCAGAGGAAGCAAATCCTGAATCATGAATGACTTCTGGTAAGTCTTTTCCAACTCACCCCTGTAAATTAAGGGGAGTTGACCAATGAGCTGTCTCAGTTTGTTTGTGAACAGTTAGGGGCGCAGTAAGGTAACCTAAGCGGCATTTCCCAGTTATGCGTCAGTCCTCTAGGCATCCCTAGGCCCAAGGAGAATGATAACTACCACAGAAAAAAATAAATCCTGTTGGGGCACAAAGCATCGCCTCTAGGGAGCATTGTTAATGAACTCTAGCGTCATGGACAGATTGGAGTTTTGATGACAAATCCAGCAGTCTGAAACTTTACCCCCTTAGCAATGGCCTGGGAGATATGGAGATGAAATTATCTTTCCAGGCCAATGCCAAAGTCAAGAAAAGAAAAAAGGGTTTTAGGTTTAAAGTATGAAGTCTTGATCCCGTATCTTGGGAGGAAGCGGTCTACATTGATGTCAGCTGTTTCTCATTCTTGTCAATTTGATTTGGAGGTCTCCAGCATCTGATCAGAAACAGGTGCCAGGTGGAGCGTTTTTCAGCTGTGAGATGTGTGTCCAAGGTTCAAGTCCCTGAAATTTGGCTGCCATGGACTTAGTATAGTCCCTTCCAAGGAGATTCAAGCAGAGTCCTTGTTCTTAATGATTCCAAATCATAAGTGTGGGATAAAGTTGGAAGCATTTGTTTGGAGAGTCATGGTCAGATATTTGAGGAAACTGAATTCAAAATCTAGTCCAGTTTACAGGTATATAATAAAACGTCAAAGACAACAGCATTAGAATCTAATATTTACAAAGGTGGAAATATAATTTTTTTCTACAGTTATCCCCATTTTTTCCCACAGATAATCACAGTAAGACTAATTTATTTGAATTAAATTTGGCCTGATTATTTTCATAATTTTAGCAAGAACTTATGCAAATAACTATATTGCCGTGAAAATATACTCAAGAATTTCTGAATTCTAGATGGGTCAGATAGGAAGGAAAAATAAATGTTTCATCTTTGTTTACAAAGGTATGCTTTACCAAGTTGCTATAAGCCATAGTAAGAGAAAAGAAAAAAAGTTGCTTTAAATCTGGAAAAAACAAAACATCAAGGAACCAGCAATGTTTCAAGCAAAAAAAAATATATATATATCATAAAACAATTACAGTTATCCTTCTAAGTTCATTCAGTTCTTTGTAATACTTGTTCTGCTTGAATCTAGTTCAATTTTATTGTCTTGTAGTTATCAGAAATCTGTACTTGTCAAAATCTTTTCCATGAATTTCCTTGAAGACAAAGCACTTTTATAGGAACCTTTTGCAAAAGTATCTGAGTGATTCTCTGTAAATGACAAATATGCCCATTGTTAAAGATTTGATGAGAATTCATTTAATAAGGACATGTAGTTATTTCTGTGATATACATTTTAAGAGAATAACTGAAATTATGAATGATAATGTTATGCCAGGACATACTAGATTTCCAAGAAGTTTCGAGACCCTTATACCTAAACAAATAAAACGTAAAATATTAGTATTACTTTTTATTTGACAATGCTTCCCATGCAATTTAACATATCAAATAAGCCTAATTAGTTTAATAACTCCCTTTTTATAAGAAGAGAGAACAAATCTTTTGAGATGTACCAGGGACCCTCTGAAAAATCTGAGTTGGTTCAGGGTCAGAAATACTTCATTTGGAATTTGCTTTTGGGAAAATTTGTCAAAAATATTAAAAGGTTTACATAATGGAAAAGAATATTTTTAAAAAGTGTTTATATATGTACAGCTGAATCATGTTGCTGTACAGCAGAAATTAACACAACATTGTTGTAAATCAACTATACTTCAATAAAATAATTTTTAAAAAGGAAAAAAAATTTAAAAGGTTTAAAAACACTTGTTCAAATAGTATCATAGTTCACTGTAAAACAATACTTAGTTATCCATTTAACCATAATGACAAGTAAAGTCTTCAAGGGCAAATAGAGAAAGTTAAGTTGTACAAAAATAAAAAGGAAAGAAAGAAATTTAGCTATTTTAATAGGGAAGACTCAATTTTATTAAGTAATCAAAGACCATAAGTAATCAAAGACCGTAAGTAATCAAAGATAAAAACAACAAACACAGGAAATTGTTTTGATAAAACACAGAATCTTCACTTTCTAGACAGATCATTTAAAAGGTAAAAAACAAACAAAAAATACTTTTGTTTACAATTTCTTACTAAGAACTGATCAAAATTCCAATAAAACGTGTTCTTCCAACAGAGAAAACCAAATTCTAATATTGCACCAGTTTACTTTTGATATTAAAACTTGTGATTATCAACTTTTTAAAAATAAATTTATTTTAATCTTAGCCAGCTTGACGAAACATAAATTTTTTCCCCGAGATTTCCTTTCCACAAACTTCTACAATTTTGTCCTGATTTTCCTTTTCTCCCATTCTGAAATAATCAGTTTTACTTTATGACAAAATTACTTTATTTTTCCTTTTTATTACTGAAAGCACACATCCTACTTTTCTTGCATATACGGATGCTTCCCTTATTATTTCTAGTAACTTTTTATATATTTAATTATATATTTATGTAAAGTATTTGTTTACATTTTACATATTTATTTTTATATTTTTGATATATTTAACCCTAAAAACCTTAATTTTTACTGAAAATAAAGATGTAAAAAATTGTGAACTGTCTATTATATTAGCATCCTATGGCTTGACAAATTAATACTTCTTATAATTTTTGGAAGCATATGCTTTCCATAGTAAATTTTTCAGAGTGGCACAAAACCTGTACTAATAGACCCAAATATCTGTAGTTCCTCTATTAAAGGAAACCAAAAGTGGATAAACCTGTCTTCAGTAATTAGTATTTCAGCCTTTTATCTTATTTAGAAATTACTTGGATACTTAATGACTACCTGTCATTTAATTTAACAGCAAAACTTAAAAATTTCAGGTTACCAAAAGGATTTGGGGAAACTATTTTAAAAATTACCTAAAAGCTTTTATCCCACTTACATCTATTTAATATACTTGTTCTCAATAATTATATATAGATTACTTATGAAAATTTTATTATACAAAGTTATTTTTCTTGCCGACGTGTTTTGTAACAGATAACAAACTTACTTTACTAGTAAATGCAGGTAGAAAAGAGTTGCACATCTGTATTAATTTTAATGTTGGTAACTCTAATAAAGACATTTATTTTAACTAAACCAACAAACAAAGTAGCTTTTATTTACTAAAGATTATCTCAGATCACATGGACTTGAACAACATTTGGATTAGATTTTATTCTATTTCTAAACATTGTATGAATATATAATTCACATGTGTTTAATTTTCTTTAGGCCAACTAAGAGCCCTTTTACAAATTAATTTTAGTAATACCATATGAAGGTAGAAAATACCACACATCTATTTTATATATATATATATATATAGAGAGAGAGAGAGAGAGAGAGACATATAAACATATAGACGGATGCAAACAGAACCTTACAGCTTCCAATTTAAAATTACTGCCAGGAATCAAGCACAATAATACAGAACTCACTAGTTTTAAAAGAAGTTGGATCTAAGTTGTTTTTCTGGCAGATGGAATAAATTAAGGTTACCTGCTCATATGGCTAAAGTTTTTATTAATATTGGTGGCTCAGAGACACAGGGGAAAAAAAATGCAAGTTCTTCCAAGAAGGACTTTGAATTGTTTCTGCAGCCACATACCTGGTTTTCCAGAAATTTGTAAGATAAGGATAGTTGCCTTTAATTCCTCAAGAAATTGGGTTGTAACTTAAACGACATCATAGGTTGATCCACCCATAAAGTCTTTTACAAAGGTTTCAAAAGGTCCCCCGGTATATAATTTTATTTTAGCTTAGGGGAGAAGGTCTAAAAAATTTCCTATCAGTCTCTGAATATCAGCTTTCAATTTTGCCAAATTTCTGATCATAAAGTTATGAAATTTGTTCAAATATCTTGTCAGGTTTCAGCCACGACAAACAGTAAATATTTCTGGCATGATTAAACAACACACTGGACTTAAGAGGCATCCCCAAACAGGGTGTAAAAGAGGTTTTACCTCTCTCTACCAGGTTTATAGACAGAGATCCTGGAGTGCTGACTCTAAGAATTCTCACCCTTCACTGGCTTCTGTCGATTTTTCCAGCATTCCATCTGCAGGTTCTGAGTGGGATTTAAAGTAGAGTATATCTTTGGTATCTGTCAGAATTTAGCAAGGTTTTTCATTATTTTAATTTTTGTTTCACCTTGTCTGATTAAGGAAATAATGTAGCAGTTTTCTAGAAAATCCCTCAGAGTCCCATCAACTCTGGGAAGGGCCCTTAAGGGGACCCTCCTTCAAGAGTAGGTATGGGGGTGTCTCGAAGGCCACTAACATGGTGGAGTTTTGTTTATGGCTGTGTAATCTAAGAGTGGAAAGACAATTCAGACAGAGAAAATGAAAATGTAAAGGAGAGTGGAGATGTGTCAGTCTTTTATCTTTTGTTTTAGGTACCTCTTCTGTCTTTAATTTTTATTAGCCTTTTGCAACAGATTCTTTTGTGAAGCTGTTTTGGAATCTTGAAGCCTTTTGGGGTCTACTGCATGACAATTAAAGTTGATATCTCATTGTGTTTGCTCAATTTGGGAGCCCTCACTTCTATGTACACTTCTTAAATGCTCTTATCTAATTGGAGCATTCCTCATAATGTTCATAATTTCCCTGAGAATTGGCGGCAGTTTGGTAGGACCCTTAAGCTGCAAATGGAGTGCAACCCATATTTCTGTCTGGTCATATTTTGGGGCCCCCAGTCTGATGGTTACCAAACCAAGTTCTCAGGACACAAAATTCTAGGTTGTCTTTAGTAAGATTTCAGCCATTTTTATAAATATTTGTAGCTTCTGGGACCATAGTTCTTAAGCAGATGTGCTGGAAGGTGACACACTTAACTCTTTGGATTTTAAAGATCCCCTTTCATTTATTTATTTATTTACTTATTTATTTAGCTAAGCCTTTCGGTCTCTCAGAGCCAAACTAATATCTAAATGGGATATACAGCTGGGTTGGAAATTGTATGATGTCTTACAGCATACTTCATTGACCAAAAATTTTCTTGAGGTTTGTGGGTGACCTAGTGTTAATCTAACATGTTCTGTGACCAATTTGTCCTAATACAGGAGTCTTTGAGTTAGGTTAAGCACTGTAACAGCTTTTTTTGTTTGTTTGTTTACGGTACGCAGGCCTCTCACCGCTGCGGCCTCTCCCGTTGCGGAGCAACAGGCTCCGGGACGCGCAGGCCCAGCGGCTACGGCCCACAGGCGCAGCCGCTCCGCGGCATGTGGGATCCTCCCGGACCCGCGTCCCCCGCATCGGCAGGCGGACCCCCAACCACTGCGCCACCAGGGAAGCCCTATAACATCTTTTAAATACTTGATAAGTTCTCACCAATCTTACCACTTTTTTTTTTTTTTTTTGGTTTTCTGAGATTCCCATTAACAATAACCTTTATTTACATAAAACACACTAGACCCAATTCAGCTTAAGTCAGACTTAGTCAGACTCCAGACCTAGTCCAGTCCTGGACCCAGTTCAGTTCCATGCCCATTCTGGTTGTTAAACTGAACTCAGTTTGATTCTGGCCGGTAACCACCAACACTTTCCAACTTGGAATTTGGAAACTGGGGAAAGGACTGAACCAGCAGACCCCAGAGAATGAGATCTGTGGACTGATTCAACAAATGGGAACTGCAGCTGCCACCAACAGATCCCAACTTGGAAACTGGGGGCAGAACCAAGGGCTTCTAACCAAATGGAAAACTTTTCCAAATGGGAAAGCCAATTAGATTGGGAGCTCAACAAAAAGAGTGGAGCTCAGAACCAAGAGGAATTACTCACGGCCTTTGGAAACAGAGACAGGCCTGGGTTTCTCATTGTCTCCAAAGGCAACAGAAGTTCCTTTTGGATTCCATTTTGGCCATCAAATCTGTTTAAAAAAAATTCAGCTAATGAATTTGAAGATCTAGTTGGCTTTGTTCAATAATTCATGAATTGGGCAGCATCCCAACTAGCAAATAGAAAGGAGCTCCAAGGAGCTGTACAGAATGGAAGATTTTTATGGGCAGAAAGGGAGTCAGACAAAAAAGAGTGGATTACCTCATCTTTTGGGGGAAGATGTATGGTGTTTATCAGGTGGATTACCTCACTAGTAATGACCAGGTAATTCCAGACTGACTGGCTAAAGGTTACATTCCTGGGAGATGGAGAAACTGCAGTTAAGTTTCTTGGTTTACTTATGTGACTCCATTTTCAGCCTGTTGTTTCTTTTCTTAACAATACATCCAGAAGCTCCACAAAGATCTGAGGCCTAAAGGCAGTCAGGCAATTGAAGCTTATATGCTGTATTGGGCTAAGAAATGGGATATGGGCCTGGGGCTTCAAAGGGGAGGAGGGCAGTTCACAGGAAGATGAGCAGGTTTTGGTAACCAGATGTATGCCCCACCAAGCAGTAAGTCTTTCAGATAAAAAAGTTATTTCTGGTAATAGCTCTCTTTCTGGGCCAGGCCCCCTATCTAAACTATTTTAGGCAGTTAAGGGAGAGGTAAAAGTTGTTCCTGAGTCTGTCAGGTCTTGAAGGCCTTCAGCTCAAAATAATTCACATGCAAAAGTGGCACATTTTGAGGTGGCATGTTCTGCTTCCCTTCACTTCTTATCTTAGCAGTGTACTTATTCCTGTTCACGTTCCTAATTTTCTCACATCCCTTCTTATGAACACATAAAATTAGCCCTTACATACTCAGGTTTGATCTATAGAATATTTTGCAGCAAATACATAATGGACAGGTATTTCCATTCTGGAACTTACGTTCATAATGTTGTTTATAATGTTTCTAAAATGGAGATTTTTTATTCTTTGGCTACTGCAGTAACAGGAAGTCGGGCTTCTCTGATAGCTACTGGTCACTAAGGGAGTCTGATTCATTTTCATCAATATCTAATGGGATCATGTAAAGTTATCTGTGCAAAATGAAAATAAAAAGCAAAAGGAAAAAGTCCAACTTTGTTATTGCCTGTTAATAGTTATTGGAGGAACAGAAATGGTCCCGTAAACAAATAATGTATAATTTAAGCTACATTTCTAAATAACTGATCATCAAGCAGCAGCCTGGCATTATGGAAGCTAATTCACCACTGCTGCCCAGCAAATCTTTTATCTCAAAGAGAACTCAACAGAGATCAGATTGTTTTGGTTTGGTTCCTCCAAGAAGCAGACCCTGAGTCAAGAATATGGATATAAGTTTTTCATTTGGATGTAATCCAAGAAAACATGGAGTGGTGGAATAAAGATGAGCTTAAATTCTTTAACACTTTTTCTGTTGAGAATGAGGTCTATTTATTCACTGACATATGCATGTTTTAATGTATACTGGATGCTTTGATCAAGGAATAGACTAGAAATGTATGACATAAGTGTTGCTGCATAATTACTGAGACTAAATCAAGAATCCTACTGCTTTTGCCTTAGTATTTTGGAGCAATTTCTCTGGGGTACCCTGGGTCACTATAGAAAAGGTCAAATGTATACGGAGACTTCCCTGTTGGAGAGGTCCCATGTTAATTCCACAGCACATATTTCCTGTTCTATGTTCATGATCCTATGGTCAGAGAATGCTTTTAAGCAGAGAGTTTGGGGAGATCATTAGTGTGAAAGGAAACTACCTGTAGAGGGCCTTTAGGGTGAGAACATGGATATGGTACCAAACATGTGGATTTAGTTCCCAAATGTTTGATTAAAAGAACCCTTTGAGTGACTTTACTTTTATAGTTTCTGTGATTCATGCATAGGATTTTAAAGCCTCTTATTATCCTGAACTTTGTACTGGGTCAGAACCAGAAGAAAAACTGTTATTGGTCACAGATAAGAACTTGGCCTTTGTCACGAGTGAGAAAAAGGAAAATAAAAGGCATGGAAGGGTTACATAAAATACATATGTGACCTCCTGTTGTGTCATAAACAGACAAGACATTGGGAGTATACCAAAAGAGCAAGATTACAAAGACTTCTTCCTGTTGGGCAGAAAGAAGGGCCTGAGGTCAATCTATCTCAGACACCAGATTCTCTTGTGTCTACCTTTATGCTTAAAGCTGAAACTTTTTTTTTGTTTTTTCTTGGTAAATAAGGACAAAGTTCTTCCTGCAGAGAGGGTAAATGTGTGCTGGAGGAGGTGCAGATGTCTAAGGAGGAAACAGTGCTGGTGGGTAGAATGGCCCAGAGTTATCACAGGTTTATCAAGGATTAACAAAAGGGTTACAAACCTTTACTGATCTTAAGTTTTTAAATTTTTAATTGTACTAATATAACCTATTGAAAGCAACACAAGTCACTGTATTGCTGTCTCCCACCATGACAAAAGGAGGAAAGCCACATCCCCAGCAGGAGGACATAATCCATGGTCTCCAGGGTTTAGAGGTAGTCATTCCATGCTAATTTAGGAAGAAGGAAGTTATCTTCAGCAGCCTGAGTCCCAGAAAGCCTGGATAGTTCTTCCCCATGAAGAGAGAGGCCGACTTTCCATTAGCAGGTGCCAGTGAGAACAACAGTGACAGCTTTGCTAGATAGTACCTTAATTGTGTCAAGACTCCACTAAGAAACAAAACAAGACAAAACAAAACAAGACCAGTAATTTTCCTTTGGTCCAGTTGAATGGAGTTACAGTTGTGATTTGTTGACTCCAGATGTGCCCAGCTGTTTGACTCTTCATTTCATTCCAACAAATAAACCCACTAATTCAACATTCAAACCAACATTTACATCATTATAACAAAATGATGAACCTTCTAGGAATGTGTTTGACTGTCTCATGACTGTCTCTGAGGTTTCTCATGACATGATACATGAAAAAACTAAGAAAACCAGGCTCAAGAAAGATTTTCCTGGGAATTATTCTCACTGAAATATATTATAAACCTAATGGTAAATGTGTCTTTTAATGTAGATACCTGAAATGCTACAGTGCTTCATACATATTAAAGCAGTTAAGAACTACAGCAATGGCTTCCTTGTGACTATTTCTAATCACAAGGTATTTCTTACCTTGATTCTACCTCCTTTTTACTTTGCACTTCAAAGTGTTCGGCTAACCCTGGAATATTGCCATTTAACAACTTAGCTATTGCACAGTACAGATAAGGTGTTGGTGACTTAAAGTATTGGTTGATCCTACTTCTTTCCAGTAACTTCAGTCAATGATGTTGAATCATGTAGTATACTTGTTATTGCTTTTGTTGTCTTGATAAATCCTGAAGATTAAGTTTCTTTCATTTTCTTCTCAACAGACCATTTGGTCTTTTCTGTTATCGCTTAGTTTTGTCTGATTTAATGGCAGTTTTGTTGATCACTTGTCTGCAGCTTCTGTTACTCCCGCTGTTCTTTTCACTTAATTATTTAAGTGATTACACCATTTTCCCTTAAAATAGAGGTTCATTTGTAAAGTCCTGTCAGTTAGTCTCTCACACCTTTAATGATGTTTATTACAGCAAGAAGCAAGATTTATTTCAGATTTGTCTTTCTCTCTCTCTCCATTTCTGTCTCTCTTTCTCTCCTGTAAAAATCTTTGAGAATGAGCACTGAAACAATAGTGTGATGAAAAATGTCAGTTGAAAACTTGTGGTTCTATCTTTTGTTGCTGGTAACTTTAGAAACTTAATAACTGAGAATTAATCACTGAAGGCATGACTTAGAATATGCACGATGAGGTGAAAAAATAGAAACTAGAGGCTAAAGTATTCTAAAACCAAATGCTTTTTTCCAGACCAAAAAATATATGGTTGCATCATTTCTAATTTATTTGACATATTATGAGACTCAGGCTTATAATTTTCTCATACAGTTGCATAATACTGAGAGTCATCATGTAGGCATAAGTACATGAAAAGCTTTATGAGACAAATCTTATTAGATACTGTGTTTGGAAAACTCTCGTACCATTTCTGATCAAAGAAAAGCAAGAAGTTATGGGGGAGTGTGTTACAGAGAATTAGCTTCTGTCTATCCCATAGATACTATATTCCTACAGCATTGGGGAATGTAGAAACATAGATATGTCTCATAATTGAAATGCCTGTTGGTGTATATCTATTTCAAGCCTCAGTCTGCACCACATATTCTTTCTATGTGGTGGAAGCAACTCTGTGACCACCAAAGATTCATGGCCTTTTTCCATAGTATGGAGTAGGTGCTGGCAGAAAGCTCTTCAGCCAAGCATGTATTTTTCAGTCCTCTTATCTCTAAGCAGATACATGATTAACTCTGGCTAATGAAATGTGAGCAAAAATGGGTATCGTCTCTTCAGTAAGAGAGTTATGTATACTATGTGTCTTTCTCATGCTTTCCCCCAAAACGGTGTGAAACTTGTTGGCCCCATGTGGAAGACTTCAGCATTATGAATGCAGAGGGTCTGAATCCTTGAGTCTGCTTGGAGGAAAGCTGTCTAACAAAGCACATCTGTTTAGGTTGGTACATTTTTTTCTGTAAAGGCCCACTTGTAAGTATTTTAGGTTTTGTGTGTCCCAGTCTCTGTCTCTTAATAGGTTGTGGGACAGATAGGCCTGTGGTCATGGTTTGCAAATCCCTGTATTAAGCTATTGAAATTTAAAGGCTTTTGTAACAGCAGTTAGCATATTCAGATTAATGTACTATGTAACAGGGGTTAGCAAACTTCATCCCCAAGCCAAATCTAGGCTGTAGATGGTTTGTATAAATAAAGTTTTATTTGGACACAGCCATACTCATTCACTTCCACTGTCTCTGTGACTGCTTTTGCACTACAAAGGCAGAATTGAGTAGTTGAAGCAGAGACTATACTGCCAGCAAAGACTAAAATATTTGCTATCTGTACCTTCTCAGAAGAAGCTTGCTGATCTTTTTCACAACTTTGGTAATAGTTTCCCTGTCTATAAAAGTACTTCTTCATTAATATGGCAGTCACAACTCTCAAGGCAGCTAATTTTACAACCTGACAAATTTCTCCCACACATTAAGCCCAAATCTCTTTTAATGTAACATCTATCCTTTGATCCTAGTTCTTGCCCTGTAACCTCACAGCATAAAATGTTTCCTTTTCAATAAAGTAGACTCTCAAACATTAGAGTACTTTTGAAAAGAGGAAAATGAGTTACAGTGAGATATAGCACTCATTCAGCTCAAAGAGGAATGGTTTGCTCTCCTTACCTTATAATAATTCCTCAACTTATTTGTTAGAACCTAAAAAAGAAATACCTAGTTCAAATTGACCTCAAAAGTGAGTTCTTTGTATAAATCTCAAATTCTGAAAAAAAAATAATGTTCAGTTTTATGCTTCTGTGGGAGACATTGGTTATATTTCCTTTTGCTTTAATGACATTAAGGATGAGATTGTATAATGTGTAACGATTAGCATTTAATAGTGAGACTGTGGGGTCAGAATGACCTAAAGTCTAAATATGACTTTGTCACTTGTGAACTGTGTAACTCCAGGCAATTTTCTTAAGTCCATTATGTTTCACTTTTCTTGTCTGTGTAATGGGAAAATTATTACTTAGAAATACTAGCTCTTAGATGTGTTTTGAGGATTAAAAGAGACAATAAATCTGTAGTGTTCTGTGCTATCCCAAACACATCAGAAGAATTAAGAAATTGTTATTTATTATGGTGCTAATGCATGCTTTCATTTTTCATCTATATGCACTAGGAATAGCATCTTTTTTTTTAAACATCTTTATTGGAGTATAATTGCTTTACAATGGTGTGTTAGTTTCTGCTTTATAACAAAATGAATCAGTTATATATATACATATGTTCCCATATCTCTTAGGAATAGCATCTTTTTGCCACGTTGCCTACGTGTTGTCACGCAAGTATCACGGTGTGTGTGGATTTTGAAAGTTTGTATTGAATTCAGTTAACAATTAACTTATGTTAAGACCATCCTAACTCTTGTGCAATTCTTTAATGTTTCTTTACAAATTCTACAGTATGATCATATATTCATTTGTGCATATGTATTCCTAAACATTATTTTGGTGTGACTGTTATACAATTTTCAGTTGTTTTGAGGACGTGATATAGTTCTTATACAGACCATCTCCCATTTGCTGCCTTCATTATTTATCAGGCTAAAATGAGAGTCATAGATTCTTAGAGTGAATGAGAATTTAATCTAATGATACTCCGTTTAAGGCATAAATAGCTGCAATGAGATTAATTTAGTATTCAACAAATATTCAGAGTGTCTGTTCTGCTCCTCACAGAGTTATCTTCATTTTCTCTTGGAACATTCATTCTAGTGGAGAAGAAAGACAATCAACAGGTTAACAATAAATAAGAGAGGACAATGTGGTAATGAGATCAGGGTTACTTTTCCAAGAGTAATCAAAGGAGATACTACTTATCACTAAGGCTCTGTTCAGTTGCTACCTTCTCAGAGAGAAGATGCAAGGGAAGAGCACACCAGGCTAAGAGAACACTGAGTAAAAACTCCTTGAGTCAGAAACAAGAGTGTGGGAAAAAATAGTATCAAGTGGCAAGTCATCATCTTGGCATGGCTTCAAAGTACATATCCCAACTGACCTCATCAATAGAAAGTTCTTACTGTAAGAAAATATGTCTTCTTTTACTGCTTTCCAGTTTTATCTAGTTTACCTTTGGAACTGTGCAGTAGAGCCTAATTCTTCTAATATTTGTCTTCTTTAGCTTTAAACTTCCTCAATATTTTTCAACATTGCAAGATAGTGTAATAGGAAGTGTCCTGGCTTTGTTGTTAGATAAACACCAGCTCTGATATATATTAGCTATGTGGTCTCGACATAATCTTTCTTAGCCTCAGTTTTCTCTCTTGTAAAGTAAGGATAATCACACCTAGCTTCCAGGAATATTGTGAGGGTTAAGTGAGAAAACTGTATAAAGTACAAAGATAGCACCAGGCACATAGCATGTGTTAAATGAAAGGTAGATCTGAAAATAACAGTTATTGCATTCTCTTTACCCTTGACTTATGGTAGCTGTCCTGTTTGTCATTGTTCCTCTGAAAATGGCAGTGCCCAGAACTTAGTACAGGACAGGGTGCACTGAGGTCATTAATTAAGGACTGTTGCATTCTTTGTGCTTTACACTTTATAATTGAAGCCTAGGATGCCTTAGTATTTTTGGCAAGTATATAGTACTTATATTGACCTTACTGTAAACTAAAATCTCTGTCTTGTTTGCATATGTCTGTCTTTTCTATCCTTTTCTGAACTGGAACTTAGATGAGAGGCAGTGTACCACAGAGGATAAAATACTGGCTTTGTGGTCCTATCTGGCTTTTGTTCTTTTTTCCAAGAGGATAATTTGTATTTTTACTGAAATAAGAGGTGGGGATACATATTAACCCACTAGAAAGTGATTTTAGTGATGAGATTTTTGCTTGAATAATTTGCCTAACATACACCCAAAGACACATCCACTTTTGAGTGTCACTCAACTTCTTAAATTTGAAACCAGTGCTATTCAGTAAATGTCTTTTTTTTAATATACATTTGTTTATTTTTAAATTTATTTTTGGCTGCTTTGGGTCTTCGTTGCCACGTGTGGGCTTTCTCTAGTTGCGGCGAGCCAGTGGCTTCTCTTGTTGCGGAGCACAGGCTCCAGGCACGCGGACTTCAGTAGTTGCATCACACGGGCTAAGTAGTTGGGGCTCATGGGCTTAGTTGCTCCGGGGCATGTGGGATCTTCCCAGACCAGGGCTTGAACCTGTGTTCCCCTGCACTGGCAGGTGGATTCTTAACTACTGCGCCACCACGGAAGCCCAATAAATGTCTTTTGCTGAAGCATAATGAGAGAATTTTTGGCTAAGGAAAAGTCCATGGTTCTTCCCAAAGCACAGCCCATCTCGCTTTGAATGCTGGCTTTTTAATCTGTCTGAACTGGAGCAAGTAGTTAAAAAATTCTGAGCATTTTTTTTTCATTTATTGAGTGGATATTAACTACCCTGAAGTGTTTTTATAAAGATTAAAAAGGATAATATATTTAAAGAGTTAGTATAAGGCCTAGGATATAATAATAGATCAATAAATAGTAGCTATTATTAACAATCTATTAAACTGTATTTTGTTAGTCTAATCATTACTCTAGTTAAGTAAGTTTCTTTTTTTAAATTCTTATTTGGTAATCTATATATGTTCTTTTCCATTTTTGAGTCAGGCATCAATTTTATTAATGTTCTACTACATTTATGACTATGTGATTAATGCACCTTTGAAAAGGACAAAGCTAAGTGTAGCATCCCAGGATAATCCACAAGATATCTCTCTATATGTTTAGTTCATATGGGTATAAACAATCAACCAATACCAAAGATACATTTGTTCTTTTGAGCTATATTAGCTGTTGACTCATGTGTAGTTCAGTTTTCTTTGGGTTGACATGTGATTATATAACAGATAACTTGGGTAGATAGCAATACAAAAATTAACTTCATTATCCTTAATTTGTGAAGTATGTTAGCAATCAAATTTCTATTTTTAATGACTGCCAAAATTTTTTTTTAAGATTTATTTGGGCAAATCACACTCATTTATTAGAAGCAAAAAAGAATACGGTCATTTTACTGCAATCACTGTAGTCTCACCATTTGCAATAATTTCTGTTTATTCCTGACAATGGACAGAGAAGTCCTTTATTCCAACAGAGTAGAAGGACATATTTAACAAAGCATTTTTCATTCTGCCATATTAAATTGCATGGGCATATTTTTTAAAGTTTTTGATTTGTTAACCTCCCTATCAGAGTGTATCAAACTATACTATTAAATTTTGAGTAATTCATGTTAGTACTTAGAATCTCAATAATGAATCTTTTGATAAGCGGTCCATTCTGGGCTTCTGGATCAGGTAAATGAGATGGGCAACCCATTACAACCGCACTGTAAGAAGTGTCATCACTTTTATAAATGTTTATAAAAAGTCAATTGAAGTGAAGTGATTCTAATTTAAATAGTGTAAATGTCATTAAGAAATAGTAATCTCTAGGGCTTCCCTGGTGGCACAGTGGTTTAGAGTCCGCCTGCCGATGCAGGGGACACGGGTTTGTTCCCCGGTCCGGGAGGATCCCACATGCCACGGAGCGGCTGGGCCCGTGAGCCATTGTCGCTGAGCCTGCACGTCCAGAGCCTGTGCTCCGCAACGGGAGAGGCCACAACAGTGAGAGGCCCCCCCGTACGGCAAAAAAAAAAAAAAAAGGTAATCTCTGTATTTTACTCCGTACCTCTACCTTTTCAAGACTTTACAGCTTGGAGAATTCTGTTCTTAGAAAAAAAAATTGAGAGGGAATTTAGTATATCATTGATTTGTCAATAGAAAAGAAATCTTTTGTTCATAATTTTTCTTCCCTATAGACATTCATAGGGACAGTGAATGTAAATTGATCTTGAAATTAATTTTATAGAGGACCTTGTTAAATAACAATATCCATTCTTACTTCAGTTCTAAATTACAGGATGCCATAGGATTAGTGATTAAGTTTTGTTTTGTTTTGTTTTGTTTTGTTTTGCGGTACGCGGGCCTCTCACTAACGCGGCTCCTCCCGTTGCGGAGCACAGGCTCCGGACGCGCAGGCCCAGTGCCCCGGCTCACGGGCCCAGCCAGTCCGTAGCACGTGGGATCCTCCTGGACCGGGACACGAACCCATGTCCCCTGCATCGGCAGGCGGACTCTCAACCACTGCGCCACCAGGGAAGCCCCTATGTGATTAAGTTTTAAAGGGGAAAATTTCTTTGAAGAAATTGTTAATTTTAAAATCTACATGGTTTAATTTTTTATCTTGTTTTTATCTTAACATTTACAATCATATCGTCATTATGTAAACTATAAAATCTTTATTTTCCTCTTTAAAATAAAGTCTCAAAGCAATGAAGAGTACTGAAGACTTAAATTGGGAAACTGTGGAAAAATTTACATAAATTTTTTAAAAGAAAATTTTAATTTATTAATCATCTTTTTTTAATTTAAAACTAGGTTGGAAGTCATTTGATAAATGGTTTATAATTATTTCTAAGGATTTTAATAGCTTTACTGAAAAAGCAAATTTATTGCTATGGCTTATTGCTATTGATATTCTGATCTAATCATACAATGTACACATATATGGCTTGGAAGAAGATAAATCTTTTTCTTTAAGAAGAAGCTGCAGTTTTCCATCAAGGGCTAATTTTGGTGGCGATATATCTTATTGAATGGTTTTTAACAAAATGTATTAGAGGAAATGAAATCACACAGTGTATTCAAAAGGAGGCTAACAAGAATGCACATAGGCTTTATTGATCTGAAATTATATTGGTTTCATTTTACTTATCTGAGTTAAATAGATTTCAATTTTGATTTTGATTCATTGAGGGCCTTAAAATTTATTTAAGAGAACTGTTGGAAAGCTGCGGGCTATGGGTAAAATATGGTGTAGAGTAATATTTGGTAGTTGTAGTAAATGGGCTCCCTTGAACCTGTTAGATTAAGAGCTGAGTCTGGTTCACTGTTATATAACCCCACTCACACAAAGAGCTGGACTTGCTTAGGTATTCCATAAGGATTTTCTGAACAAATATATGAATGGATGAATGCTGGCAAATACATTCAGGAAAATATTGACAGTAAAGGTAACCTTAGATTTTCTGAGAGCAGTCTAAAAATATACACAAATATTTACATATACACACACATTTTTAAAAAGATTAGAATCAGTTTTGTGAAGTGCCAGTCAGAGATGACAGAGGAGGCTCCTGAACTCTTCCTGCAGTGGGTACACCAAATCTATAGCTACACATGGGGCAGTTCCTCCGAAAGAAATCCAGAAACTAGCTGCGCAATACCTATCCATAGGTCAATGAGAAAATACTCACATCAAAACAGGTAGGAAAGTCTGAGACACACTCCCACCATAAACCCCATCCTTGGCATAGTGACATACATTTGAGAAGTAACTTAGAAGTCTCAGCTTCTCCCTGAGGCACAAAGGGTTTGAACCCAACATCTAGCACCCCAACCTTTAAGATTTCCACCTGAGGGATGGGCCTACAAAACACCTAGCTCTGAAAGCTAGTAGAGCTTGTATCTATGAGACCCATAAGACTATAGCAAACAAAGAAATGGTTCTTAACAGGTTTGTAAAGACTTACAGTGGCTCTCCCCCCATGGCTCAGCATTGAGGGAGCAAACAGAAACACGCTTCTTACAGTCTTTCCCTGAAGGAGGCCTATTTGCATACTTTAAAAGGTGCTACCTGAACGTCAGGCTTCTGACATAGCCCACATCTAAGAGCTGACTGCAATCCTCCCGGGATACCAAAGACGTTGGCAGATGACATCTCCACGTTCTCCCTTTAGCCCATCCTTCCCTGGAAGGGGGTTGTGCACATGTCTGGTTCCCAACTTTTGCAGCTGCTGCCCAGTGGATGCACTCCTTAATTGCCTGGCTCTGGTGTCCAGTAGGGCTTGCTTCTGCAGTTCCCATAGCTCTATAACAACACCACCAAAAACAGTTCTTAACAAAATACCCCTCCCCCGGGGCACAGCCCAGCCCAGTCTTTCCCTGTAGGAGGCCTATTAAATATTTTAAAACCGGCTGCCGGAATGTCAGCCTCCAGTCAGCCTGCTGAGTGCTGACTGAGAGCCTTCCCTTCGGGACACAGACAGGTCTTGGCACAACCTCAAGCACTGGGGGCCATTAAAAACAAAACAGGGTGCTTGGACAATCACGAAGATTTGAGAGAAAACCGAGAGCTAGGGCAGGGTTGGACAATAAGGTTCATCTCCTATACAAGACCACTCCATCAGGAATTGGATAGTTGCCTGTTTTATCAATGTGCAGAAACCAACACAGAAATTCAAGGAAAATGAAGAAACAGAGGAATATGTTCCAAACAAAAGAGCACAATAAAACTTTAGAAACAGAGCTTAATGAAAAAGGAGAGAGTTGATTCACCTTATGAAGAATTCAAAATAATGGTCATAAAAATGTTCACTGAGGTCAGGAGAACAATTCATAAAGTGAGAATTTCAACAAAGACACAGAAATAATAAAGAACCAAGCAGAAAACAGAGTTGAAGAATACAATAATTGCACTTAAAAATTCAACAGAGGGATTCAATAGCAAACTAGAATAAGCAAAAGAAAAAAACAGCAAACTCAAAGATGTCAACTGAAAAAAAATAAAACACAAAACCTAAACGTTGAGTGTTATGTTTTATTTGGGGACATTACTGAGGACTGTAGGCCAGAAGACAGCCTCTCAGATAGCCCTGAGGAACTCTTCCATAGAGGTAAGGGAGGAGCCAGGATATATATTTTTTTGCTGGAAAAAAACATGTAGTTGAATATTAAAAGATTACTGCTAATTGCAAAAAACAGACATCTCATGTTAATGACTTTAGTGCTTTGCTATATACAGGAAGATGCAAGAGTCTTGGATCATTGAAATTATTCCTTTGATATGCATCTTATCTAGGCCCAGTAACCTGTTTTTCTCCATCCTGAATTCCACTCAGCACCATCAGGATCACTTCAGTGGCTGATTGGTTGATGGCAGGCAACTGATCTTCATTTACTGACATGGCAGGCAACATTTTTTTGTCTAGAAAGATAAGGCAGTAGAATTCATCCAATCTCAGAAGAGGAAAAAAAAAATGAAAAAGAGTGAAAATGGCTTAAGGTAGACTAGTATTTATTTAATAGGAGTTCCAGAAGAAGAAAGAAAGGGGCAGAGAGCTTATTATTACATCCAAAATAATAAAATACCTAGGAATAAATTTAACCAAGAAAGTGAAATATCTGTACGCCGAGAACTGACAAAAGAAATTGAAGAATATGCAAAAAATAGAAAGATATTCTGTACTCATAGATGGAAGATTAATATTGTTAAGATGGCCGTACTACCCAAAACAAATCTACAGATTCGGTGCAGTACTTACGAAAATCCCAATAGCATTTTTCACAGAAATAGAAAAAAATCCTGAAATTTGTATAGAACCACGAAAGACTCCAAATAGCTAGAGCAATCCTGGGAAAGAAGAATAAAGCCAGAGGCATCACACTTCCTGTTTTCAAACTATAGTACAAAGCTCTAGTAATATAAACAATATGGTATTTTCATAAAAACAGACACATAAATCATTGGAACAGAATAGAGAGCCCGGAAAAATCCATACATATATGGTCAACTAATTTTCAATATATAAGCCAAGGGAAAAATGGGAAAACAATCTCTTTAATAAACATGTTGGGAAAACTGGATAACCACATGCGAACAAATAAAACTGGACCTATATCTTATGCTATACACAAAAACAAACTAAAAATGGATTAGACACTAGAATGTATGATCTAAAACCATAAAACTCATAGAAGAAATCACAATAGATAGGCTCCTTGACATAGGTCTTGGCAATGATTTCTTTTTTTTTTTATTTGACATCAAACGCAAGTTAAATGAGTGGGACTACATTAAACAAAAAGCTTCTGCACAACAAAGGAATATGCAAAGGCAGCCTACAAAGTGGGAGAAAATATTTTCAAACACATATGCTATGAAAGGTTAATAGCTAAGATATACAAAGAACTCATACGATTCAATGGCAAAAAAGCCTCTTATAACCCTTTTAAGAAATGGGCAAAGTACCTGAATAGACATAAATCCAAAGGAGACATACAAATGACCAACAAGTGCATGAAAAGTTGCTCAACTACATTAATCATCACAGAAATGCAAATCAAAACCCCTATCATCTCACACCTGTTAAAATGGCTATTATCAAAAAGACCAAAGATAAGGAGTGTTGGTGAGGATGTAGAGGAAAGGAAACCCTTGTATACTGTTGATGGAAATGTAAATTAGTACAATCATTACTGAAAACAGTATAAAGGTTTCTCAAAAAATTAAAAATAGAATTACCATATGATCCAGGCATCCCACTTCTGGGTATATATTGGAAACAAACAAAATCACTGTCTCTGAGATACCTGCACACCCGTGTTTACTGCAGTACTATTTACAAAAGCTAACACATGGAAGCAACCATTGAAGGGTGAATGGATAAAGAAAATGTGAGATATATATATATATAAGTGAAATAAGTCAGACAGAAAAAGACAAATACTGTATGATCTCAATTATATATGAACTGTGAAAAAACAAAAAAAAACTCATACAGAGAACAGGTTTGTGGTTGTTTGAGACGGGAGTTGGGAGTTGAGGGAAATGGATGAAAGTGATCAAAAGGTACAGACTTCCAATTGTAAGATAAATTCTAGGATGTAATGCAGAGCATAATGACTACAGTTAACAAAATGATATTGTATACAGTCACACCTCAGAGATTTGTAGGTTCAGTTCTTGACCACTGCAATAAAGTATTTGCTATAATAAATTTAGTCACAGGAACTTTTAGGTTTCCCAGTGCATATAAAAGTTACATTTACACTATACGTTAGCCTATGTGTGCAGCAGCATTATGTCTAAAAAAAGTACATACCTTAATTAAAAAATATTGCTAAAACATGCTAACGATCATCTGATAGTGCAGGGTTGCTACACACCTTCAATTTGCAAAAAAACACAGGATCTGTGAAGCACAATAAAGGGAAACTCGATAAAACGGGGTATGCCTTGGGCTTCCCTGGTGGCTCAGTGGTTAAGAATCCGCCTGCCAGTGCAGGGGACATAGGTTCGAGCCCTGGTCCGGGAAGATCGTACGTTCCGCAGAGCAACTAAGCCTGTGCTCCACAGCTACTGAGCCTGTGCTCCACAACTACTGAGCCTGCGCTCTAGAGCCCGTGAGCCACAACTACTGAAACCCACACGCCTAAAGACCGTGCTCCTCAACGAGAAGCCAATGCAGTGAGAAACCCACACACTGCAACAAAGAGTAACCCCCGCTCGCCGAAACTAGAGAGAGCCTGTGCGCAGCAACAAAAAACCAATGCAGCCAAATAAATAAATAAAATTTATAAAAAACAAAAAAAACGGGGTGTGCCTGTACTTGAAAGTTGCTGATGGAGTAAGTCTTAAAAATTCTTACCACCAAAAAAAACCCCAAAAAACAACAAAAAAGTTGTAACTCTTTGAGGTGATGGATGTTTACTAAACTTACTGTGGTAATAATTTCACAATATGTACATTTATCAAAGCATTATATTGTACAGTCTTATTGTCAATTGTATCTCAGCAAAACTGGAAAATAATTGATTTTCATTGACACTAAAAATATTCTCAAAAAAGGGATTAAGTTTGAAGGGGAAGATTCAGTGGGACTATAGCAAAGTCAGAGTTAGTACTGACTCACAAGAATTTATACCATGGCATCCTATACAGCTGTCCATTTCTCTAAGCCTCCCTACAGCCAGTGCAATGAGAGAAGCTGTTACCTGATTCACAGTCTTTGGAGCAAACTCTCTCTTCAGGGAAAACTACATTTTTCCTGAAACTTAGACCTGAGAGGAATTTCTCCATGGCTCCTTAAATAGAATTCTCTGACCTGAAACATGCTCATTCTGCATAGAATAAGACATTTTGAGGGGTTATTTCCCGTGGTGAATGTAACATAGGCAATATGGCAAACATCATTTACTTGAAATTTGGTCCATATGAACTATGAATTATGCTCTTTGATAAATTAAATTGTCCAGAGCAGCATATTTTTCACATGGTGTTCTGCAGATTCCAACAGATCCTTGCAAGTGTCTTAGAGGCTTCCTTCAGAGAGATGAGGCATGGGGCTAATTGAAGTGGAAGCAATACGGGCACAAATTGGGTTCTGTGTACAATTTAAGAACTGCTTTTACTTCTATAAAAAATGTTTGAAAAATCACTTGTCTACAGAAATTTTGGACTATATAACTTTCAGAGAATCATTCCTAATTTTTTGCAAAAATCAGTTTTTTTGATGTAAATAAGGAGTAGGAAATTTAAAGTTGCGGTTTATGGTAAGATCAGAAGTTTTAGTGACAAGAACAGAGCCATATGTTTTATCAATGAGTTTGATAGTAAAGTTATTGTCTTAGAAAATCAATGATTATAACTGAAATGCATTCCAAATTGGAGGGATGACATTTTTCATAACTGAAGTTATATGCTGAGACCACAAAGGCAGAAACTAACACACCATTGTAAAACAATTATACTCCAATAAAGATGTTAAAAAAAAAGAACCTATAAATGTTTAAAAACAGAGACCAGTGACCTATCATTTATTAATATTTGATAAGCAAAAGCTACTTTGTAGCCTGAGAAATTGAAAGAACAATAGTATGCTTTTGAAGTATTTATTAATGCAGTGTTCTTTTGAACTGAAACTGTAGATAAAAATGTCAGTGTGAAAGACACAAAAAAAACCCCAAAACCAAAAAGGAGTTCGATGGTTAAACAGTAAAGGTTTGTAAAATACAAATATGTATTTGTATCTATATATGTATATATGTGTATATGCATGCGTACATATGCATAGACATACACATAAAATACTTCATTCTAAAAGTTGTATATATTTATTCCCCAAATTAAAAAACATAAAGAAGGTAATAAAAATAATCTACAGATTCCACCAATGAGAGATATTTACTCTAACCTGCACTATTACAATCCTGATTTTCCATATATGATATATTTTATAGAATTGAGATTATATCTTTCTAATACTATTTTTAAAACAATGTTATAAAGATTTTCTTTTCCATTAAACATTTATGAACATAATTTTAATGACCGTATAATATACTATTCCATAGCTATAACATTATTCATTGAACCATTCCCTTGTTTTGTGGAATTAAGCTTCCTCCATTTGTTTTTAATATAAATGTATTTATTTATTTATTTGTTTTTGGCTGTGTTGGGTCTTTGTTGCTGCATGTGGGCTTTCTCTAGTTGCCCGAAGCAGGGGCTACTCTTTGTTCCGGTGCATGGGCTTCTCATTGAGGTGGCTTCTCTTGTTGCAGACCACAGGCTCTAGGCACACGGGCTTCAGTAGTTGTGGCACACAGGGCTCAGTAGTTGTGGTGCATGGACTTAGTTGCTCTGCGGCATGTGGGATCTTCCCGGACCAGGGCTCGAACCTATGTCCCCTGCACTGGCAGGCGGATTCTTAACCATGGTGCCACCAGGGAAGTCCTAAGCTTCCTCCATTTTTAAATGTTTATAAAAATGCCATTTAAAAAACGTTTAACGTATTTGTAGGCATTCTTATGTTCCTGATTGTTTTCTTGGAATGCCTTTCTAAAAATAAAAATCACAAACATATATAACTCAATATCTTGACTTAATTTCTGAGAAAGTGTAGACATTTATAACACACATGCTATGTTTTAGGATTTACATCTTACCACATATTCACCATCATTGAGTGTTATCTATTAGTTTGCAGATACACAAAGGGAGGTGAGGCCTTAATTTGCATCTCTGTGCTTACAGGTAAGATTGAACATACTTTGTATCATTCAGTTCTATCTTCTGTGAACTGCCTACTCATTTACCCATTTATCTATTTGAGTCTTAATGTTTATCTCACTATGAGTTCCTGGTTGTTTTAAATAGTAAACTCTACATTTTTATGATCTGTTTGGATAAAAAGAATATTTGAAAAAACAAACAAAGCAGTAAAAAATATGGGCAGAAGACCTAAACAGACATTTCTCCAAAGACATACACACAGTAAAAACCAAAGATGGCCAATAGGCACATGAAAAGATGCTCAATATTGTTAATTATTAGAGAAGTGCAAATCAAAACTACAATGAGGTACCACGTCACATTGGTCAGAATGACCATCATTAAAAATCTACAAATTAAAAATTCTGGACAGGGTGTGGAGAAAAGGGAACCCTCCTACACTGTTGGTAGGAATGTAAATTGGTGCAGCCACTAAGGAAAACAGTATGGAGGTTCTTTAAAAAACTAAGAATAGAATTGCCATATGATCCAGCAATCCTACTCCTGGGCACATATCCAGAGAAAACTCTAATTCAAAAAGATACATGCACCCCCATGTTCACAGCAGCACTATTTACAATAGCCAAGACATGGAAGCAACCTAAATGTCCATCAACAGATGAATGGATAAAGAAATATATAATGGAATATTACTCAGCCATAAAGAGAATGAAATAATGCCATTTACAGCAACATGGATGGACCTAGAGATTATCATACTAAGTGAAGCAAGTCAGAGAGAAAGACAAATACCACACAATATGTGGAATCTAAAATATGACACAAATGAAATTATTTACGAAACAGACTCACAGATATAGAAAACAAACTTACAGTTACCAAAGGGGAAACGGGGTGGGGAAGGGATAAATTAGGAGTTTGGGATTAGCAGATACAAACTATTATATATAAAATAAATAACAAGATCCTACTATGTAGCACTGAAAAAAAAGAAGAAAAGAATATTTTGAGCTATTTCCCTGTCACCTTCCAGTTTCAGTAACAAAAGTATAAAAGAGTGATAAATACGTTTAACATGGTCACAATTTATTTTTTTACATCTTTATTAGAGTTTAATTGCTTTACAATGGTGTGTTAGTTTCTGCTTTATAACAAAGTGAATCAGTTATACATATACATATGTTTCCATATCTCTTCCCTCTTGCGTCTCCCTCCCTCCCACCCTCCCTATCCCACCCCTCCAGGCGGTCACAAAGCACCGAGCTGATCTCCCTGTGCTATGCAGCTGCTTCCCACTAGCTATCTAGCTTACATTTGGTAGTGTATATATGTCCATGCCTCTCTCTTGCTTTGTCACAGCTTACCCTTCCCCCTCCCCATATCCTCAAGTCCATTCTCTAGTAGGTCTGTGTCTTTATTCCTGTCTTACCCCTAGGTTCTTCATGACATTTTTTTTTCTTAAATTCCATATATATGTGTTAGCATACGGTATTTGTCTTTCTCTTTCTGACTTACTTCACTCTGTATGACAGACTCTAGGTCTATCCACCTCATTACAAATAGCTCAATTTCTTTTCTTTTTATGGCTGAGTAATATTCCATTGTATATATGTGCCACATCTTCTTTATCCATTCATCCGATTATGGGCACTTAGGTTGTTTCCATCTCCAGGCTATTGTAAATAGAGCTGCAATGAACATTTTGGTATATGACTCTTTTTGAATTATGGCTTTCTCAGGGTATATGCCCAATAGTGGGATTGCTGGGCCATATAACATGGTCACAATTTTTGTGGATTGTACTAATCTCTACAGAATATTTGCATTCAAAAATTTAAAAATCTAGCTCTGACCTCTGTCCTTGTCTCTTCTCACTTCAAGAAATAATCTTGGAATAAAATGCAGCATGAATTGTGACTTTCCCTAGATGAGATCCAATTTATTCTGTTATAGTAATTGGTTCAGTGGAATAAAACAGAAGCATAATTAAAATCATGGCTATAACCAGAAAATCTGTATCCGTAGAAGAAAGCGTCTGAGTTGTTACCCACTAATTTGGCATGAATACCCAAATGCTCCTTTTTTCAAGATGTATAAATGCATATGTAAATGGAAAATCAGGATTAACAAACACGTTGTCTCTTCAAAAGAATCATGTCCATGCAGAGTAAGTGGGGATAAGGTGAATGAAAAAGTAGCTATGGTTAAACAGCCAACTCCTTGATCACTGGAGGTCAAATTAAATATCTTGTTTGAAAAGTTGTTGGAGAAGTAGTACAATGCAGTGACTAAGTGCAGAGTTCAAAGTCAAGTTCCTCCAGGAAGTTACTGTGGGAACAAGTTATGTAACATCTCTTGGCATTAGTTGCTTGAGGTCAGTAATCTACCCAGTTACTTTTACCTCCCCCTTGCAGAAATGGTGCATGCAGATGAGTTTATTCTCTACGAATGAGTTCACAGTAAAAACCAAAGACAGGTTTTTTAGTGTTCTATAAGCGAAGGAAAATTGAATTGTACTGAAAAGTGCATCACTATAGCAAGTAAGTTCTTGGAAGAGGACAATCATGTTATACCATGTATAAAGTCACTTAATTTTGCTAAGATGAAAATGGATTCATTCTATTTACTAGAATTTCGTATGTGAACTATCTGTGGCTGTGTCAGTATACATATATATGTTTTCAGGGACATGGAAGTGGGAGAAATTACTTCTGCTTTTCATTTCTTAGTTTTTTAATAATCCTATATATGTCATACATGCCTTGAGACCAGAACTTTTTTTCCAGAGTTCCGTAGCACATCCATTGAACCTAGCGGATGAACAGAGAGTGTTCCAAGCAAGGGGCTCGTACTGATTAGTAAAGCTCTAGCCATAAATAAGAGGCCTTAGCTGTAAGTAGCAGTTTCCAGAGAGGGAGGTAGTGAGTTCTACCAACCCTGTATCATCAGTAAGAGTACTCCCTAAAACATGGTAGTTGGGGGGAAAGATGGGAGTCATATTACTTTATATATTCTCTGAGATGTCCAATGTGTATTTTTAGAGCATCTTTCTCTCTAGAACTAGTGCTACTTATAATATTGCTTCAAAACTTCAATTTATGTTGATATTGTCCAAACCACCTTAATTTCTTTCAAGTGGAACTGCCCCTTTGAAAGAATAGCTTACAAAAGAAAAGGATTAATTACACCAACAATTCAAAAACAGCTACCTTCTAAATCAGTGAATCTCTTTGTCTTGATTATTTTGATAAGGCTCTCTTCATTTACATAACTTTTCCCTTCCTGCAGTTAGTTCAGTTACCTTATTTTCTTGTTTTATAACTCTGCTAACAGGTACATCATTTATAATCCATGAAACCAGCTCCCCTATTCAGTTTTGTTTGTTTTTATCTCCATCTCCCTTTGCCTTAAATGCCATTTGGAAATCAGGTATTTTTAATGAAATTGTTGCTTTCTTATCAGTTGTGCCACATTCAGATTCTTACTCAAAAGAGCTGAGGCCACTGAGACCTCTGTAATAGTGCTGCAATTTTAAAAATTGATTTAATTTTGACTTCTTTCAAAAATTAATAGCTATGCTGAAGTTGGGGCTATAGTCTTATATTTGTAATTTTAGTTTACCTGAAAAAAGAAATAGTGTTGACAGCCTGATAAATGCATACTATGTTGGTAAAAGAAAAGATATTCTAATTTCTAAGACCAAACTAGCTCTGTGTGATATAGATAAACCAGCTTCTCATTTCAAGATCAGTCATAACCTGGGCTGCCAGAGACTGATTGAGGAGATAATTTAATAAATGAGTGCCAGAGGGAGTTCAATGAACTTTATATGAAAGGACCTGAGAATGGAATTTCCTAGGGTGAGTCCATCCCATGTCACTAGGGCAAGGACAAGCCCCAGGAGTGGATTATGAGAACCATGAAGTGTCTTTCTAGGAGGGGCTATACACATGTGCTGGGGAATGAAACTCCACCATTAACCACACAGTTTTATGCCCATTGGCACTTTCCTCCCTTAACTCCTGTATTTGAAGAAATAACTTTCTATTTGATGACCACCCACAGCAGATATTTAAAAATGTATTATTCAACAAGTGCATTTAATTTGCACCCTAATGTTCTCCAAAGTCAAAATTATTGGTTTTCTTTCCCATTTTTTAGAATGTTTGGTTTGACATTATGTACCCCAAGGAATGTATATCACTGAATTGTATCACGGAGACAAGTGTAATACAAATGTTTTCCTTTTTCAAATTCTACTTTACTGAAGAAACAAAGAAAAAAACCTGTATAAAACATACATAAATTATATTTTCACAAGGGAACCTCCCAGTTAAACTGGTGACAGGGCATAGCTAAACACAGAATTATGCAAGAAACTAGGGTCTGAAAAATGTTGGTTTTTCTCAACACATTTGTAATAGGCACATCTGTCAATCAGAATGAACCTAAGAGAAGAAGGACTATGTAGTGTTTAATCATATATATAGCAGTTAAGTTAATCATATGCTAACAGAATACACTATGAAATTTTTTTTGCTATACGTTTTATGGAAGAACCATCTTTCTCTGATCCCCTAGAGAAAAAAAGTTATCTCAATATAGCAGTAAATATACGTTTTTATTTTTTCAAAGAGAAAAAAATATTTTTGTCTTCATGACTGTTTCCAATTTTGCATCCGTTTCTAAGTGTAAACAATTCTAAAAATGACAGTCAACTTGTTTTTTAATCTTTCTTTTCCCAAACTGCTGTGAGACTGTTGTGCCATGAATAAAAGAAGACAGCAAGGGCTTTAACTGTAAGGTAGAAGTTCTAAAGACAAGGAAGTCTGTCTATTAGCTCCCAGGTTTGCATAACTTAGGTTGTTCCAGTAAGGCGTATTTCATTTTATTTCTTTCTTCCAGACTTTATGTTTCAACTGTCTCCAAAACTTTTTACTCCCATGGATTGATGGAAGAATGCACATGTGTAAGGGGAGGAGCTGGGGGCTGTATGAGTATAGCCCTTCCATCTGTGAGAATCATATTATGCTCTCATGGAATATATATATATGTGTCTGATAACGATATATTATAATTAAACAAATGATCTTTCATTATTCCAGTTTCAGTTTTGAGAAAGTGTTGTGTCAGAAATGTCTTTGTTTCTCATACACAAGCACTTTTTTTTTTTTTGCGGGACGCAGGCCTCTCACTGTTGTGGCCTCTTCTGTTGCGGAGCACAGGCTCTGGACGCGCAGGCTCAGCGGCCATGGCTCACGGGCCCAGCCGCTCCGCGGCATGTGGGATCCTCCCGGACCGGGGCACGAACCCGTGTCCCCTGCATCGGCAGGCGGACTCTCAACCGCTGCGCTACCAGGGAAGCCCAAACATATTTTTTTTTTGTTTTTGTTTTTTGTTTTTTAACATCTTTATTGGAGTATAATTGCTTTACAATGTTGTGTTAGTTTCTGCTATATAACAAAGTGAATCAGCTATATGTATATATATATCCCCATATCCCTCCTTCTTGCGTCTCCCTCCCATCCTCCCTATCCTACCCCTCTAGGTGGTCACAAAGCACCAAGCTGATCTCCCTGCACTGTGCGGCTGCTTCCTACTAGCTATCTGTTTTACATTTGGTAGTGTATATATGTCCATGCAAACAAGGTTTTGATTTCAACTCTGACACTTACTTGCTGGGTAGCCTTGGGCAATCACTTAAGATCTCTGAGCTTTAGTTTCTCCATCTGTAAAATGGGGATAATACCCATCTTGCAGGATTGCCTTGAGGACTGTAGAAAATCTGTACTTAGCATAATGTATAATACCAAAGGATTGCTTTATAAAGGGCAGTTTTTGTCAGTATTTGTGGTGTTTTTAAATGAAGACCTTTAATATATCAAAGTCATCTATTATCTAGGTCACCTTCTCCACCCAAACTTTTCTCCCCTTGTTAGCAGGCAGCATAGTGATTAAGCATGTAGGCTCTGACTAACATGGTCTGGGTTCAAATCTTGGTTCTACCACCTACTGTTATGTGACCTTGAAGAAATTCTTTTATTTTTTTATTGAAGTAGAGTTCATTTACAATGTCATGTTAGTTTCAGATATACAGCACAGTCATTCAGAGATATCTGAATATATATATATATATATATATTCTTTTTCAGATTCTTTTCCCTTATTGGTTATTACAAAATATTGAGTATAGTTCCCTGTGCTATACAATAGGTCCTTGTTGGTTATCTACTTTATACAGAGTAGTGTGTATGTGTTACTCCCAAACTTTGGTGACCATAAGGCTATGTCTGTGGGTCTATTTCTGTTTTGTAAATAAGTTCATTTGTATCTTTTTTTAGATTCCACATAAGGGATATCATATGATATTTGTCTTTCTCTGTCTGACTTACTTCACTTAGGATGAGAATTTCTAGTTTCATCCATGTTGCTGAGATGGCATTATTTCATTCTTCCTTATGGCTGAGTAATATTCCATTGTATACCACATCTTCATTACCCATTCATTTGTCAATGCACATTTAGGTTACTTTCAAGTCTTGGCTATTGTAAATACTGCTGCAATGAACAATGGGGTGCATGTATCTTTTTGAATTAGAGTTTTCATTTTTCCAGGATATATGCCCAGGAGTGGAATTGCAAGATCATATGGTAGCTCTATTTTTAGTTTCTTAAGGAACCTCCATACTGTTCTCCGTAGTAGCTATACCAATTTACATTCCCACCAACAGTGTAGGAGGGTTCCTTTTTCTCCACACCCTCTCCAGCTTTTATTATTTGTAGACTTTTTGATGATAGCTGAAGAAATTCTTAAGCCCTTTTGTGCTCACCTGTAAAACCTTGTATGTCTCAACCTTGTATGATGGTTGTAGTGATTAATGAGATGAAATGAATTAATAATCAATAAAAGCACTTTCTAAAAATACACCCCTGCTAGAATATACTCAGTAGGAGATCAGGTGCCTTGTCTGTCTTGTTTACCCCTGTATCTCCACTCTTTGAATGGTGCCTGGGATTTAATGGGCATTCAATGTGTGGTGATTTGACAGATGAAGGGACAGTGCCTCTCACACACAATACATGGTCATTATCTGTCTTACCGTTCTTCACATATGCCTTCCTCTAGATCTTTGTGTTCTCCTCTCTATTATCTGAACACTCAGTTCCCAGCCTTCTGCTCTTACCTAGGAGCAGCCCCTCAGTTGAAATGTTTTTCTCTTTTTTTCTGTCTATCCAAAGTTACCTAGTTCTCTGAGATCCATACCTTCTTAAAGAAGTCAACCTTACAAAATTTCTGATCTTACAGTTTGTCTCTTGGATTTTGACTTTTGACTGTGATCACTTTAGATTTTGTGTATATTATCAACTCCCCTTGCCCTAATTTGACACCAGAAAGTATGTGTGTTGGGGGAGATGAAGGGAAAGGATTGTATTACCTTTGTATCAATCATAATGTATTACTTGGTTCTCATATTAGTTTTCTATTGCTGCTGTACCAACTTAACACAAATTTAGTGGCTTAAAACAAAATGAAGTTTTTATTTTACAGTTTTGGAGTTCAGAAGTGTGAAATGGATCTTACTGGGCTAAAATCAAGGTGCCAGTAGAAATACGTTCTTTTCTGGGGGCTCTAAGAAAAAATAAATTTTCTTGCCTTTCAAAGCTTTTAGAGGCTGCCTGCATTCCTTGGCTCATGGCCCTTTCCATCTTCAAACCTAGAAGTAGCCAGTTGGGTCTTTCTCACAACACATCACTCTGAGACTGACTCTTCTGCCTCTCTCTTCCATATTTTAGGACAGTTGTGATTACTTTGGGCTCACCTTGATAATCCTGGATAGTCTCTGTAATAGAAGGTCAACTGAGTAGCAACCCTAATTATATCTGCTACCATAATTTTAATGTCTTTTCAATGTAACCTAATCTATACACAAGTTCTGAGACAGAGGACATGGATATTTTTTGCAACCCATCATTCTGCCTACCACATTTCTCTATTTTTAAGATTCTTCTTTATAGTCAGCTAAGACAACCTGACTGAGAGCTTAGCTCTGCCACATTCCTGGCACTAGTTCATTCACTAATTGGGAATAATTTGGGCTACGAAATTCTAGTACTTAAAAAACTCAGTCAAATGTCTCGCCATAGAGATCTTAACTTGTTTGACCAAGATCTCACCTTGTAGCCAATATCTTGCATGGATTTTACTATTTTAATTCTCCCAGTCTTTTTTTTTTTTTTTAACATCTTTATTGGAGTATAATTGCTTTACAATGGTGTGTTAGTTTCTGCTTTATAACAAAGTGACTCAGTTATACATATACATATGTTCCCATATCTCTTCCCTCTTGCATCTCCCTCCCTCCCACCCTCCCTATCCCACCCCTCTAGGTGGTCACAAACCACCTAGCTGATCTCCCCGTGCTATGCGGCTACTTCCCACTAGCTAATCTATTTTACTTTTGGTAGTGTAAATATGTCCATGCCACTCTCTCACTTTGTCACAGCTTCCCATATCCTTAAGTCCATTCTCTAGTAGGTCTGTCTTTATTCCCGTCTTGCCCCTAGGTTCTTCATGACTTCTTTTTTTTTTCTTAGATTCCATATATATGTGTTAGCATACAGTATTTGTTTTTCTCTTTCTGACTTACTTCACTCTGTATGACAGACTCTAGGTCTATCCACCTCACTACAAATAACTCAGTATCCTTTCTTTTTATGGCTGAGTAATATTCCATTGTATATATGTGCCACATCTTCTTTATCCATTCATCCGATGATGGGCACTTAGGTTGTTTCCATCTCCGGGCTATTGTAAATAGAGCTGCAATGAACATTTTGGTACATGACTCTTTTTGAATTATGGTTTTCTCAGGGTATATGCCCAGTAGTGGGATTGCTGGGTCATATGGTAGTTCTATTTGTAGTTTTTTAAGGAACCTCCATACTGTTCTCCATAGTGGCTGTATCAATTTACATTCCCACCAACAGTGCAAGAGGGTTCCCTTTTCTCCACACCCTCTCCAGCATTTATTGTTTCTAGATTTTTTGATGATGGCCATTCTGACTGGTGTGAGATGATATCTCATTGTAGTTTTGATTTGCATTTCTCTAATGATTAATGATGTTGAGCATTCTTTCATGTGTTTGTTGGCAATCTGTATATCTTCTTTGGAGAAATGTCTATTTAGGTCTTCTGCCCATTTTTGGATGGGGTTGTTTGTTTTTTTGTTATTGAGCTGCATGAGCTGCTTGTAAATTTTGGAGATTAATCCTTTGTCAGTTGCTTCATTTGCAAATATTTTCTCCCATTCTGAGGGTTGTCTTTTGGTCTTGTTTATGGTTTCCTTTGCTGTGCAAAAGCTTTTAAGTTTCATTAGGTCCCATTTGTTTATTTTTGTTTTTATTTCCATTTCTCTAGGAGGTGGGTCAAAAAGGATCTTGCTGTGATTTATGTCATAGAGTGTTCTGCCTATGTTTTCCTCTAAGAGTTTGATAGTGTCTGGCCTTACATTTAGGTCTTTATTCCATTTTGAGTTTATTCGTGTGTATGGTGTTAGGGAGTGTTCTAATTTCATACATTTGCATGTACCTGTCCAGTTTTCCCAGCACCACTTATTGAAGAGGTTGTCTTTTCTCCACTGTATATTCTTGCCTCCTTTATTAAAGATAAGGTGACCATATGTATGTGGGTTTATCTCTGGGCTTTCTGTACTTTTCCATTGATCTATATTTCTGTTTTTGTGCCAGTACCATACTGTCTTGATTACTGTAGCTTTGTAGTATAGTCTGAAGTCAGGGAGCCTGATTCCTCCAGCTCTGTTTTTCTTTCTCAAGATTGGTTTGGCTATTTGGGGTCTTTTGTGTTTCCATACAAATTGAAATTTTTTGTTCTAGTTCTGTGAAAAATGCCAGTGGTAGTTTGATAGGGATTGCATTGAATTTGTGGATTGCTTTGGGTATTAGAGTGATTTTCACAATGTTGATTCTTCCAATCCAAGAACATGGTATATCTCTCCATCTATTTGTATCATCTTTAATTTCTTTCATCAGTGTCTTATAATTTTCTGCATACCGGTGTTTTATCTCGTTAGGTAGGTTTTTTCCTAGATATTTTATTCTTTTTCTTGCAATGGTAAATTGGAGTATAATCTTTAAAAATTGTGAATCACTATGTTGTATACCTGAAACTTATATAATATTATAAATCAACTATACTCTCAATTTTAAAAAGAGGGGAATTGGCAAATTGATGTATGGTATATCCATAGGAAGGAATATAAACCATAGTTAAAGTAACAAATGTACTTCTTCATATACTAACATAAAATGACCCTGAAACATATTATTAACTGTAAAAAAAGAACATTTAAAAATGTTAAGTACAAAAGTATCCATTTATTAAAACACAACCATAAATTTGTTCATCTGTATATATAGCAACATATGCTGTGCTCAAAGCACTCACAAAAGTGTTACTGTTTAAAGAAAGAAACAACTTAGGATCTCAGTAATTTTGCTGATTTGGGCCTTATGATAGAATTTGATCAATGATGGCTATTAGTTCGTGTCTGGAGGCCAGATAAATTTTGGCCATCACACTGTTTTGTTTGTTTGCTTTTTAAATTGAGCAATTATTAAATAAAACATGAGAGTCACATAAAAAAAAAAAAAACAACCCAGAATTACCATCCTCTCTTAAAAATTAGATTTGGCAGCCGTAGATTGAAATTCTGCAAGGCAGGCTGTACCTTCAAGCCCACCACAGTATTTATTGATCCTTTTACTCATTTCCATTATCTCCGTGGCACCTGTACGTTTGTGAGTTTTATGTCTTTGACTGTTTTCATTATCACTATATTTAATATCTAAAAGCCTTGACTTAGTACACTTTCTTGGATGCTAATGTACTGCTAGAACTGATGGCACCTCTGGAAAATGATGAAGTAAACTTTTTCTAGTACTCCCTAATGGGTGTTTTTCTTTTATATATATTAATGACTCCAGCTTCCATCCCAGAGTACCAGGCACATCAGGGAGTGTCAATGAAAGAATAAATGAATGAAAAAATAAGTGAAATCGGTGGCTGTGGAATAGAATAAAGGCAGCTGCTTAGATCTTTGGTCTCATTAGCTAAATGTTATCATTGAACTGAACATCTATAGCTGTGGTTGCATACTCTAGAGCAGTTGGAGTCTCAAGAGATAACCTAATGTGATTAAAGTTTCTTACCTCTCTGTGTGGCAACAGAAGTCTTCTTTGAGTAGCTACTTAGAGAATCATGAGTTCTTGGCTCTTGATGTAAATCAGAACCAATTTGGTAGAAAAACCATAAAAGTGAAATCTACTAGTTAGGTAATCCTGTGTTAAACCTAAATGAGTAGGTCAAAATCCAAGCCCATCATTCCAGTTTTCAAAGATGAGATGAAGAGTTTCTGTTACTTTCTCTCATTCTGGGAAGTCTTTAGGCTTAACTTCAGAAGTAAATGAATTTCAAATAAAGCTGTAGGCTAACATTCCACTGTCTCAGCTGACTCTACAAATCAGTTGAGTACCCTGACAATGGGGGTGTTTCCCTTCAATTAGATCTAATTGAAAACCCATGTGTCTCTTAATTTGCCTTAGACATTTCCTGTATGTAAGGTATTATTAACTTGGGAAGTGAATATACAGAAAATCAGGACCCATTCATTAAAATTTAAACTTTTATCAGATTCCATTTCTAAATACAGAGAAAGCAACTTAATTAAATATGTAATTTATGTTTTAACATTTTCATTTGATCTGTCACTTTTTCTTTGAGCTAAATGGCCCCAGCATACACACAGGGAGACCAGCAAGAAAGTGAAGTCTTACTTTTTAATTAGAGAAAATGTGTTAAATGGATATAAAGTAATTTGAATACAGCAGATACCTCTTAAATCTCTATCAATAAATCTGGAACTGCAGCAGGTCTATCTCTGCACCATAGATTTAGTTAAAGTTGGGTTTGAATTACGACAGTGAAATGAATATGTAACTAATGCAATCAAGTGTCAGTAATTCATGAGAAAGTAAGTCCTTAATGTTCATGACTCAATTTAAGATTTTTTAAACTTGATAATAGGACCAATGAGGTCTTCATAGGTGAAAAAATAAGGAAATTCAGTACCTGCTCCAAGCATTGTTATTTCTTGAGTTCATCTAATTTTCCTGCTATTTATTTTGTGGGGAAAAAAAGAGTTGTTTTGGTAATGGTCTGTTTCTATTTGGTGTTTCTGTAGATTCCACACAAAAATTATTTCCTACATAATTAATGATCAGTTTGGTTCTGATTACATATTAAACATTTAAGTAAAATTTTCAGTCATTCAACTAGTTGGATCTTCATCATCTATAACACAGATTTATTACATGTGGGGATTTATTTTGAGAAGCAATGATAAGTGTAAAAGGATATAGTCAGGGTTTTATAAATATCCATTTTGGCTTTGTCTATTTTATAGGCAACATTTTTTTCTAGAGACATTTATTTGAAAATGCTAACCAATCTATATTACCTATGCTACAAAGGGGAAAAATAATTTGCTAAGATATAAAAGGGTAAAAGTGTGTTTTATTTCAGCTTGACATTTCACTATATACTCTCTTTGCTAGAAAATGTAAAGAAAGACCAGTAAAATAGGTGTGTTTTCATCTCTTTTTACATACTTTTCAGTCACCACTGTTTTTATTTCTCCTTAATCCAGTGTTCCGTGTGTTATAAGAGTTCTGTCCAACACTATAAAAGTGTCCTTATTTACATCACTTTTCATATTAGATGTTCAAGAGTCCTTTGAAAAAATTTTAAATGATTTGTATCTGCTAGAGTCTCTTACCTACATGTTTATTTCAGCTCCTTAGAAAATTCTAACAGTTTTTCCCTCACTCAGAAATAGTGTTGGCAGGCTTCCCTGGTGGCACAGTGGTTGGGAGTCCACCTGCCGAGGAAGCCACCACAGGGGGAGGCCCGCATACCCCAAAAAAAAAAAAAAAAAAAAGAAATGTTGGCTTTTATCCTTTAAATTGTTATTTAAGTTACATGAAACATGCTGAATTTAGCAATGTGCTTAGAGGGAGAAGAGAAGGTTGTTTAACTTAATCCAAGCTAAATTCCAAGTGCAAAGCACTCCAAGACAATACTGGATTTACCCAAGGTAAATAAAAGGTATCGAGTTACCCAGAAGAGTAACCCTTCCAGAAGTTTTAATGTCATTAGTGTTACACCTTGTCTTTATCTAGTCTGGGTTGAAGACCAACAGTAGTTTTCACAAATAGTACAGAAGCCGAAGCAGTCCTCTGTGCACTCTTTCTGTATCCCTAGTACTGTACCATTTCTCACAGTGTGGTCTGTGGCTAACTTGTTTTAGACTGTCTCACCTAGAATACTTGTTTAAAATGCTTGTTATCAGGTATCCTTCAAGACCCAGTAAATCACTCATCCATGTCTAAGATCAGACCTGGGAACTTTCATTTTAACAAGCTTCTAAGGTGGTTTTTAGACACCTCAAATTTTAGAAACACTTCATACAATCTTCTCTGATAGTTAAAATCTTCTCAGCAAATTTTAAAGCTGTGAGTCAGGATGTAAGCCAGAGGAGTTGGAAATAAATCCTCGGATATGTCAATATCTTTAATTTTGAGATTTGAGTAATGAGGCAGTAATGAAGAAATGATGATGTCAGTGTCACTGAAAAGTTTTGTTTTTTTTTTTTGCGGTACGCGGGCCTCTCACCGTTGTGGCCTCTCCCGCTGCAGAGCACAGGCTCCGGAAGCTCAGGCTCAGCGGCCATGGCTCACGGGCCCAGCCGCCCCGCGGCATGTGGGATCCTTCCGGACCGGGGCACAAACCCGTGTCCTCTGCATCGGCAGGTGGACTCTTAACCACTGCTCCACCAGGGAAGCCCCTGAAAAGTTTTGATAACGCTCTGCATCCTGAAGAATGACAATGCTACACAAATTCTATGTGTCTGAATAAAAAAGTGTCTATGGGTAAAATATGAAGGTACTTAAGTTTTTGACTATATCTCTAGGTTCACAATGTGCTACTACTCAAAGGATCCATTGCATCATTTATACTTGTAAATTGTGGACTCATTTACTTTCTCAGGTTAAAAATTAAGTTAGTATGTTTTCTTTACATTTTGATATTTTGATTTCTGTACTTTATCACTAATTATGAAATATGAGGATTTGATATTTTTTATTAAAATAAAATTAAGCATCAGCATAGAGCTGAACAAAAATTCTCACTCTGCTGTTTATCCCTAAATTAAAATCGATTTAGCAGTATTCTGGTATACAAATTGTATGGGACTGAGCCATCAGAATACAATTTTTAGGATCTTTCTCCGTTTTTTTTTTTTTTTTTTTACTAATTCCAGTCATCCTTGGGGTCAGTGCTCTGTACACAGCTTGGATGGGGCTGCTCAAAGGTAGGTTCTGGGAACTGATGAGAGCAGATTAGTCAATTCTTAATCATTACTACTTCATTCCTGAAATCTGCCTTGTTCTGGTAGACGTACTAGGAGAAACAGTTTATCATTCCCTCCCACAATCAGAGTCTGGTGGCCTTTAATCTTCCAAATCCCAGAGTACCTGAGACCCAGCCCAAAATATCTGCAGGCCATGAAGATATAAAAAAAGGAAAATTATTCTATCCAGGTCTTTAATCGACTCGTCTGTATGACTGTCAGCGGGTTGGTGCACAAGGCCTCAGACAAGAATATTCCTTTCAGCAAACTTAACAAATTAAGTGAGATTGAGATTCAACTTTATAAATATGATTCCAATTGATAGCTATTTGGAGAAAGTGTTTTATTCTTAATGCCTCAAAGCCACAAAATACCATAGTGAGAATGTCTATTGCTAAATGTGTCAGATTATCATGTGTGTTTGCAGTACAACATCCTTAATTAAGAAACAGCTTATCAGATGTCAAATCCCAGTGCCACAATTTATTACCTGTCTGACTTTTGTAAAGGATTGATGAGGATCAGAGTATGCCACCCCAAAATATCCTTCATTGGTGTAAGGATTATTTTGAGCTGAAGGCAATTGAGGAGCAGCAGGTGAAGGAAAAACTAAAAGGATAGCATAAGCATAAGCTTCCCTTTTGTAAAGGAAATTAACATTTACAATGGAAATTTCCATTTGTAAAGGTGTCTCTGGCTCCTCTAACAGGGAGGGGGAGGACTCTTAATAACTCTTAACAAAGGAGAAGGCACTGATTTAAATCTGCATTACCATCCTTACTAAATAACACTTGTTTAACATTTTTTTGATAAATTTTCTGGTCTCCTTCCTGTAACATACCTCCCCTTCTCCAGAAACCCCAAACCCTTTTTGTCTTTGTCTACCCTAAGATGGTATATACATTAGGGGAACCACTGACCTAAAATGCCCACCCTTGCCAGGCATGATAGTTATCTTACACCAGGAAATCCTGGTAAGGAACACGGAACTAACAAGCTACCACCAACTGGAAGAATTCGGGAAAAGTCAAAAGGAGAGAGGAGGTGCCAACCTCTGTGTCCTACCAACCTCCCAGAATCCATCTCTCTGGAACCCATCTTGGCTGAGTGATGCATGCATCACCAGGAATGACCCTGAGTCAGAATGACTGGCCAGAGACAACCCGGAAACTAACTCCATTACCATAAAACCTGAGACTGCAAGCCACGTGGCAGAGCAGTTCTCCTGGCTTCCCTTGCCCTATTGCTGTCTGCCCAGGCGCCCCTTCACAGTAGAGTCTCTTGCTTTGTCAGCACGTGTGTCTCCTCAGACAATTCATTTCCGAGTGTTAGACAATGCCCACTCTCGGGCCCTGGAAAGGGTCCCCTTCCTGCAATATATATACCCCTCAAATTCTGACTTTCTCCTTGAATCACACTTCCTTGTGAATTCCTGTGTGTATGCACGTGCTTAAATCTGTTTTTTTCTCTTGTTATCTGTTTTTATCACTTTGATGTCCCAGCCATTGAAATTAGAAAGGTAGAGGAAGAGTTTTCTTTCCTCCCTTATAGTACATTAACATTTCTAAAACTTAGCTTTTTATTAGAATAAAATTTTTATCTCTCTCTTAGGGCATGTATAAGAATTAAGATTGTTACCAAACCAAACTCACGTCAGCTCTCCTGATGTGCAGCAAAGCCAATCTACTGACACCAGGTTGTAGTGAAGGAAAGTACAGCATTTATTGCAGGGTACCAAGCAAGGAGAACAGGCAGCTCATGCTCAAAAGACCCAACTCCCTGATGGCTTTCAGGCAAGGGGACATTTCAGGCAACTTTAGGGCTGAGGGTCCATGATCAGCTCATGGACGTTCTTCATTGGTTTGTGATGAGGTAATAGGGTGATGTTTTGGAAATCTTAATCATCAACCTTCTGGTTCCAACCAGTCTGGGGTCTATGTGCTGTGCTGTGGTCAGCATGTAGTCAACATTCTCTACTGGGTGGGCATCTTAGCTTCTGCAAAACAACTCAAAGGTATATGTCAGATTGTTATGTGTATCTCTGAGGGGGAATTAGGAGCTCTGTGACTCTGCCTTATCACTGAACTGCTTAAGCTATCATTACTTTTCTTGCTTAACTATTTTTCTTTTGTGTCTGCATTCCTTCACTTCTCTAATTAGTAACTGCTTGAGTCTGCTCTTTGGAACTCAGGGAAGGCGTAAGAGACTAAAGCCTTTTTTCTACAAACAAGAAACAGGGGACATGGAGGGGCTTTTGTACCTGGGACAGGGTCCTGCTCAGTTTCAATTCTCCCTTTTCTTTGATACTCCTCAATCCTGAGGGGAACAGTGACTGGACAAGGGAATAAAGTTTTGGACAGAGAGATTAATCATAAACTAGGTAGGGGAACTCAGCTTTAGGGGGATTTGGTTTCAAAATTGAAATACATCCAAAACTTTTAACAGTACCTAACTGATAAATTAAAGCTTAATATAAAATTACTATTATTGTTATCATCATTATTAGAGTAATGCAGTGATAACAGTTTGTTCTCTACCGCAAAATCAGGTTAGGTTGGCGCTTTCATTGGTTTTTTGTTGTAGCTGTCTACACTAAGTGTTAAAAAATATTGGACTGTGTATCTTCTTTATATGTTAGAGTTTAAACTAAGAAATAATTCATCATAGGTAGAATGCTATAAAGTAGTACATGTTAATTTAAAAATTAATCTTATTTATCTTTTAATTGAAAGAAACAAAAGAATTATGTAGCATCTTTTGAGTGTGTTAATATTTTCAGTGCAGTTCAGGTCATTCCATTTTTCTTGTATTCACCTTGATGTGAGGCATGATTAGATTCAGAAAGCAGGCCCAGCAAATTCCCATGAATCTAAGTTACTGACTTGGAATTTTATAAAATTATGCGTTTTTAAAGTGTTGACTGAAAAAAAAATTGCACAAGCCGAGAGTTGTGAGTTAAGTTTTATCTGGGGCAACATGAAGACTATAGCCTGGGAGATGGCAGTTCAGATAGCTCTGAGAAACTTCCCCAAAGAGGTAGAGGGGAGGGTCAGTGTTATACATGACTTTAGTGAAGGGGCGGTGGGTGGTACCTGCAGTCAAGCGCACGTTTTGGCAGAGGCTTGCTGCCAGTCACGAGGAGCACATGTCACCATTAAGGATTTTAGTGCTTTTCTAGATACGAGGAGATGCAAGAATTGGGCTCATAAAATCTTCTCCTGAAAATATCTATCTGAAGCCCTGTTCTGCCAGTTTTTCCCAGGGCACAGAGTACCTCAATCCTGTTCTCCGCCCTGAACTCCTTTCAGGGGGTCTTGAAGGGGTCAGCAGCTGCAGTGGCTCATGATTTATTCCTTGTAGAGGTAGATGGCAAGTGCCCATTTGTAGTTGGCAAAAGCTAAAAGGGACTCTTAGCTCCATCAATATGGATTGTTCCTTGGATTAATTTGGGACACTGAACATTTCTAAGAGTCAAAATATATATTAGCATATTTCAGTTGCTGAAATATCATATTGTAATGAATATATTCAACTTTATTTCCCCAGTGTTTCTCACATTTAACTACAACTCCATTCATCTCCTATATTCATTTGTTTATTTTACAAAATACCTATTAACATCTTGAAGAATGCATTAATCTTGGGTAATAATTTCCTTTACAGAGAGAAAACTGAGAATTTGTTAAATTAAGAGAATTATACAAGGGCACAGTAGTTAATAAATCTGAGGGTGTGCGTGTGTGCGTGTGTGTGTGTGCGTGTGTGTGTGTGTGTGTTTGGTTCTTAAATTCAATTACATAGCAGGTTCTTCTGTTCCTTATTCACCCAAGTAGCTCTGAGAATGTGAGTCATACAAAGATCATTCAGGAATGTTTAACTGGAACACTCTTAGTAGAATACAGTATAGTTATGAACTGTAGGGGAGGAAGAACTTCTCTACCCTTTTAAGTTCAGTGGTTGGGGGAGGAAGGGGGCACTATGAATTAAACTGACCACAGACAGATTAATAGGAGAAAAGGCATATACAGTTATTACTTTTTAATTTTACATTCATGGGGGCATCACAAAAAGAAGTGAATAGTCAAAGGAGCATTGAGATTTGAGAGCTTGTATACCATCTTATTGGGGAAAGGGACAGGCAGAGGGCACTTCTGTGAGAAAAAATAATTTAGAAGTGTGGGGGAAGGGCATTTACGGAAACAAAAATGAATTTTTTGAAAGATAATGTGACCTTTGAAAATAGATAGGCTCTATGATAGTTTTTTGACATTTGTTTGGGTTTAGTGGTGACTTCTTTCCTTATCTCCAAGGATAGAATTTTTGGAGAGGGGATTTATGACAACTGAATTCTTTGGGGAGGTTCTGCTTTTAGGAAAATAAGAGATTTTAGCAACTCAAATGCCTTCAGCTCAAAATAATTCTTTTGTCAAAGTGGCATATTTTGGGGTGGCATATCCCTGCATATCCCCAGAGCCCATAGTACATGAATAATAAATTGATACAGTATTAAAAATAAATTTATTAATATTAATCAATAACTATTTGTTGATGGTTCGATTAACTTTGGAACAGTATGATAGACATTGCTAAAGAGACCTTTAGAGTTTAGTTCTAAAAAAGTGTTATTTTAACTGCACTATAGTCTCTTCTCTCCTGAGGAAAAAAATGCATTAAATTGATGTAGTCAGTTGTAAATCACATTCTGTATCCTTGACCTGGGTTTAAAGTACTCTGTTTTGCACGTGGAGAGCAGGTGCTTCTGTCCTTTGTAGATGTATATGTGCATGCTGTTTGCCTTTACATTTATTGCTGAAGTTGGTGCCAAAAGAATGTTGATCAATTCTAGTCCGTGCTTGGAGTTTACTCCTGTAAATTAAACTTGACAAAATAGGTGTTGTTTGAAAACCGACTGTGTGAATTTTCAAAACCTCTTTTATCTGGCAATATGGAATAGAAAATTGAACGCTGTGTGGCCATCAGTACGGCATATTAACTACAGAATATGTTTGTGAGGGGTGGCTTTGTTTGTAACTACTTTGAGTCTGTAGATTTAGGATCTTATCTTGTCGAATAGCTGATTTTGTAAAAATCCAGAGGAGATCAAATGGTCCAATAAATTTTCTGTGATTTTTTTTTTTTTTTTTAATATTCTGCATTGGGGTCATCCTTGCTTTGGATTAACTAGGCATATAAAACCTCAGTGGGAGCCGTACAGAATTACAGTATACTATTACAGAAAAAGCTTCATTATTTCTTGACTCACTGTGTGCTCTTGGTAAAATCCACCAGATATAGAAAGATGATATACAGGCCCTCTGATCTGGTTTGTTAAGAGTTTATATTTGACTATGCAAAATGGCCATCAGTATAATTGAAGAAAAGAGACAGATGTAAGGTCATATAGTTTTAATCAATTGCTAAATCTGCCTGGAGGACAAGAAATACATCTGCCAACATATTACTTTGAATAGAAAAACTTAATAAGTGTTTTTAATAATGGTGAAAAAGTTGTAATGTAATAAAAATACATTTCAAGAAAATAGTGTCTGTGAATGAGTGCTTGGTCTTACAAAAGGGAAAGTTTCCATCAATTCTTTAGATGGATTACATAGGCTGCTTTCATCTATGTCAGAAAACACATGGCCAGTTGGAGCAGAAGTGTTTCTATAGCTTTCCACTCTGAAGCAAATATGCCTATATCTAGTCCAGATTGCCTTCTGCTCAATTAAAAATAAACGTAAGCAGTGAGCACGGAGGTATTTGCAATATGACTGAGCTGTAAATACTGCACAGATTAAAAAAAAAACGTTATGCTAAATGCAGCTTCCCTAGTATGAATTTCACCTGTGTCCGTCTCCCAGCTTTTCTCATTCATGTAGCTACAAAGCCCTTTCATCTCATTGGCTTATCTTCCTGCAATTTTCCTTCTACTGCTTTCTTCCAGAATCAACTCCCTGATTGGAAGGAAGCCTACTGTCTGGAGTCAGCTTCTCCTCTTGCTGGCCATAGGACTTAGAAATAACTGAAGACTTGCTTCGTGGATCAAGATGGAGACTGTTTATATGGATAAAGGCTAAAGGTACGTGAAGATGTTTTAAGGCTAACTTAATTATATGTATATATAGACCTGATAATGACATTAAGATTGCTTACAGACAAGGAGATGTATATTAAAAATGCCTGAATCAAGATTCTTCTTAGTCTCTCTTTGAAATTATATTTTTTTCCATGGATGAAACAAGTTCTGATCGAGGATTTTTACGACTGATCAAGGTTACCAGTGACAGTTTCCAACTAGAAATGTGAATGCTTGGTTCATAATTAATTTTAATAAAGATTAAGGAATTAGAAGATATCAGAGCAGCATGATGCAAAACAGAGTTTCTCAGTGAGCTCTCCTCATTCCACCTACATCAGTATAACCTAAGATCCTTGGAATGAAGCTCAGAAATTTGCTTTTTATGAAACATCAGCTACTTTGTCCACTAATGTCTGTGACTAACCTGTATAAAGAGCCTAATATGGGCTTTAGAAAAATATAGACCTGAATTAAATTCTGGTTTAGCCATCTACCACTTGTAGAATCTTGGGGCTCATGTAACTTAACTGAGTCTTTAATTTATTACTTGTAAAATAGGAATACTTCCAAAATTTCAGGATTGATTGAGAGAATAAAATGAGGTATCATGTGAAATGGCCAAACAACTTCTTAAAATATTTTGTATACTCAGAGGTAATTTAAAATAAAACTCACTTGTATACAGTATATCACTTTCAGCATACTGGAATGGGCCATAGAACTGGGCTCTCATGGTTATATGTGTTTGCCAAATTTTCAAAATTAAGATATTTTTGCTCCAATCAGTTAAGTCCACTTCTCTGTCTGCTATAACTTCTACGGTGTTGCTTGGGTCTATAGGTGTGTTTAAGATTCAATTAAGGGATGTTGAATTGAGAGTACTTTTAGTTTGGCTTGAGTGAGATTTAGTTATGCGGTGTGCAGCTGTCTAAGAGTAACCTTGGCTTCCAGGAATATACCTACCTTCCACTGTGAGGACTCCTTCCAATCAAGACCCAGAAGTGTAGGGCTTGGAGTCATTATGCAATCTGATAATATTCAACAGTAGCAGACACAACTGGAACTGTGTGGGAAGTAGAGATGAAATAAGATCTGAAATGTATGGAACCATAAGCTACTATGTAGACATTTTTTCTTATTATCAAATGCATAAAATTGTAAGCAAAGGATTAGGTTCTTAAAGATGCCAACTAAGAGCCTAAGTTCTGTCAGGAATATGTAATTTTAATGCACATGTAATTTTAAATACACAATGCATTATTTTTATTTTTGATAGGAAATCATACACAGTAGAACTTATCACAATTCATGAGTTTGTGAGCCAAAATCTATAATATTATTATAAGCACAAAGTAAGTCTGTATGGGGATTTGATGCATCCCAACTAATGATAATAATAATAATAAATTCAATCAGGTACTCTAGAGGAAAGGTTGAACTACATTTATAGCCTCCTCAGAAAAAAGATATTGTAAAATGATTGTCCCATCCAAAGGCAACCAAAGATTTACAGCAAAAAAAAAAAAAAAAAGGTAGAAAAATGAATCTCAGAAGTATTTTAGAGACAAATAATTATTTTCTGGATTTTATGCTTGCAATAAATCATAATTTTTGTATATTTGTTTTTTATTATATTTCTTTATCCACTCAAAATAACCCTCACATTTATATTTACTTTTTATTTATTGTTCTTTAATAAGACCCCATACTTATTTAAGCTTCAAGTCCCAGAAAATCTGGATCTACTTCTACGAGTATCCAACATACATGGTGGTAGAAACTATATTTGTTGTTAATAAACATCATATATAAAATTAAAAAAAAAACTAGTTCAGAATAATGACTTATATTGTCCAACATTAACATGTAACTAAACTATAAAAGGACCTGATGAGAATTAAAACATCTCTGTATTTTATTTCAGTTAGAAAATTAATAGAGAGTGGCCAGTTTAAGATAGAATTGGGTGGTAACTGACCTGTCTCTGAAGTTATAACAACAGGGTCAAAGCAAAGATGACACAGTAATCACTCACTTAGGATTAACTAGTTATAGGTCAGTGAGTCACGTACACAAGTGGATACAAAAGATAAACTACAACACGGGGAGATGGGGAATAGGAATAAAATAAAAGGGGAACTCAGTTGAAAAGACAGTCTTATCTCCCATTTTAACATTTCCAAATATTACCAAGATTATATCCACAATGAAAACCAGAATTTTCAGAATAAGCCTCACTAAGTTTTTTTGTTTTAGCCATTGATTTCTTTTTCTCAAGTATCTTTCCCATTGTTCTAAGCTGTTAAAAGTTAGAAATATTTGTTGCATAAGTGGACTTAGAGGTCATTAGATCTTGTGGGAAAAATGCAACTTCTTAAAAAGTTAGAAGCCAAGGAAATGTTATTGAAAGCTGGCATCAAAGAGCAAAATTGTCTTGGAGATATAACTCAGATCATTGTGGAACCATTAGATACAGTTACCTTAGACTCATTGTGACTCTTCTGAGGAGTGATTTTTGAGGAAGACACTGACTCGTGAAGCAATTCGAGTGTGTAACAAAGTGTAATGAGAAGTGAAAGTATGAGCTGCTAGATACCTACTATTAAGAAGTGAATTCTAAAATAACAATACAAATTATGTCACCTTGTTAAAAGCGAATATGTAAGTGGAGTTAAAACCATTTATTCCTCATTTATGGTTTTCGTTCATTTCTAAAGGCCAGATATTTGCATAAATAAAGCTCTTAGCACTTAACATTACTTTGACTCTGATCATTACTTTGACTCTGATCATTACCTGAACTGAATTTTAAGTCTGTCTTATTAATATTTGAGGCTTTTTAAAAAGATATACTTCAATTTTACTTAATTGTGGTAAAACTTTTTCTCAATATTTAGTGGTGGTTATAGTTTTCTGCCATTTGTAAGAAGTTGTAATAGCTTTCTAGTAGAAATAAACAGGAGAAAGTTTGAAACTAAATGTACTACTTTTTTCAAAAGCTCAGAATTGGGTAGCAAACCTTTGAAGTTTCTAGGCATAGAAACTTCATGTACAAAAGAGACTTTAGCACCCTAGGGTAGGAAAATTAATTGCACCTTATAAAGTTTTTCTAGGCCTAAATTGTGGGAGTAAAAATAACACACTGGGGAAATCTAAATGTATTCAGATGAGTATGTTAATGGACAACAGGCATTTCAGTTATAAATAATTAGATTTCTAATTGCATTAAAATTCTGGTGATTATTATAGTAAAAAGTAATAAAAATAATTATCATGCCACCCATCACTAGGCCTGGACCTTTATCACTGCTGTTTAATCACATTAAAGCTGAATTTTATTTACACAGTTAGGATTTACAGAAAACCCATAATATGCAAAATGCTGTCCTTATAAACTATGATGAAGATGTGAAATATAATTTACAGTCACTACTCCAAGGAGTTTTCAGTATAAGAAGACATGAGGCAATCAATTTAAGTTTTACATAACACAGTGAGGAAATAACACAGAGTTAGAAAGAGATGTGAGATGAAAAAGAGTAGTCAAAATTAGGTTTCAGGGAAAACGTCTAAAATTGGAAAATTGACCCCTACTTTACAAAGGAAATTTCCTTTGTAGAGTCAGGGCTTCAACAAAAAACCTTAATAAATAAGGAAATTAAAAAGAACTGCTGAGCACTCCTCAATCTCCAGTACTCGCACAAACACTTTGCCAGTGTCAACCCAACCTCTGGTCTTTCTCATCTGGGAAATTCTTTGTTTTGTGCTTTTCTTTGACTAGGAAAATAGGAATGTCTTCAGAAACCTTGAGCCTTTTGTTGTTAGCTTCTTTGGGAGATGGTGGTAAATGCTTTGATTTAAATAATGTCCTCAACAACCTCATAGACTCTCTCCAGTTACAGTGCCACTCTTAGAGCTCTAAGGTTTCTTGTTCTCCTGAGTCTCATGAGAATTACCTAGTACCACAGTACCTATGAATTATATGCTAAGCATACATAGTCTTTTCCTCTTAGCCCTTCAGAGAAATAAAAGCAATGCTAGGAATTTTATTCTTTGTTCCTATCTCAAGATCGATTAATAATTTTCTCAACATAATACCTAAATGTGTGACATTTGATAAAAATAATTAACAAAAGTACTTTATATTTATATGTCTATTACATATTCTATTACCTATTTCATGTACATATGTTTATAAAAATGTAATCATACCATACATGGTTTTATAAATTACTTTTGTACTCAATGACATCTTTATGAAATATCTGCTTCATTATTTTTAAGAGCATCTTATATACCATTATTTAAATAAGGCAATATTATAATAACCATTCTGCTTTTTAAGGACATGTGTATTTTATTCAACCAGCATTCACTATGTGCTGACTTTATTCTGTGCACTTCATAAGTATTATAAATATTGATATTAATTATCACAACTACATGATGTAGGGCCTCTAATTTTTGGTTTTAACAAATAAATTTTCAATTATTTCCCCTAGACTTGTATCTTTGTACAATCTTCAGGAAAGATTCTTGGGTGTGGAATTTCTAGATTAAATAGTGATTTTAACATTGATAGTTACTGCCGAACTGCCCTATGAAAATCTTGTATCAATTAATTCTATGATAATGTATGAAAGTGTACATTTTTCTGCTCTTGCCAACATGTACATCCTTTCTCTTTGAGTTCACTTAAGAATCAGCCAGTGTTAGTCAGGTCCTCCTGAACAGCCAGTTAGCTCTGTGAGTGACTCTTAACATAGAGGAGAAGTTAAATATCTACAACATGATAACAGTGTTGGAGGTTGCTCCACACAAATAGAAGGTCTGGATCCTTACCACACCTGGAATGTGTAGCCCTCATTTTTAAGAGCCCCTTCTTAGTGCAAGGACAAGTTTCCATCACGTTGAGGAGAATTTAGAGTACAAGTCATCAGCTTATCTACTAAGCATTAACTGTCTTACTGATGTTCTTTATCTTGATTTGTGCCTCAATTCTAGGAATTGGTATCCTGATTTGTCCTTTTATCTGTGGATAGTCTAAGAGTTCTAGCATTAATAAACTGTACATCTGAGGCAAGGACTGTGCCCTGTACATGTTAGTCTTCCCAGAACCTTCTCCAGAGACCCAGACCCCTGATATGAGCACTACTAACTCCTACCTGATAACTAGTGTTCAAGCTTCTCAAACTACCTGTCGTCAATCTCTCATTGCCACATCCTGTCATCCTGCCAGCTACCTACCTAAACTTTTGACTCAAAAGGTCTATCTGCTTGTACAGGTGTCTGTCGCCTTCTGTGGTGCCTTCCTGTCTTCCCATCTTGCAGCTTTTTGGTTTACCTGTCCGGAACCCACCCATGGCTTGCAGCTAGTTCTGTCACAGAGCACCTGCCCATCTTGTGTGGATTTCCTCTATCTGGTGCCTAGCTAGGGCTGATTTGACTCATTTTGTTGCTGACAAGCAAAAGCTATTTAAAATGTCATTACAAAACCAAGTGCTAAGTTGTATTTGATGGGCTTTAAGTTTAGTGCTGTAATTGGAAGATCTAACCTATGGCAGAGTCAAACATCTGGAATAGCATCTGTAGGTAAAGGGTGAACAGCTGGCGTGAAATCGTACCTCAAACCCAGAGACATTTGAAAAAATAAACCTGGATTTATCTTCTTCTAATACTGTTTCCCAGACAAGTGAGTAGGGATAATGGAGAACATCATCAGCAGTTTTTAGTGAAACCCTTGATTGATGAGTTACACTAGGAACCTGTTACTTGGTGCACATTCTTATATGGCATATAGAAGGTGAATAAACACAGATGGAGAGGATGTGCACTCTGTGTTGAAGGGGGGCTCACTTATCTAAAACTCATGTCTTGCAACTAAGCATGTCCTCTGCAGTGGAAGAGCATGGAAGGAAGCTACACTAAGATGTGAGATCTCCCATTCAGCTGCTCTTTGGCTGAGTGTTATTTCCTGCTTTGTATTCTTTAAAGCTAAATGAACAGATGCACACCCAGTAAGATGGGAACTTCCTGGGTACTGTAAACTTTTTGTCAATTTCAACCATATGACTAATTGATAACAACTCATTGGTCATGTTGTCTGGCACATCAAATCAGGAAGTTTTCTTTTTTGTTTTTGTCTTTTATTGTGATAAAATTTACCATTTTAATTGTTTTTAAGCATACAATTCAGTAGCATTAAGTATATTCACATTATTGTGAAATCATAAACATCACCCGTTTTCAGAACTATTCATCATCCCAAACTGAAACTCTATGTCCATAAACTACAATTCTTCATTTTCCCCTCCCTCCAGCTCCTAGTAACTGCTATTCTACTTTCTGCCTCTATAAATTTGACTACCTAGGTACCTCATATAAGTGGAAGCATACAATTATGTCCTTTTGTGTCAGGCACATTTCACTTAGCATCATGTTTTCAAGATTCATCCATGTTGTAACATATATCGGTACTTCATTCCTTTTTATGGCTGTATAATATTCCACCATATGGTTAAGTACATTTTGTTTATCCATTCATCTATTAATGAACATTTGGGTTGTTTCCACATTTTGGCTCTTGTGAATAATGCTGTTATAAAAATTGCTTACAAATGTCTGGTTAAGTCCCTGTTTCAAATTCTTTTGTGTATATACCCAGAATCAGAATTGCTGGATCGTAGGGTAATACCTGCTGTAATATTTTGAGAAATTGCTGTACTGTTTTCCACAGCAGCTGCACCATTTTACATTCCCACTAGCAATGCACAGGATTCAAATTTCTACATATCCTCATGGTTATTTTCTCTCTTTCTCTATCCGTCTCATTCTCTCCTTTCTTTCTTTTATAATAGCCATCCTAATGGGTCTGAAGTGATACCTTATTGTGGTTATTTGCATATCCCTAATGACTAGTAATGTTGTCTTCTTTGGAGAAATGTCTATTCATGTTCTTTGCCAATTTTTTCAACTGGGTGGTTTACTTGTTTTTCTGTTGTTATTTTTGCTAAATTGTAGAAGTTATTTGCATATTCTGGATGTTAACCTTTTTCGGATATGCGATTTGCAAATATTTTCTCTCATTCTAAGGGTTGCCTTTTCTCCCTCTTGATAGTGTTCTTTGATGCAGAAAAGTTTTTAATTTTGATAAAGTCCAATTTTTCTAATTTTGTTGTTGTTGTTGCCTGTGCTTTTTGTGTCATATCTAAGAAATCATTGCCAAATCCAATGTCATGAAGCCTCCTGTGTTTTTCTTCTAAGTGATTTAGCACTTATGTTTACATCTTTGATCCACTGATTTAATTTTGGTATATGACATAAGGTAATGATCCAATGTCAGAGACTTTTGCATGTGGATATCCATATTACCCAGCACTATTTGTGGAAAAGACTACACTTTCTGCATTGAACAGTCTTGGCATCCTGTCAAAGATCATCTGACCATGTATGCAAGGATTTATTTCTGGGCTCTCTATTCTATTCCATTGGTCTGTGTGTCTGTTTTTTGTCTTTATGTCAATATCACATTGTTTTGATTATCATAGCATTATAGTAACTTTTGAAACCAGGAAATATAAATCCTCAAACTTTGTTCTTTTCCAAGATTATTTTGTCTATTCAGGGTCTCTTGAAATTCCATAAGAATTTTAGCTTGGATTTTTATATTTCTTCAAAAAATGCCATTGCAATTCAATTAAATTTGAATTGATACAAACTTCAGTTACATTCAAAAACTCTAGTCTTACACATCTCTGCCCTTCTCTACATTATGGTATTGATGTCATAATACTGGCTCTTTGCTAGGGAAGTCCTCTACAGATTAACTGGGCATGCTGTGAGCCTATGGATCAGCTCAAGGTGAAAACCTAGGGTATTCTCAGGACTTTTGTGAGCATGCACACATGTTTTCCATGGTTCTATAAACTTAGTTCAACCAACTTCTGATGATTTTGATGGCTCTATTGCAGAAGGAAGGCTTGGAGTTTTCCAGTCTGTCATTTTGCTGACACTAACTCCAAGAAATTATTTTTAAATAAAGAACTCCTTTGGAAAAAAATTAGTCTTAATGATGGAGCCAGCATATAAGTATACAGTATAAGCGTAGGTTTAAAGTATCAAATTAATACCTATGATGAGCTGTCATAGGGAACATGGGTCTAGATCTATAATGCTTGGGTTCAAACTATGGATCCCCAATCATCATCTCTTTGTTCTTGGAAATTTGCTTAACTTTTTTCATGTCTCAGTTAGTTTCTTCATCTGAAAAATTGAGATAATGATAATATATACTAGAGGATTAAAAGTGTTAATACAAGCTTTTACAATAATGCTAGTCATTTATTTAGCTATCAATGAAAGGTTAAATATTATTGTTACTATATATAAAGTCTGTGCATATCAATGTTATAAAGAATATTTCTTTGTGTAATTGATCTCTTCAGCAGAGTTTTTGTCCTTAATTTTATTTTTTTAAAATTTATTTTTACCAAGTATAGTTGATTTACAATGTTGAGTTAGTTTCTGCTGTACAGCAAAGTGCTTCAGTTATACACATACATATATATATATTCTTTTCATACAGTAGGACCTTGTTGTTTATCCATTCTATATATAATAGTTTGCATCTGCTAATCTCAAACTTCCAATCCATCCCTCCCCCCACCACTTGGCAACCACAGTCTTGAACAGTTTTTTAAATACTTGTAAAATTCAAGTATTACAGTGACATCTGTGTGTCATATACTAATGAGTCATGTACATGTTGCTTGAATATTTAGATGTTACTTTTTTCAATATTTTATTACTGTATAATCTCAAAAAATAAAATGTATAATTAATTCATAATGAAAACATACCTTAAAATGTTCAATTATGCCTTATATTTGTCTGTTCTTTACAACCAGCACTCTGATATACTGACAACAGAAATAATAATAATGTCTACTGTTAATTGATGCTATTTATATACCAGGTGTCATCCTATCACTTGGTTTACAAGCATTTTACTTGCAGATATGTGTGAGGCATGTACAGTTAACATCTTCCCTTTATATTTGAACGACCTATAATTAACAAATAATTTTATCAGACTCATATCTCCATCAATGAAAGATTATTTTATAGCCATATGAGTTGGCGAAGCTAACAACCTATAGAGAGAATACTGTACAACTCATTCTGTAAAAATAAGGTTAATGACTGAGAGGATGTTTATTTTACCATTTTCTTCCTTCATAGTTTTGTCTCATTTATTTAACCTATAAATCAGAGTATAACTCAATACCTAAAGTATCATTACAAATGAGAGTTTGTCAGACATGTGAACAATATACAAAAGACTCACTGCATCTTATCATTATAATTTTTACTATGTATATGCCTGTAGTGTTCTTAAAAGAAGAAAAGTCATTCTTTTTATATGTATAAAACATTGCTTATCAAATTGTAAGGGTTTTGTAAGATTTATTCCTTAGCAAAATATACTGTCTTTTTTTTTTTTTTAATGGCAATGAACACGTCTGCCTCCCACTTTATAAAATTGGCAAATAGGTACAAACTGACAGGGAGTTACCTTGTCTTCATTGTTCCAGTGATGTAGACCTCACAGGCAATATTTTGGATGCCAATGACAAATCTAAGGATAGGGATAGAAATAGTGGTGATGATAATGATTTCCTGAAGGGTGAGAAAACCACCTGGGAAAAGTCTACTTCAGTCTTTCATTATAAAATTCAATTTTGCAGAAATACAGCCTTAGAGTTGAAAGCAAGTTCTATGTCCTTCACTTTACCTTTAGTGTAAAAAAGCAAGTGAGCAAAACCCCAGCTAACATTAGGGGACTTTATTTCTTTATTTTTTGAAAGCAAGTGCCTGTTTATTCTTAGGATAAATGCTCATTTACTCCTGTACTCTGCCTAATATCTCTAACACAGTATAAGTATTGCACTTTATAGTGGAAAATTAAGTGAGATTTAAATAGTCATCAAGTGAAATTTAAATCATTTGAATATGCTGTGTTAAAGATGGCAGAAAAATGTGTATTACAGAAGATCTACATCAACTGATTGAAGATGTTAGAGATGGTTTTTACTTTGTAAAATATTTAGACTATTTGAAGGGTTAAACTTAAATTCCCTTCAAAATTCTCATATCTAGAAAGAATTACTTTCTCAGTACTAGTATCTTTGCAAGAATTAGCAAACATTTTCTGTAAAGGGCCAGAGAAAAAATATTTTAGGATTTGCTGGCCATCTGGTCTCTGTTGCAACTATTCAACTCTGTTGTTTTAGCATGAAAACAGCCATAGAAAATAAATGAATGAGTTGTGTTCCAATATAACCAGTTTACAACAGGTGGAGTACAAGGTTTGTTCCTTAGGTTGCAGTTTGCCAAACCTGTTCTATAAAATAATTATTGAATCTTTGGTATATCTGGGTGATTGGAACATGTTTAAATTCAATGGCAGTGAGAAATGTCTGGGAAATTTTCATTAAGGTGAAAATCTTGAAGGAGTGGTGGGCATTTCAGTGGTGCAGTTTATTATTTCTTCCACTGTATTTTATTTATTGTAATACCAGCTATCTGGAAGGACCTCTAAAATATCCATTATATAGCTTATCCTAATTCTAGAATAATTTTGCTTAAATTGCAATCAGACATTAATTCGGGAGCTCTCACTTTGCTACTGGTTCCCTAGTTCATCACAGAGCCTTCAGGGGACCTAATAGAAAATGGTGTGATTTTCCTATGAGTAATGTCACAGTGAGAATGATAAATTCATTACTGTCATTGGAAGATAAAGATTGGTGGAGAGCTGTGTTCGGAGCTCTCTAAATTTGATTAAAAACCAATGTGCTCATATCTAATAAACATACCCTTTCAATTCCTCCGTGTAATTTAGAGATAGCAGCATGAAAATACCCATCAATGTGCTGTTGCACAGTCTGGGGGGATGTAAAGACTCAAGATGTATTCCAAGGCTTTCTTGACTAATGTCTCCAACATGACGTGTTAACCTCTGCAATGATCAAGTGGCTATTAAAGATAAAACTGTGATAACCTTTTCAAAAATTAGAAGAGCATGACTACAAGTGAAGCGACAATGGCTTCCTGGAGAGGCATCCTTATAGGTGAAGCATCGCCCTATCCAGGCAGGAGTAATGTATGCATTATTTATACAGTGTGTTGGTGGTCTGCATGAAAGATGAAATCCCTGTCTGGGAAGTGCCTTTCTCAGCAGGAGTATTTTAGTTAAAGTGCACAGCAGAACCTGCTGCATTTCCATAAGCTGAGTAGAAGTGGAGAAAATTGGTGTAATATAATTTATTCTTCTCTCTGGGCTTGAGTCTATGTAAAAACAAGACTAATGAATAATATAGGTGAAAATAAATGGGATGTTCTTGTATGCCATTTTTTGAAGATTACTATAGAGGAGTAACAAACAAGCACTTAAATGATTAGTTTCTTTCTCTGCACCTTCTTCTAGACTTACCTTAGTGCATATTATTCTGCTCCAAAGAAAAGAAGCTTCTTTTTTCTCAAACCCGACTACTTCTGCTTTCTACCTTGTTGTAAACTTTCTTGGAGGCAATAAATCTCCATCCTTAATACCTGATTGAATGGGTGAAAGGCAAGGAGAAAATTAAGAAATTAATTAGTTAAAATACATTAGCATTAAAAAAATTTTGCTACAGTGCTTCAGGTAGCATCTCAGGACCTCATAATCCTAAATTAATCTGTTTGATATTGTATAGCCATACTAAAATTCTCACATTTCTCTGAACCCAACTAATTTTTTTCCTAATTGCGTGCCCTTGAAAATACTGTTCTCAGTGCCTAGAATAAATTTTACCCTTTCCCACATGACAACTCAGGATCTTCCCAGTGCAGCTGTATGTGGTTCATAGTGTACACCTGTGCATGGGTATATGATGAATCTGGCAGCATGCTCTGAATCATACTTAAAGAATTAGTTCATTGTTACTTCCTCTCTGAAGCCTTCTGTAGCTTCAAGTTTGGTGAATGCCTTTCCTGTGTTTCCACAGCTGTTTGTATACATCTCATTCTACTTTTAAATTCAGCATTTCAAATTATAATTAATGATTTTTATGTCTGTCTCATTACAGTGGAAACAGGAAATTATATAAACCTAATCAAATCATCATTACGTCTACCTTAGATGGAAAATGTAACTGAAGGAAAAGATAGAGGCCTTAGTTAGCAGTTCTTAATAAAGTGTCTTGAGGGAGACAGTCTGCAGTAAATTAAAGATAGCACAGACTTTATTATTTTTCTCATTTAGAGTAGTTGGACTCCTCCATTGAATTTGGCTGGTTTTATGACTTGACTCACCAAAAGAATGCAGTGCAAGTGACTTTCTGGGACTCTTGATGCCAGATCACAAGAAGACATGAAGCTTCTGCCTGGGCCTCTTGAAATGCTTACTTCCCAAGTTGTTCCCTTTGGAATACTTACACTTAGAATTTAGTGACCATGTTGTGAGGAAGCCCAAGCAGTTCCTGGAGTGACCCTACATGGTGAAGAATCAAAACCTCCAACTGATAGTCTGACTATCAATCAACAGAAGTACCATTTTGCCCTCTATGGGGGGAGAAGTCTTGGAAGTAGATCAAATAGCCTCAGTCAAGTTGCCCTGGCTACTGCCACAAAGAACACTGATAAGCACTGCCCAGCTTGTGGACAACTGAGAAAAAGACATGATCGTTATTCTAAGCTTCTAATTTTGGAATATTTTATAATGCAGCAGTAGATAACCAGAACAGTAATGACACAGATGTTTGAAAAAACAAGCCTGCCCCTAGTCATAAATATTCTTACATATATGAGGAAAAAGTAAATACTTACATGATCCTTGTCTCAAACATATTTAATTGATTTTTCTTTGAATGGACGTTACTCTTCGAACATACAAAAAGTGAAGCAATTAGAAATATATTTATATATATATATATTTATATATACATACATATACTACATCATAAAATGGTGAAAATTAGAGAGGTCCCTGAGATCATCTACAACTTAATGGAAAAAGAAAAATGAAGTTCACATAATTAGGTGATGTACTCTAGGTCACAAAGATAGTGACAGAAATGATCAAGATTTGACCTTGATTCTAGGTCTGAGCTGTTGAAACTTAAATACAAGTAGAAAAAAAAAGAAGGAAAAGATATATAGCATGTGGTCAGAGTTCTAGTTTCCCAAAACTCTCAAGTAGACATAATACATCAGTTAAAGGACTTTCAAACTTAGAAGTTCTCCTCTATCAGCATCAGCCTATTATTATATCAAGACTGTGTTCAGTGACAGATGGTTGGGTCACTCAGTTACTAGGGGGATATAAATATTTCAAGACTGATTATATATGGGCCTTCAAATTAGAGGATAAAAATATTTTTATAACATAGCTTCCCTTCCATTAAGTACCTCCTCTTATGTACCCATAAGCAAATGTATTCATCTAGGATATCTAGGACTATTTATCTTTCAGAGGAGTCTCACAAAATGAAAACAAAACCACCATCACTCGCTATAATAGGTGATATTTTCAAGTGTGTTTCTAGAATAAGACACTCATTTGTTGGCACGTCGCAGGTGCCTACAAGTATTCTAGCCCAATTTTATAGAACCTTGAAAATCAGTTGACAAAATTGAGTGCAGTGAGGATGTGAGAATTGATGGCAAAAGACTGGAGATTAGAATCCCTTTCCCCATCGTGGGAGCTACAACATACTGAGGTAACCTGTCAGTGCGTGGCTGTGTGTGTATGTGTGAGGGGTATGGAATACAGAGAGGCTACTTCTGGTTCATGGTTAAATTTGTAGACTAAGAATCATACCAAACACATGTGTTTAGAGCTACCTCTAATCTTAATTTGAAAAGCTTATTTTCTATTATTATTGTACAATCCCAGAGTTCCACTTCTTGTTTTTGTACCTTACTTAAGTTCCCACCTCTTTCCTAGGACATCTGCTCTCAGAGAATTCACATCCTTGGTAGTGCTTTCTTCTGCCTCAAAGCGCTGACCTCTCTTTAGTCTGAAACCACAATTAAGCTGTTATCAAAGACAGAAAGAACCATCATCTTAAATAAAAGTCTGCTTTCAGTCTTGGAGTAAACATTCTTGAGGGATGGAATAAAAAGCCTTGCTTGAAGTGGGAGGAAAGAAAAACAAAGTCAAATACTTCAAACTACTTTTATTATAAATTACTCTTATAGTCTTGGATATAAGTTAAGGAAGGTGGTGAGCTCAAGAATGTCTGCCATATATCTGTGATGCATGTCTGTTTGAATGGCTGAACCTCTCCTAAGATGAAGAGTAGTGGCTGTAAGAGAGATTTGGCACAAAAGATCAGTTTCATTTTGTATATGTTCAGTTTGAGATGATAACTATCTAAAGGGAGATGCCAAGTTGGCAGTTGGACGATTGTGTCTGGAGCTCTGAAGAGAAATCTGGACTAGAGAAAAGCATATAGGGGGGGTTGTATAATGGTGATGGCGATGCCAATGAAACCTGTGGGAGTAGGTGAGATTATGTGGAGAGGTGGTATACAGTGTAGACTGATTTAAAGGCTTTATAAAGGAGAGTGACATGATAAAAAATGATTGACAGTAAGAGTGCAGAGAGTTAGAAGAAAAATGCAAAGAGTGTGATATCAGAGAAGCTAAGAAGGATAGTGTTTCAAGGAGAAAATGGTCAGCAGCATCAATTATTCCTTACAAATCAAGATGAGAGCTTCAATCCCATTTCAGCCATTCTACTTTCCAGTCATACAAATTTTTAGATTCTTAAACATGCCATGATCTCCCTCACCTCTGGGCTTTCACACCTGCTGCTCAGTCTGCTTGGAGTACACTTCCTGTCCTTATTGTTGGGTTACTCATTAGTCAGCCTTTAAGGTTTTGACTTAAAAGTTATGTTCTCCGGAAAACCTTTCTGATCTCCCACAAGGTAGGTCAGGAATTTAACCTGTGAGCTCACATTACACCTTGTGCTTTATTATTATTACTTTTTTTTTTCTTAACTGTTATTCCTTCCCATTGAACAGCAGTCTCCATGATGGTTGGAATCATGATTACGTTGTGTATTGTATAACCCCAGGAGAGTAATGGGGTATACAGTAAATATTTATTCAATATATGCTGAATTAATAAATGAATGAAAGAAAAGATTTTTTATTCAAAAATTTTCCATCCTGGCTTTTTCTTTAGGCTTTCCTGATTCCTTTCTGAATGCTCCTCCTTTTCTTTTGAGGCACCTATAATCCTGCCCTTATATGTTGTTCTCAGGGTTCTGTTCTTGCCCATCTTCTCTTGTTAATCTATTACTGTGCACACATTCATGCTTTATTTACTGTATTGTGATCAGTGTCATATATTGATCTTTGACCCCAACCCTTCCAATGATCCTACCTATATGTCGACTTTTTTATTAAATACTTCTAGTTCAATATTAAACTAGCCCCTAGGTTCAGTATAGCCAGTTACATAAGAATAAACTCTCTCTAATCCATTCCTCTACCAGTATCCTGAGACACTGGCATCAACATTCTCCTGGTCATCTAAGGAAAATATCTGGGATTCATCATAGACTACTGTGACTCTTTGCCCACCATTATCTGATCAGCCACTAATTTTCTTAGTATTTTGGAAATCTTTATTCTGTTTCTCATTTTTTTAGATCAAATGCTTATGGTTTTTCAAGTAGTTTTCTGGAGAGCCTACTTAATTTCTTTATCCACAAGCTCATTGCCCTTTCATTTATTCTATATATTGTTATCTTTTTAACTGGGCTGTTTCAAGCTCACCTGCTTCAAACTCTTTGGTGAGATCCCTTTCCATAAATCTCCCAAACAAGGCAGAAGAGGCCCTTCCTAACATGATTCCTGCCTCCCTCTTGACATTCATATCTTATTACACCCTATATCATCACAAAATTGTAGTTCCCTGAACATGCATGCTTTTTTTATACCATCATGACCATGAACATCTATTTTCTTTCCATGGGAGAGTCCTTGCTATGACTCTTGTCAAATCTTAAACAAACAAACAAAAAGTTACTTAAAACACGATCAGCTATCAATCTTTTTGTGGAACATGCCATTCCCATGCCCAGACATTAATCCATTTCTGAGATATTCTTCTACTATAAGCATGTCTGTTGCTACATGTTATCATCATATTCTAATAGTTTCTTTGCCTTTGTCTTTTACTTACTATATTGTAATTTTTTTTTAGTTCAAGATACTAGAACTAACTTTCTCTTTTCAAGGACTGGTACAGTGTACATGCTACGTAAAATTTTATGAGATGAAATGAAAGAGCTTCTTGAAACAGAATTGTTATGAATGTAAAACCCAGTTCTCATCCTGTTAAAATTCAGTTTTTCTCTGCAGTTAGTCTTGTCGCTAAAGCAACCAAGCTACTGTAATACCGCATTCAAAATTAATCACTGTTAAATTTAGATTAAGTAATGTCATTATTTCTAATAAGATATTGGCATATAACTGGAAAGTATTTGTGTTTATGGTGGTAGTGTTACTAGTTGAATTGATTATCTTGTTAGGGAAATATTTGAGGCATCATGTTTTTGGTAAACTAAGTCAAAATTTAGTAGCCTAGAACTTTTATTACATGTAAAATGTTGAAAAATAAGAGGGTGATACTAAAATTATCAACTAGAAAATTACTTTAGTACAGCAGCATATCATTTTTTCATGAATAAACTATAAAGTCAAGTGTGAAAAAATTTTTATAAATCCCTATGGCAATGGAGAATAGAATTAAAATTCAAGTAAAATTAAATTCTAGAAGATTAATGTTGCCTGTTATATTTGATGACAGTAAACATAATACAATTTTGTTAACTTATTGCTTTAAAATGCAAGTTGATAACCAACTGTGGTACCATTTTAGCACAGGTGACTACTTGTTTGAGTGTCCCAACAGGTAACCTGAAGTGCAGTAATGGAGAGGCACTTAACTCTAATTTTTTTTATAGTATCTTAAACAAAATTAAAATTTCTTTAGGGACCGTAGTATATTCAGTGGCAACATGAAGAATGTTGTCACTTCTTTACCTACACACCTATCTACCTATCTTTCTTTTTATCTTTAATTAAATATCATTTTCTACTGGGGGTATTAAGAATATATAGGTGAGTCCGCAATTACACTATAAGATCTCTTATATGTAGGAGATACTTTTGAAGATATATTTAGTTCATAAATATTGCTCATTAAGTGGGGGGAGGGCACTAAATTTAGTGAAGAGCTGTCCCTTATCTACTTGTTGAAATCAGATAACTTTACCTGCCATTAACTTCGCGATTGTGAAACTCTGGTGTGTTGGTAAGTTAACACTTTAGTTGATCTTCAGCGTATTGGTTCCCAAAACACTGTCCCCAGATCTATATCAGCATCACCTTGGAACTTGTCAGAAATGCAAATTCATGGCCCATCTCCAGAACTACTGAATCCATAATTCTGGAGTGGGGCCCAGCAATTGATATTTTAATAAGCCTTCTCATTGATTCTGAGGTACACTATAATTGGAAAAACTCTGCCTTAAAGTACATAGGTTCATGGAATTTTGGAGTCCAAAGGAAACTTAGTAACTCACTCTCTCATTTTCTAGATGATGCCAATAATGATTAAATGACTTGCTCAGGGCAGCTCCATAGCTAACTGCATTGTTAAACTCCTGGTTCTGTGCAAACTTATCCAAGCATAGAAGGATCCTTAAAACTGGACACACAAACACTCACATGTGCATACATAAAGTAGATCTAGTATTTAATTTTTAAAGGAGTTTCTAAAATTTTTATCGGCCTCTCAAATGAATTAGACTTATACTTTATAAGCAGTCATCAATGTCATTTCCTGTTTTAAGAGGTAGACTTAATAAGGCTTAATATTCCATCAATGGATATGCCATATACCTACAAAGAGCTTGGTCAGTATGAATCAAATTTATTAAATAATTTATATGTGGGAAACATTTAAGGCAAAGATAGCAAAAAATCTTTTCTGACATAAATCATACCCAAAAGATATTTTAAAATAAAAAATTTACATTGCAACCCATATATAATTGATTAAACTTACCTATTTAAAGCAGAAACATTAAAAATTTGATTCTTTTTAAAGGCTTGACTGCAATTGCAATAGGTATTTTAATGTTTATATATAATAAACTTTTTCGTAGTGCAGTCAAATATAAAAGTACTTTCCTAATTTGTGTATTTGCATGAACAGACATGCTCTTCTTCATAAATTAAATTGTTCACAGTGTGAAAGCTTTGTTTCTCTAAAGAAAAGGTAGAAGAAATGAATGGAGATAGATCCCCAGTAAAGAGTTGCAATTGTGCCAAAAGGAAATTGCATTTTCCCAAGAAGTTCTTGATGATGGAGAAAAAACAAGACACCAGCTAAATAAATCAAAGCCCCATTTCAGTGAGCCCATCTGAACAAAACTGCATGCCCCAGATTCATTACTTTGGAAGATAAGTCAAATCCACAGCGTTTCCCAAGGAGTTCAAATTTGATTTTCAATCTTATTCTGATTATTAATATGTTTGGTCAACAAGGTAGTTAAAATATCTGCTTGAAAAAGAGTCATAAATATATATGCTATACTTAATTAGGCCTATCACCACCTCCTTACCCCCACTCCCCCAATCCCAATAAACAAATCAAGATGAATAAAATATGTTGTGTTTTTACTTAACTTGCCCATTTTATATCAAGTCACGTGCAGGCAGACAGTCACATAGAATAAGTCTGATAGTTCCATAGAATTAGTTTAAATACTGCTGGAACTCCCAGTAGTAAAATAATAATACAACTTCCCTGGGGCCTAAGGTAAGGTGTTTTCAAAGATTAGGTTACCAGCATAAATCTGACTGTGAGAATGTTTTTCCTTGAGCACAGTTAGGACCTGTCACAATATCCTAGGATCCAATGGCATCCCTTTAGTAAACCAAGATAGGAAAACTGTCTAAAAGTTTCCAGGAAATTGGAACCACTGTTTTCTACATCTAGCAATGCACAGGACTATAGGTATAATAATGATTTTAGTTCAAGTATGCAAGTTGAAAGTCACGTCCCACTTGTAGATCAAATCTTTAGGATAATAATATACTGGTCTGATCTTGGATTAGAATTTGTTATTTTTGAGATTTATGGGACATATAATATTATAGTCTCTCATGCAGTATAGACAAACCCAACTTTGAGATAGATCTATCTCAAAGATAGTCTGTCTAGTACCTGAGAGCTGCAGATGTTTGAGCAATAAAATAGCATTTGTTAACTATTTACAGCTGAACTCTTGGAATTTATATCATGTATTAGATAGGAAACATGTGGAAAAAAATCCAGAGATATCTCTCTCTTCAGAAAGCATGTAGTAATTTAAACTTTCTGCCTGTATATGGTCCTGTAAAATTTATACAGGAAGAAATTAAATGTATAAAATGATTTATAGGTGGATTAAGAAAGCTTGCAAGTTTGGGATTTCATACATCTTCATGAAAACAGTTATAAATCTCTGTAACCTAAATTGCTTATCCTAGCTCTACAGAAGCAGCATAAACAGAGCAAGCAATTATCTGTAATAAACTTTTTCTTTAATATTGTGGCAATCCCATTTTCTTAACACACTTGTCATAATACATCTTGTGCTCTCCTAGAGTCAAAAACTGCGTCCTAGTGGCTCCTGCTTTTTGCAGTTGGGCAGACGCTGTAGCTACTGTGGGTAAGTCAACATGGTAGTAACATTGAGAGCAAATTATTAAGAGGAATGAAATTTTAGCTCTACCTTTTGAGAGCTAACACATTTTTTATAAGCCAAACATTAAAGTTTTTACTGCCTATACGGACAGTTTCAAAATAATATGTTCTGTTTATAGTTTTCAGAATATTTATAAAATAAGTTCCAGGTTCTAAAAAGCACTACACGCAATTTGAGATATTTAATGAATTGAACAATATCATAAACATGAACCGCTGATGTAAGTGTTCAATCTGTGTCACTAAGAATTAATAATAATCCATAATTTAAAATTTGCAATTTAAATTTAAATACATTAAATCATTAAAATAACACTAACTTTAATGCTGAAGTTTCATTGACCATCATGCAACAGAAGTTGGAAAGTGGAGGGCTAAGCTAACCACAGACATTTATTTCAAGGAATGTTTTAGTGATTTTTAAGAAAATTTAAGGACATGTGCAGGGTATCTCTTCAAAACTCTTTGTCTCTGTTCTTTACAATTCTGTATTATCATTTTTTAAATGTTAGTACTTTATGCAGATTTACTTAGAGATAGTTGTACTGATTTCCTGGGAGGAAGTAGGAAGCAGATGAGATATAGATCTTGGAGAACAGCTTGAAAATGAATAGAATGAGGTAGAATTGTATTCCCGTTGAGATACTTGTTTCATTTCTTTAAGTTTAAAAAATAAACTAGTCCTCTTTTTTTTTTTCCTTTTACTACAGGCTTCCCTTTAAATCTGAGTCAAGGAGTACTTCTCTCTTGCATAAAATTACAAACTCACTTGCTTACAAGGACCAGGCAGGTAAAACACTTGAGTGTCAAGGGCCAGACCAGACACTGGTCTGATCCAGTCAGAGAAAGCAGCAAACAAGAGAATAAAAGAGTTGCCCACATGAGCAAGCTGATTTTCATGACCAACTGGGTAATGACATTTGGTAATGGAGAGCCAGATTTTCCAGTATTCCAGAGAATTTAAAAATCCAAATTTAAGTAGTATCTTATGGTTATTAAATGCTGGCTTAATTAAATTAAAAAAGTATGCTGGCCTAAGAAAAAATTATCTACCTCTATTTTTCAGTCTCTAAGCTAGTCTCAATTTCTTCAGGGAATAAAAGTGAAATATTTATGGCATTGTACATTATTATGATATTCTAATGGCATTTCTTTTAGATGACTATTCATTAGTGCATTTACACTCATGTTGGCCCCGAATCTGAATGTTCTTTAACAAACAACAATAAGCACTTACTGTGCATGTGACATAATTCTTGGTGTTGTAGATGAGAAAAAAGAAAGAGAAGACTTAGTGTCTGACATTCAGGCAGGGAACTTTAAAACATAAATGTGAGCCATGAATCAGTTCCTGTGTTTATGATTATAAATTATATGTGAAATGTACCGGTATGTGCAATGACTTTGAGATGTCTTTTTTCTTATTTCTTTATTGATATATTATCAAAACACAAAATATTCTGTAATCACACAATAATATTTACTATATACCTGCTTTATGTGCTAGCAGCAGTATATCTATATTTAATAAAACATTTCTGCTTCCATAATTCACAGAATAATGTAGAAGAAAAGTACAGAATTTGGGGTAAATGATTTCTGTTACTGTCTCAGATTTGTGTGTGACCTTGAGCCAGTCTCTTCATTTCAGAGCTTAGTTATCTAAGCTATTAGGTGAAGATCAGGATCATTCTTTCCTAATATGAGACAGTAGAGATGAATATTCTTTGTCAAATGTACAAAACTATGAAAATGCTGATTACTGTCTCTAATCAATCTTCTAACAAAAACTGTAGAGAAAACAAAAAATGAAATGGATGTGGCCATAGACTTTAAAAAGATCTCAGTCTCATTGGAGAAGCACCCCAAATATTTCTGTTCATTTTTTGATTTTTAAGTATAATTATTTCTGTTCATTTTTTGATTTTTAAGTATAATTAACTCTGTAATCTGTCATAATCATTATTTGGGGCAACTTTCTTTTCTCAATCTATCCATAATTCTTAGAGTGACTTTCTCAATATTGATTAAATAGTTTTGTGGGGCCTTCACATTTTCTAAGCTATTTTCTAAATGTATTTACCGTAAGTGACCATTTTTCAAATTGAAGAGAAAAAAAAACAATTTTAATTGACTCGAATATAGTAATCGTCAGGCCTTTCTCTAATATCTTTTTGTGACGAAGTTAAGTGCTTATTTTACTGCTTTTATAGGACCATTTTTTCCACTTTTTGCAGTGTATGTGTTCAGATATATGAAACCTGTTTTTAAAAGTGACATTGTACATAGGGCTACAGCTCATTCAGATTCAGCAAGATGTCAACTCAAAATCATAACAATTTATACATCATTGGAGATGGTGTTACTGATTGCATATGGAGTTTAATAGGCCTTCACTCTTAGTCCTGAAATCACAGACATTCATCTTCTCATGTTTACAACAACAACTACAACAACAAAAATTAAATTAAATAAAGGCGTTTAGAAGCATTTTTCATTCACCCAAAAGTTCAACAGAATAGAAATGGTGCGTGACAAACTTTAGGTCAACAAGAATTAAAATTGATATGTGATAAATCATTGCAGAATGGAGCCTTCAACAGAAAACAGTGAAGAATTTACTATCAGCTCTTGTCTTTGTATATGTAATTAGAGGAGGAACCGATACAAGGAGTGGATCTGGTAATTGTCAAAGTCAGTAGCTACATGATGTGAGAATATCTGGAGATGATGGATTGTGATTGCCTTTTCACTTGTAATTCAGATATGTTGGCATCAGTTAGAGAGCAACAAGAAACATTTTGAAAATATATTATGTTCTTCAGGCTAGAATTTCCTAGGTGAATCAAATCAATATTAGCAAATTGTTCAACCAAGATGCCTCTCTACTAGGTGAATGGAAATTACTAGGTGAAATCATATGGTAAATTTTAGCTACTCCCATCTGAAGAAAGCAGCGTGGCGTGATTGAAAGGGAATAGCCTTTAAAATCACACTTTCCTGGTTTGGGTTTCCAAAGCTGACATTTACCAGCTATAAAACCGTGGATAAATAATCTCTCTGATCCTAAGTTCCTCAGTTCTAAAAGGGGAAAAATACATACATCAATAGGCTGTTTAGGATTAACAAATTAAATTTGAAAAAAATACTGTCATTTTAATTGTAGTACAGGCTATATAGGGCAGTTGTTATTATTATTATCATTTCCAATAGAGGTCATAATTAGAACTAGTTCCAGTATGCTCTGCATCCCAATTTATCACAATTACCAGAAGAAGCTCAGCCTTTTCCGGTCACACTTTATCTTCATGGCTCTGTCTGTATGTCTCCTAAATTGACTCAGACTACCACGAATGAGACCCTGGCAGTAGATGTTCCACTGTGCCCTATGGAGCCCATGGCCTGTCACTGGCAATATTTCCTGTATCCTCAGTATAATTGAAGTCTGACTTCACACTGACAGCTTTCAGGTCCCACACCTCCACCTTCCCCTTTTGCACCACATCTGACAAGATGATGGGAAAGCCCAGGTGCTCCCTCCCTTGGCACCGGCATGGAAGTTCAAGCCATGCAAAGCCCAGGGCAGGCATGGGAGTTGTCACCCAACAGCAGCCTTTTTCCACAGCATATACTGATGCCACCACCACTCTCTTCACTTAAGCTGTTAAGTATCTTGGGTGCCTGTTCAACACTCTCCAGAAAGTCCCATTGTACGAGCAGTAAACCTTTTCATAAACTCTTGGTGCATGTGTGGCATAGTCTGGGCATCCAAACAAATTTTAGATGTATGTGTTGGAAGAGGAGTTGCACCCATTCTCCAGGAGGCGTCCACACAATACTCAATCTCTTCCTTATCATTTGTTTATGTTTTTGCTCTAATTGAAACCTGGCAACTTCAAGAATCCTGATCCCATTCATCCCTCTCAACTGGTGGCTATTCTTTGCCTCACACATGCCACTGGAGGTGGAGTTTTGTCTTGGATAATTCTCATTTCCTCTTCTAGACCATTGTTTCTTATCCTCCCTAAAACAAACAAACAAACAACAAAAATACACCTCCAGATCCTGTGGACCAAAGACTTATGACTTCACTATAACTTTGCTGTCATTTTTAAGGCACATTCCAAAGATAATTTATCTTGAATAGGTCCCCACCTCCTCCACTGTCTTCAGACTCAAGCCACCTACCTTTGACTTGGACTTTTGCAATAGCTCTCTAAGAATTGTACTGTGGTGGTCTGAATAATGGCTCCGTAGATATTCATGTCCTAATTCTTGGAACATGTGAATGTTACCTCATATACCAAAAGGGACTTTACAGCTGTTATTTAATTAAGGGTCTTGAGATGAAGAGAGTATCTTGGATTATGCAAGTGGAACCTAAATGGAATCTCAAGCGTCCTTATAGGCAAGAAGCAAGAAGGTCAAAGAAGGAAGTAGGAGACAATGAAAGCAACATTTTGGATAGATGGGAGGAAAGGGAGCCACAAGCTAAGGAGTGCAGGTGACCACAAGAAGATAGAAAAGACAAGGAAAAAGATTTTTCCCCTTGATATTAGGCCTGGGAAACTAATTTTGAACATCTGATCTCTCAAACTGTAAGATAGTTAATTTTTGATGTTTTCAGGTGCTAAGTTTTGGCAATTTTTATAGCGGCAATAGAAAACTAATTCATTTGCCTTTTGCTGCTCTTGCGTCCTTACAATCGGCTGGTGATAAGGTATATAGTGTGTTTCTTTTAAAACACAAATGAAGTCATTTCATTTTCCTGCTCAAAATGCTCCAGTGATTTCCCATTTCAGAATAAAACCTAAAGTCCACACCATGCCCTAAAGGCCTCAATGGTTCGGTTCTGACTACCTCTGTTTCATTACCTTCCCCTCTTTCATGCCACTTCAGCCGCACTGGAATCCAGTCTCTTCCTTGGACACATCAATCGTGCGCCTGCCTTATTATCCCCTCACCTCATTACTATCTCAGCTCAAGATAGATGTTTTTTCCTCAGAGGGCACCTTCCTGACCACTGTACCCAAACAGTAGCCTCTGCCACTCTCTAACCTTTGCCAAGCTTTCCTTTGTATTCTTCTGTTTTTTAACTTAGGTTGCTATTATATCACCTATTAATTTGCTTATTTTCTTGCTTTTCTTCTAGAATGTAAATTCCAGGAAGAGACCAGGGGCTTTATTTTTTTAACAGCTCTATCTCCAGCACTTAGAATAGTGTCTGCCTAATAATAGGCAGTCAATACATACTTGTTGTATTAATTATTTAAACTCTTATAGTAACGATATTACTGTCTATATTTTTACATACCTAACAAGCCCCTTATGATGTTCTTAGCACTGCTTATATGCCTTACAAATTGAAATGCATTTAGTCTTCATGTCAACCCTACAAAGTAGGTACCTCTATTACGTAAATTTTATAGATAAGGGAACTGAGGGACAGAGAGGTTAAAAAATTTGCCCGGAGTCACAAAGCTTGTAAGTCATCGACCTCCAGAGTTCATGTGTTTAACCAGCAGGCTGTGCTGTCTCTCTAGGAGTTGTATCAAGCAAACATACATTGTACTAGCCAATTGTATTTTTTTTTCTAAATATAATGTACTTTTTTCTATTTAAATGTTTCTTTCAATTTTTTTTTTTAAACCTCTTTTATTCGAGTATTTACAGATTCATAGAAAGTCATAAAGATAGTACAAAAGAGTCCTAGCCCACTTTCCCCCAGTGGTTATATCTGACATAATTAGAATACAGTATCAAGTCCAGGAATGTGACATTGGTGCAATATGTGTATAAAGTTCTATGTCATTTCATCACCTGGAGATTCCTGTAACCAGCAAACCAATCAAGATAAAAAATAATCACAATCAATACAAATATTCCTTGTGCTACTGCTTTATAATACCCATCCCCTTCCCCCCACTGCCAATCCCTGGCTACCACTAATCTGTTTTCCATTTCTATAATTTTGTTATTTCAATACTATTATATAAATAGAATCATGCATTACGTGACCTTTTGAGTTTGACTTTATTTTCTTTAGCTTAATGCCCTTGAAATTCATGTAAGCTGCCTTGTGCATCAATGGTTCATTCCTTTTTAGTGCTGAGTTGTATTCCATTTTTCAAATATAATTTATGATCTTTTTCTCAATATAAAATAATAAAAATCTAAGAGAGCAACACATTAAATGCATGTTTTTAAAGGTAGAAGCAGATTCTGCTGGAAAAAAATCTGTTTTTAAAACAGTCAAAATTAACAGAATTCTAATAGACATTACATAGACCTGTTAACTTCAAAACATGACAGTTAACAATTTAGAAATTTAAGATTAATTTTAAATAAAGTTAATGTTCAGAAATGCATGCACATTTAAAAATAAAATTATGTTCCATCACCTGTCACGAGACTATAAATTTGCAGTTGTTCTGTTAGGAGATCACTGGGTGCTGGCTAGAATGAGCACATGCACACAACTGCCCGGATGAGCCTAGGTATGTTATATAGCAGAGCATGGACAGTCACCTTCTGCATATGGAAGATGACCTCAGCCCAGATTACTTTTCTTGGCGAGGAGGGCAGGGGTTGGAAGCCTAGGCACTGTAGGCAAGGCAGGGAGCTTCTGGAGTGCTGGGTGCTGGGGAGGGTGCAGATTGGACAATCAGTGTGTTCAGATTAGTTTGTTTGTTGCTAGACTGGTCTTTGTGTCTGTGTCAGTCCCTATGTCCAGAGATGTCAGGTTTGGGTGTAATCAGTCTCTCCACTCTGTTGTTTTGCTCAGAAAATTTGCATGCCTAGATTAAATATATCTGCCGTGAGATGGTCTGTCGAGAGCATGAATTTTCATCATCTGAATAACATCATTGTGGTCCTGGATGAAGCCTTGCTTCCCTTTCTAGGAGCTTGACTCCATGACAGCCATAGCCAGGAACAGGATGAGGGATCACACCCTGCTCTCGTTGGAGCTCAGGCTCCCATTGCCTCAATTCTGTCTCATCAGCCTGGCTGTAAGTTCCCCAGAGTCAGCTCTAGCCGTAGAGCCTTGTTTTTCTCCATAGCTGCCCAAGCTGTAGCATTGAGGAGCCACTACTATTAGAAGCTTAACAGATACAATTATTTAATAAGTCTGAGTCTCAGTTTCCTCATTTGTAAAAAGAGAGCAAATATTCTAACACGTGGTAATTGGAGTGTGGTCAATATTAAATAACCTCTGACATGTGAAACGTATAATACATTGTCTTGCATGATAAAAGCATGCAAAATAGTGTTTAAAATATATTCTGTATGTTCTAAATACAGAATGCTTAGCTATGTGTCCCTTAGATTCAGCTGGACGTATTTTTTTTGACATGACCTATAAACAGTTGCATTTTTGCTGGCATAATAATCACATAAAAACCATACCAAGAGGCACCCTGGAGAAAGAAGGAAAACCACACCCAGCCCAATTTGGGGGAATACATACTACTTTTTTGTGTGTAGAAGTTATCATGATTATTGTTATTGTTATTTATGGCATTACATTGTTAGGATGTGAAAGAGTTTTTACCACGGAGTTCTAAATCTTATTTAGATTCTTAGTAGCATTCTGAATTAAATGTTATCTCAACCTATACATTTGAACTAACATAATTCTTAAGCTATAACAGTAATTGGGAAAAGAACAAAGTAAATCCATAGCAGCAGCCAAAAGAATAAGACAGGTCCATGAGTATATTTCAACACATTAAAAAAGGCAGAAAGTTGACGGAAGCCTGATAATAAGTGAAAAAAGAACAGAATCATATTAATGATATGCTAGCCAAAATAATGTGGGAGGGAGCTCCAATGAGTGAACTGTAGAAAGACTTCAGTCTTGGTGTCCACAGTGCTGGGTGATTAGTTGAGAAAGGGGCTGGACAAACGGAAGTTCATTGGAAAGCTGCCTATGAAACAGCTGCTCTAGGGCTTTCCTCTCCTACTCCTCATCATCCCTCTCCCAGCCCCTAGTTATTCCACTAACAGCTACCAACATCCTGGTGTTTTCTCCTGAGCAAAAACCAGAAGACATTACACTAAACATTTTGCAGACTGTGGAGAACTAAGGCTTCCACTGTTAGCATAGACATCAAAGAATAAAACTCTTTATTCTACAATTTTGAGAGTAAATAATCTAATGGCTAGTTCTCTTTCTCTGCTGAATTCATGCTGGTTATCAAACCCTGCCGACGCATATGGCATTTCCCCATCTTCTTAGTAAGAGGAGAGATTTAACAAGAGCACAAATCCTGACACTCCACGTTAGGGCTGGTTATGGGAGAATACTAGCATTAATAACACTATTCCTATTCTTACGTGGATATCAAAGGGTCACCAGCAGAATGAGAAATACCTGTAGAAGCCAACCAAAGAAAGAAAACACAATTGACAGGGAAGGAAGGAGACATTTGATAGTAAATAGAAGACAACTAAAAAAATATCCTAATTACTACCATCAAAGGGAAGAATGCTATGAAACCAACAAAGACGCAATGGAGATGATCAAAACATTCAGAACCCAGTTTTAAAAAATACCAGTAAAATAGTAAAAACTCTAAAACGTTTGATCAAGAGAAATATAGGCATGGCAAAAAAATTTTAAATACACATATGCACATAAATATACATACGCTTTGGAAATGAAAAAGAGTGGGTCCATCTCATAAAAACTAGCAAATGAAAGGAATGAGAAAATGTAAGTATGCTAATATTTTCATCTTACATAATAGAATGCCAAGTGATAATGTGGAAAGTAAATGGAACATGAAGTAATAATAGAGGTTTGATTATACAAGACCTCAGACAAACTATATAAATGAGGAAGAAGAGGAAAGAAAAAGGAGGTGAGACATAAGTTAAACTATCACCTTACGTAGCAGGAGGGTTTTATCTAAATTAGGAAATAGTAGTTTAAGCTTACACTTTTAAATTACTGAAATAACCATCAAAGATTAAAATGGAAGAGTAGGGTTGGCGTCGGTGGGAAGAAGATGATGAAAGAACAACTGTTTATTATAAGTCCTCTTGTACTATTTTTTTCACCCTGACATTTAAATATTTTAAAAACTAAAGTAAAAATGCTATTTAATCAGATAGATTTAAAACAATAAAGTCAGTTAAACTGGTTACATTTAACATGGTTTGACAAAGTGCCTACTAATCTGACAATTATCAGACTGATTTTGTCATTAAAGAAGCAAAATAATCACATTCATAGACTGTGTAGCCATAGCTCAAAGCTGTGTCTTTATTGTACATTGTGTAGTCTAATGAATATTTGCTGGTGTTTAGAGGATACTTTTTGTTGCATTTCACTTAAAACATGTTACTAAAACAGAAATGCTTGTTTATTGTAGAAACTAAAAGGAAAAAAGAATAAAAGTTGCTTCTAACCCAATGGCTGGTCCTTTTAAATTACTATCGCGCTGTAATACAATTATTTTCCTGAGGAAGAATTCTCAGGAGGGAATTTGACATTTTTTAGTACTCTGTGCATAAGCTCACATATTATTTAAAATAAAATTTATAATTTAGATGTATAAGTCATTCCAGCTCTTAAGTTTTCAGTTATTGAATAATTTAGCCTTTTTTTTTTTTGCTATGCAGTTTCAGAAGAGAAATATTAACTACAGCAATAGTTACACAAGAGACCTAATAAGAAAAGAAGGGAAATATTTTTTTTAAATGATAAATGCATGTTATTTCCATTTGACATATATGGCTTTATTTGTTCATTTAAAAGTATAATTTCATTTTTTTCCTTGAATTTACAAGGTAAACATTAGGGAAAAATTGAAATTTAGTCTGATTCTTTGGCATTCTACTGTTAGATCATATGCCAGTTTAATAGGCCTGTGAACAATTAACAGATACATCACTGGAAATGAAAACAAAGCAATCATCATCGCAATGATATAATTTTTCCTAATTTTTCAGTGTCGATTGAGTTAGTATTTGCAATAGACCTCTTTGTCATCCTAATACTCTTCTATGAAGATTTGCTGTTTTTGACCAAATCACTTGATTTCCAGATCATCTGGATTTTTAAATCCATGAAATTCCATAAATCATGAATTGTACGACAAGCACACTGCTGAATGCTGAAGATACAAATGTACAAAAAGAGTATTTTTCCTCAATTAAAAGAAAAGCATACATATAAATTAATGTAGAAGTGTCTAAATAAAATTCATATATGTTCTTAGGAGAGAGGGTTTACTGAAACCTGGTTCCCTACGAAAGCTTCTTCTAAGATGTTGGGAAGCAGAATGAAAAGTAGATTAGGAGAACATGCTTGGAAGAGAGAAGAGTAAGCGGCACAAGGTAGTGAGAAGACAGATGTAACTTCTTTATATTTGTGCCTCTCAGAATTTTATGGAAATACGAATCCCGTGGGCATCTGGTTAACCTGCGGGCTTGAGTCCACCAGGGTGTGGGCGATCTGAGATTCTGTGTATGAAACAAGCTCTCATGTGAGGCCTGGGCTGCTGGTCTAGGACCACGATTGGTTTAGTCAAGGCCGATTCCACAGAGATTCAAAGCAAATGTTTTGAACTGTGTGCGTATTCACTGAAGCAACGGAGAAGGTCATGTGTAGGAAAATGATTCAGGGAAAAAGCTCTTCCTCTCTCTGGGCTCTCCAGCTTCTCAGTTGTTTGCACTTACCTTCCCTAACTGACTTCCAGGGAGCAGGTTCTGCTTAAGTCCTTAAGTCCTCCTTATACACTGATGCTTGCCTTTGCCCTACCACTCACGTTTCAAAAAGTGATTCTGCCAGTTTCCAGGAAACTGTGGCTTGTTTATTTTATAAGCATTTGCTTGTTTCACCTCCACTTACTAAAATAGGCATCACTCTCCTCTTCAACTAGTTTCAGTGCTTTTGTTTTAACTGAGCAGAACACTTCAACTTGATGGTTAATACAGCTTTTACTCTGGCTACTTCCAACCAGTCTCTATGTAGTGCCTGTAACCCAGACCTGAAAATATGTGATCCAATATAGGTGGTCAATTAGTTACATGTTAAACACATTTGATGGGGTATTTCTTGATATGGTGATCTAACCATTGACTTTACCAGTTATGTCTTAGTGCGTAAGAAAATGATTACCTTTGAAATATTTAAAATGTAGGTTTTATTGCTCTGCATTCAGAATGTAGATTTTCTTGCTCTGCATTCAAAAATTTATATTCAGTACCTCTGGTGTAAGACTGAAGAAACTGCATTTTTAATTAGCACCTAGATGAGTCTGATTTTGTGTGAACCTCTCCTAGGGAGTTACCATTCTCTTGCAACACCAGGACATCAGGACAGTTGATGAGCATGAATAGAGATATCTGACAACCTCTCTGCAGATAGTGATTCTTGAAAATGGGATGTTATCAATTTGAACCAATTGGAAGGACTATAATTGAGATTGCATTAATGATCTGACCATAAACCTAATGAGTTATTTTGTTATTAACAAAGAAAGAAAGGAAGAAATTGACCTTCAAATTGGGTTCATTTTGGACTGTAAGGTAGAATGTCATTCAACTAAATGCTCATTATACCTGATCCTTAGATGAAAGGTAGTTTTTCCTCAAAAGGTATGAAAAAATGTTATGTTAATTTCACATGTTCAGCAATGGATAATGCTAAGATGTCAAAAATGTCTCTGGATTAGGAAACTAACTAATGTGTACACTAGAAATATTGCAAATAAGAGATAATTGCCATTGGGAATTTGCATGAACCTGAATCTTAAATAGTTCTTGTGCTAAATTTAGCTGGTCTCTAAAAATAGAAATTTGAGAACAGAGAATAGGGCCTCCATGAGGTATTATACTAAAGTAAACTAATCAGTCATTAATTTTAGAAATATGGATCAAAGATAAATCCTTTATTAGAGCAATATTGAATATGGCAACTTTACGTCACTGTGTATCAATCACCAATTCCTCTGTAAGGGGCCATTACCCAACTTAATGACCATTTACCCAATTTAAAACTATAATTAAGAATTTTCAAGTATAGTCAATCTATGACTACATTTTTATACATTATAATGTCTAGTGATAAATTTCAAGTTTTTAAAAATATTAAACTTTCATTAAATGAGAAATTATTGTCCTTACTCTGAGTATAGTGTAGAACGAGATGAGTAACTAGTATAAGATTTAAACAAAAAATAACATTTTTCTCCCTCCAAGTCTACTTTAGAGCTATGTTTTTCTTGTATTGAGTCCTGCAGATCAATAATACACAAATTCCAAAGTGATTATGAAATGTATTTCATATTCTAGTTAGTTAATGGTCCAATGAGAAATTTAATGATGGGGCTTTTGTTCATTTATTTATTTTCAGAATTTTAGAAAGAAATTATTTTTAAGATAATAAAAAAATGTTCCTATGGAGAATATGACATAAAGTATAACAAGTGACATTTAACCACTTTTTAAAATACTGGGAATGCTTAATAACTACAGAAGTCAAAATTTCCCCTTTGAATTTAAATAAAATTACCAGAATGTTCCATTTGGTTATAATGTAGACTTAAGAAAATTACTGTCACTCTGAGGTACTGGAACTTTGCAGTAAAGTGATCACCAGGGAAAGAATTGCTCAGTGGGTTTCAAGGAGCTGCAAGTCAGTAAAGCAGGGCAATAAGACAATTGGAAATAAGAATAATAATACCAGTAGCTAAATGCACTGCCATTAATGTGCCCAGCATATAATAGAATATTTAGTAACATCTATAGATGAGCTCTTCTCTGTATATAATTTTTCATCTAATTTCCCAACAATCCTATTATTATCCCCATTTTACAGATTAGAAAACTAGAGCCCAAAAACATTACATAACTTTCCCAGTTCAACTGCCAATCTGTGATAGAAGCAGGTGTTGACTTCAGATCCATCTGATATGAAAAGTTTATGCTCTTAATCACTATTAGGGAATAGAGAAAATTTGTGAAGTCTGACTACTTTTGAACATCCCTAAATCTTTCATAAAAACATGTAAAATTGGTAGTCAAAATACCACTCTTCAATATTCATGATCAGGCAGTATTTCTTATGTATTGGATTAGACGACTGTTTATTTGGTGGTGGGTGAGGTGGGTTTTTGTTGGTCTTTATCCCAAATAGATTAGATAGACAGATATTTAACTAGTAGAATCACACACTGTATAGCAAGACATTCACATTCTGGGAGGCACATGCAAACTGAGGCAAATTACAGGAATCATAAATTTACATATGCCGTCCATTGCTTGCTCTGAGGTTGAATGCTTTTTAAGGGCTTTATCAGAAGAACTCATCAGCACTAAGTAACTACTTTCCTTCTCTTGCCTATACTCTCCAAGTCCTTTCGTTCCATTGGCATACATTTTATGCACCTATGAAACACTTCTACTGAACTCTTTATTGGAAGCACGATACAAAGCACTATGAATAAGAACATAGGAGAAAAATTTCCTCCTGAGGCAGGGATCTAATTTAGCCAGCATTTGTTTGTAAAAAGCTCAACAATACATTAACCAGCATCTACAGTCTGAGTACTGTAGGTACTGGTGATGTAGGTAGACGGTCCCTACTTTAAGGGGAACTTAGTTCAAGTGACAGCCGGATAAAAAGATCATTTCAAGTTCAACATAATAAAGGCTATAATAGGAATCCATGCAGGGTACCAAGACAGCGCAAAAGAAAATCTCTTAATCCAGGTAGAGGGAGAAGTATGACCACCCAGAGTAGAGTCTCAACATGAAAAGTAATATTTCAGAGGAGAAAGGGCCAGAGGCATGTGCTTTCTGTCTGGACAAGGACCAGTCCTGAATTTCAGGTACCTGGAGATTATACTGACTGCCCTTTAGTAGGATGGTATGTAGGTTGAAGCTGTGGATAGTATGGATGTACAGAAGTTAGTTTTATATTTTGATTTAAAATAGATTAAAAATACTGATAAGCCAAACATAATTTTAAAGTATATAATGATATAAAAATGTGCTATTATCTTCTGAAGCTTCTGGATTGGTAAACACATTGACGTGCTAAGAGGGTGATGCACCCAAGGCAGGGCATGCCTCCCCCCATCCCCAAACATTTTTCTGTACATCTCTTCCATTTGACTGTTCTTAATTTTTGTCCTTTATAATAAACCAATAAAGGTAAGCCAAAAAAAAAAAAACAAAAAACCCCAACTCCCTATGTTACTTATCATGTGAAAGTACTGCTTATTGAATTTATTTTGATCAGAAAATACTGGTATCAGTATAGACTCAAGCTACTTGCAGAAGCAGCTATAATTCTGTCTGATGACTTTTTTTCTTCATTTAACTGGCCACATGTGTCATTGCCTGACTCATAGCAAGGTATTGTGACGCTTGAGAATGATTTAGAGTTTTAACTATTTCAGAGGAGATCATCTCTCCAAACGCGGAGGAGATCTTTTCTCTCCAGAAAAGAATGCCATCATTATATTAATGAAATTCCCATTAGAGGGTTCTTGGGATGATAAAGTGGCAACAGGGATTAGCATTTCCAGGAGAAGCATTACACTTTCATGACAACCATTCTCCCCTGTGTTTCAAAAGAATGGAAGGTGGTCGCCAAACAAGGAATTGTTAAGACAGGAGCCAGGCTTTCAATTTGGCTGATTGGACATGGTAATTTTCTGCATTTTATTGGATGAGATATTTTAAAATAAAGTTCTCTGACTATAATAACAAACTACCTTTTACTTATGTCATTGGTCTTCTATTTCATGGTTTACTTTTTACTGTATTGTGTGGATGGTAAGCTCTCTCCCAGAACGTTAGATGGTATGCTGAGAGAATTCACCGCTGAATAATTTATTCTCAGGGAGTATAGTACTAGCCCAGACAAGAGGAGTAAAAAAGAAAAACATAGTGATAGAAGTGATTCTATTTATTAAGGTACCAATAAGAGGAAAGTCTTACTAAAGAAAAGTAGAATTTCCAAAAGTTGTGCTATAAGAACAAAAGTCTAGTTTATGCTAAACCACAGAATTTCCTCAGCAGGTCACTGACTGGGGAAACAAATGGAAATATAGATTTCTTCTTGGCAGTAAGTGCATAATTAATTAAGTTACTTGGCTGTCTTTTCTCCACTTAAATGGTACCAAACTGGCAATTGTTTATTTTTTCTATTTAAAGATTAAGTTCAATCGATGTTTTGGCTTGCTTTATTATTTCTTGCCTCCCTCTTCTATTCCTTCCAACCAAATGTTCTTTTTGATGGACTTAATATTTTATTCTGTAGCTGAAATGGCACTATTTTTCTGCCAAAAATTTAGTTAGTAGGCGCCATTGTGGACTTAAGGAGCATTCTAACTCCAAGACTAATAAAGAATTCAGTCAGTAATCAGTTTCATTCCTCCCAGAAGTGCCAGTTTCCATCTCCACTGAGGCCAAGATCTTACAGAATAAATGGTTTCTTCTCTCAATGCCTTTACAGAGTTAGGAGGCAGCCCTCCCTTATCTAGACCAGTATTACCAACTATAAACATAATGCAAGCCACATAGGAAATTTAAAATTTTTTAGTTGTCACAGTGAAAAAAGACATAGGTGGCATAATTTTAATAAGATATTTTATTTAACCCAGTATTATCATTGCAACAAATAATCAACATAAAAATTATTGAGATATTTTGTGGTCTGTTTTTAACTAAGTCTTCAAAATTCAGTGTGTATTGTATACCTCCTGTACATCTCAATTCATACTAGCCACATCTTAGGGGCTCAGTAGCCACCTGTAGCTAGTGGCTACCATAGTGTACAACACAGGTTCAGAGGATGGTAGTATTTTCAGAGAAGAGTGTTCACGTGCATTTAACAAACGCATATAATCCTATGTCTTCAAATTGTCTTCCACAAAATTAATAGAATTTAATAAAACAGCAAATAAATCAGAAATATTATATTTACATGCCAGTATTTATAGGGATATGTACCAAAAGGTGGTATCACTTATTTCATTAAGAGAAAAAGAAATTAAACAAAAAATGAAATCCAAAGTGTTATTAATTTAAAAAATATATTATTTAAAATATATTTCGTATAAAGCAACAAAGGGAATAGAGCTAGTTATGATTTGTCAACTTCCTCTCTCAGAATATAATTACAGATGATTTCTAAATAACACATTTTTAGCTTAAAGGTTACAAGGCCATGTGCACTTCTATTAAAAAATATCCTCCCTAACCTTAAATCTATATTTTCTGCCTTTCTTGACTCTGACCCTTCTGCCACTACTACCTGTATTATCTCTCTTTTTCGCAAGCAGCAGTGTGGGCCCAGAAGATGAGGAAGACAAATTTGTAATTAAATCTTCTGTGAAATGGAGAGCCACGTCTATGACAGAGAGAGGGGGAGAAATATTTGTACAGGGTTGTTCATGGTAGTCAAAATAGATATTTTTTTGCATTAGAATTCTCTGATAATTACTTTTTAATGCTTGTAATTGTAATTGTTTTAGAGCTGTGCTGCCACTCACTCATGGAGAGAGTCTGTAAGTAAAGTGGAAAAAAGAAGTAATTAGATGGATGGTTCAGATTTGTAAATGCATTTATCTATCTGGGTAACTGCGTTAGTGTTCCCACTTAGTTATGCGTATGAAGACCCATCCTCCTATAGAGAGGTTTGGGTAGGGGCAAGGAGGTGGAGGAAGTAGCCAGGTAGCCATGAACTTCAGTGAAACAGGAACCAAAAGTCAACAAAAGAGCAGAAATGAAAACACATCAGCACAGAGAATGAAAAGCAAACAGAATGGACCAGAATAGCTTAAATTGAAGCAAAGGTCAGTAGGATTGAGGTGATTGGTAGAAAAATAACACACCTGTTTCTCCAAATTTTCTCCCCCTCCTCTTTTTCATATTATTTCCTTTTCTATCTAAATTGTCCATAAGGACACATAAGGCAAACAATTCATATACAACCTTCAAAGCAACAATTTTTACTAGAGTGATTAATGTTAACCAAGGTCTTAGTTTTATTTTGATAAAAGCTCTGTCAAAAACAATTTTAGAGAGTAATCCAGTAAATCTCACATGTATTCTATTAATAATTAGCATATTAGGTAGCAAAAAATTGCATCTATCTATCTTATCTACCTATTTACCTACCTACCTACCTTTCTCCTCAAATGTATGTATTAGATGATAAAGCAGCCACTTCAGAGATGCTTTATTTAAGAGAAAAGAATCACTTTAAATAAACTGATTCTCAGTTTTGATTGCTTTTTCAAAATATTTCTCTTGGGGACCAAGCACCTAATACCACCTGTCAACCCTTAATTTTCTTCATACAGATTCTACTCTTTCATTAATATATGGCTTAAATATAAACAAACATAGTTTATTGTTAATTTCATAATCTTAGATGAATTTTGGTTGCAAATCTCATTCTACCACTAACTAATTGTATGACCTTGGGTAGATCTTTTTTCAGTCTTTCTATGCCTCAGCTGCTTTATTTGTAAAATGGGGGAAATACCCACAATATAGAGTTGGCGTGAGGACTTAATGATACTCAATAAAGGACAGATACAGATGCCTGACTATTTCCTACTTTTCAGTGCTCACAGGAAATTCATTATACACTCTGTTCAGTGCTGTGGTTATTTATCACATGTTCCATCTTCCCTACACATTAGCTTCCATAGGGCAGAGACTGCGTCTCAATGGTCTGTTTGTGCTGTCTGCCTTGTCCCGTAGTACAATTCCATACAACATTGCATAAATGTTCCCTCTGCCTAGAATTGCCTCCCCTTACTTTGCATGTTAAAAACTCCTTTTCCTCATTCAAAAATCACCTTTAGCCCGTCTTCTATGAAAGTCTTTTGATTCCCTCAGCAACAGAAGCACTCCTTGCCCCGTGCCTCTATTGTCCCTTGTCTATATCCCCTTTGTATCCATCAGCCCATATGTTTTATGGGTCCAGTTGTCCCACGGGGAATGCACTGAGTCTTTTAAAGCTTTTAAAAAACATTTTAATATAATTAATTATAAAATTAAAAGCTAATACTTACATAGTGCTTCTAAGTACTAGGTAATATTCTAACTTCTTAACATATATTAAATTATTTACCCCTAAGGCAACTCTGTGATATAAATATTATTACTGTCCCTATTTTACAGATGAGAAACCTGAGGATCAGAAAGATTAAGTAGCCTTCCTAAGACCACACTTTGGGTAAGTGATGGAGCTCATTCCATGGTTTGGATCAAGAGCCCGTGTTTCTTACTTCTTTAATGTGTTTCTGTCTTTTATTACCTGATGCATAGAATGTTTTATAGGTTTTGGTTGAAAGAATGAATTAAAACAAGGAGTTATGGGTGCACAGGCACAATCAGCTAAAGAAAATTCTGCCCTGATATAGTGAGAAAGTCCAATAAAATACGCTCAGTGTGTGGTTGAAGTAGGCTTTAAAACATTCTCAGTATGTGGTTGAGACAGGGCTTAGAGACTCAAATTTTTTATCGTGCCGTGCCAAACCTGAGATGGCATATTTAGGAAGCAATCATTATTTCTCTGCTGCTTACCAATATTGGATCAGACAAATGGATAGCTCAAGAATGTCAAGTTAATGGAAGCCAGGAACCAACAGTTGTACATATAGGGGAATTCTGGCTTGTTGTTTTCATAATATTTGGTCTGAATTGCCAATGATTTCTGGTGTGTGTGTGTGTGTGTGCGCGCGTGCACACGTTTTACTACACAGAAGTTCTTCTGTTTTGCCTCTTAGAGACCAAAAAGAAGAATAATTTTGTCGGAAACTTAATTAATGTGTGTTGTTGCCCTAAAGGATTTTACAGTGTAACTAGGGAGAGGAGAATAAATCATATGAATCAAAAAAGAAATGAAATCTTCAGCTAACATAATGCTGGAGTTTGGTTACAAACACAAAAGGAGATTAGAGGAGAGAGGAGTCTTTACGGAGGAGAGACTCTTAAACTGTTTCTTAAGGACATGTCATGTTGGGTCAGGGAGAGAGGAAGCAAGGGAGGAAATAAGTGGCATGGCTGCTTAACAGTTTTCAGAAACGAAGCAAAAGCACTCACGAAGGGAGAATTCTGTATTTGAGGGCTGTGTTTGACAGTTAGTCAGAAGCCAGACTGTTTTCAGGACATATTTCACAGATATTTTGCAGAGAGAGTTGCAAAAAGGTTGTCTTTCACCACTGACAGTAATTATAGTAACAATTCTTTGTACGGCCAGTGTTTTGAACCCGAGTCACTACATACTTTTTCATACATTCACTACATTTTATTTCCATTACTTCGAAACACTACCACATTTTCTTTCTCTTTAAGATTTTTCTAAAGCAGATATTAAATGAGCACGGATGGTGCATGCAGGTTCCTTAGGGCTTGTTAACTAGATGGCAGTTCCTAAATCTTCTCACAATCCAGCCAGCCAAGGGAGAGGAGGAAACAGTTGATCAATAGTGACGTAGCTTTACAGAGGGCTAAATAAGAAAAAATAGACTTAAATTGTACTAAGACATTTATGTTAGACATACAAAGGAATTTCTTGATGGCCAGGGAAATGAGATACTAAGATAGGATATCAGTGCAGCTAGTGAAATCGCTTTTCTGGAAAAATCATCGAACACTGAATAGACCATATCCTCCAAAGCGTTCGTTCACTGACTTGCCTGGCTCGGATGGCAGACCTCTTAGAATCCAAGCTTCTGTGGTATGACTCGATTCTGTACTTTGTCTGAGAGAATGCACTCCCTTTTACTTATCACAGGTTCTCATATATTCTGATTTTTAAGTAGCAAGATCCGTGGCTGATTGCTTTTTTTAACAAAGCTAATTCTCATATAAATATAAATGTAGATATAGACATAATGAAAAACGTGTGTGTATATATGTGCACACACATACATTTTTGAAGGTACAAAGAAACAAAGTATTGCTAACATAATAAATATGAATTCATTTAAATCATTTATCATAAAGCATAATTTCTGACACTTTGAGCCTTGATTCATGTTTGAATTGATTGAATATGTTTTTAACACCCATCAAGCTCTCAGACTGGGAAAAGGCTGGTTAATAAATAAAATATGACACAGATCTTGCTTTCAAGAATGTTTTAGATCCACACAGTGTTGAAATATGTGTAGGTCAAAATGGTTAAAGGTAAGTGATTATCAGTTGGCTAAACCTCATACACCCTAACGGAGGGGAAATGAGACAAATACACCCAGAACAGTTAAATCATGGTAGAAGAGAACACATGAGTAAATGTTTTGTTGAGTATTAGAGACAAGAGTGCTCAGAAGTTCAAAGAAAACAGAGATCAGTGGAGACTGCAGCAGTCTGGGTAATAAATGTTCATTGATCTGAATTGACTTGAATTGTTTGTCCAGTTCTGTTGAGACAAATCTTGCTTTCCACTTTGGGGCCCTATATCTCCCTGCTTAAGGGTCTAGATACCAAAGTGAGTAATAACCTGGCACTTGATTCACTGAATCATTCAACATAGTATTTCCATGGCAGACACTGGTGCTAAGTACCTGGGGGAGTATGAAAAACAAATGAGGTCTGATCTCTGCCCTTGAAGAGCTTCCAATTTTGTTGATTAAATATGACTGAATACATGGAACAAAGTTAAGAAGCATATAAACACTATTGAGTGGTGTGATTCAGAGAGTCACACTAGAGTTGAATGGGGAGAGAAATCATTGTGGACTAATGTGATCAGTGAAGGCTTCCCAGAAGTTTGATTTATCTAGGTATCAAAGAATGGACATACATTTAATTGGTAGAGTAAGGGCAGCAGTGCACTTGATAACTGACGACAAATCTGACAATAACTCTTTTCTGGAAATAAGCTGAATGTTTTCAAACTCTATTTCTGAAAAACGGTTGCATTTTTTTCCTATGCACAGTTCCATTCAGTATTCATTCATCCAGCTATATTGAATAAAATTAGTGTAAGTTCAGTCACACTTTTTAGTGAACTTAATTTTTTTTTTAACAGTGCAGTTTGACCATAAAAGTTCAGTTTCCAGAGAATTTGTCTTTGATGGTATCTTAAGAAGCAATTGTATAGGATTCTGAATAAAGGTTTGTAGTCAGTAATGAAAGGGAAGAAGTATATTAGGGACTACCAAAAACCAGTTATGAAGCAGCAAAAGAAAATTGGACAACTGATTAGATCAGGGGTGCTGAATCTACTGGTATCTATTCAGGGCTCAAGGTTGATTCTAAGAACCTGGGTAAGTTGTTAACAACTGTTATTTCTAAAGGATTCCATAATTGCCTATGTGTCACTGAGCTTAGTCAGAACATCAGTGAGACTTAAATATTCTATTACACAATGGAACAAAACCCCAATTAAAAAACATACATCAGGGCTTCCCTGGTGGCACAGTGGTTGAGAGTCCGCCTGCCGATGCAGGGGACACGGGTTCGTGCCCCGGTCCGGGAAGATCCCACGTGCCGTGGAGCGGCTGGGCCCGTGAGCCATGGCCGCTGGGCCTGCGTGTCCACAGCCTGTGCTCCGCAGCGGGAGAGGCCACAACAGCGAGAGGCCTGCGTACCGCAAAACAACAACAACAACAAAACATTAAATCAAGTAAGAAATTCAAAGATCAGAAAGTTGGTGAGAGATGAGACCATATTCTCTATTGAGGCAAGTCAGGAATCCTATTCAATGCTGGTCATGTTGCCCAAGTGAGTCTTAGTAACCGGTTCCCCCAGAGAGTTCCACTTACCTTGGTTTTAAGCATAATCCTTTAAGCCAGTTATATTTCAATAACTAAGTTTGTATATCATGATTGCTTTCAATTTCATTTTGCAATTTACCTCTTTTTCTGTACTTTTTCCATCTTCTTTCCACCCATGCAAATTTCTTTATAAACACTTGTTATGTGCAAGCTACTCTCTTAGGAAATACTTAGAGACAGGGCCCAAATAACGAATTTATACTTGCATCTGTAATCATGGAAATCATTTTTTATTAAATCCTAGTACGAAACAGTCATCCCAAGATGTGCGCATATGTCTACTGGATATAAAGTACACGTTTCTATTGGATATAAGGTGCCCACGTGTGTCTGTTAGATACTCTTGCTTATTTTACATTAGTGCATACAGCTCCATTAGTGTTTCTAAGACAGGATAAAGTTAGCTTCCTGCTCATTACAAAGCAGATGTAATTTAGAAACACAGACGTTTATTAAAGAGGAAGAATATTAAGTTTCTCCCAATTTTTAAGGGTGAAAGAAAGAAATATGCTCTAAAAATGGTCTAAGTCCAACATTATTAATATATTCCCATACTGTATAATTAAAGAGCCTCAGGACTAGATGTCAAAGCACAGACTCACAGCCAGAGTGCCTGGCGTTGTATCTGTCACCTCCACTTATTAGCTTGCCTTGTGACAGTTATTAATCCTTTATGAGATTTTGTCTTTTTTATCCATAAAGTGTGCTTAACAGGTATACTATCCATTTTATATGGTTATTAAATGAAGGTACCATTAGATAGTGCCTGGAGTATAGTAAATACTCAAAAGTTATTATCAATGTCATTCAAAGTATTGTTACTGTTCTTAGCAACTCCTCCTACTTCCTCAGTGTTTTCAGTGTCCAGTCAGAGTGGGAGGCTTGAGGATGAGGTTTTGTAAGGTGAAAAAATGATAGAGATTAAAGAATTTTTTGAGATGGTTGGCTACCAGTGAATAAAAAAGACTTGTGTTTCAGTAGAGTTTGTTCCCCTCAGCATCACTTGGGACTGAGCCTAAAAAGGAGCAGGTGATTAATAATAAACTGTTCAGTTCCATAGTGCTCGGAACTCTCTTTCCTAAGGAATTTGTTCATTTTTCCACATGAAAAAGTTATGAAGAAATAATGAAATACACAGCATTTGCTTAATACTTAGTTATGATGTAATTTTAAATATATTATTTCCTTTGCCTCTCCTCTGTAATATTAAATGAGGTATGAAAGGGAGAATACCTAGCATCGTGGTAGTTACTAAGTTCACTCTCAGTATAATGATAGTTTCCTGCCTTCCTTTCTAGATGAAAGTCAGAACCCAGAGATAACACAGAAGGTACTTCATAAAGAGCCCTGTGTGTGGAAGAAGGATGCCATGTCCAAGTTTGGGGCCTTGTAGACATTTAGGCTTTCAGAGGAATACCATAAGCTTATTTTTTTAATTAAAACAATCAAAGTTTAAATTTTCTTCTATAAATACTCCAGTATGGTTTTTTCTACAAGCAATCCCACACTGAATTAGAAATCAGTACCATGTATATACAGCTATCATATTATTTTTCCATTTTACAACTGAATCAACTGTGGCCCAGAGACTTAGAGGGACCCCAATAGAGATAAAAGCTATTGTCATGAGTTATTTGTATATTAAAACTATTCTGGTTAATTTTTTTTCTTAAAGATTTAATTTTTATTTATTTTTGGCTGCATTGGGTCTTTGTTGCTATTTCTCTAGTTGTGGCGAGTAGGGGCTACTCTTCATTGCGGTGCACTTCTTCTTGTGGTGGCTTCTCTTGTTGCGGAGCATGGGCTTCAGGCATGAGGGCTTCAGTAGCTGTGGTGCATGGGTTTAGTAGTTGTGGCTCTCGAGCTCTAGAGTGCAGGCCCAGTAGTTGTTGCGCATGGGCTTAGTTGCTCCACGGCATGTGCGATCTACTCGGACCAGGGATGGAACCCGTGTCCCCAGCATTGGCAGACAGATTCCTATCCACTGCGCCACCAGGGAAGTCCCTCTCGTTAATTTTGGATAAATAAAAATAATTAACTATTTTTCAAAATATACCGTGTATCTATATGTGTGAAATCCCTGTACCGTGGGGATATAAGCAAGGATTGGATATCTCAGAATGCAGTAACTCAACATAATTCTCAATACCTCCATCTGCAAGGAAAAGCAATACTTCCTTTTTTTTTTTTAACATCTTTATTGGAGTATAATTGCTTTACAATGGTGTGTTAGTTTCTGCTGTATAACAAAGTGAATCAGCTATACATATATCCCCATATCTCCTCCCTCTTGCGTCTCCCTCCCATCCCTCTAGGTGGTCACAAAGCACCAAGCGGATCTCTCTGTGCCATGCGGGTGCTTCCCACTAGCTATCGGTTTTACATTTGGTAGTGTTTATATGTCCATGCCACTCTGTCACTTCATCCCAGCTTACCCTTCACCCTCCCCGTGTCCTCAAGTCCATTCTCTGCTTCTGCGTCTTTATTCCTGTCCTGCCCCTAGGTTCTTCAGAACCTTCATGAACCTAGTCATGTGGTACATGACTCTTTTTGAATTTTGGTTTTCTCAGGATATATGCCCAGTAGGGGGATTGCTGGGTTGTATGATAGTTCTATTTTTAGTTTTTTAAGGAATCTCCATACTGTTCTCGATAGTGGCTGTATCAATTTACATTCCCACCAACAGTGCAAGAGGGTTCCCTTTTCTCCACACCCTCTCCAGCATTTATTGTTTGTAGATTTTTTGATGCTGGCCATTCTGACTGGTGTGAGGTGATACATCATTGTAGTTTTGATTTGCATTTCTCTAATGATTAGTGATGTTGAGCATCCTTTCATGTGTTTGTTGGCAATCTGTATATCTTATTTGGAAAAATGTCTGTTTAGGTCTTCAGCCCATTTTTGGATTGGGTTGTTTGTTTTTTTGATATTGAGCTGCATGTGCTGCTTGTAAATTTTGGAGATTAATCCTCTGTCAGCTGCTTCATTTGCAAATATTTTCTCCCATTCTGAGGGTTGTCTTTTCGTCTTGGTTATGGTTTCCTTTGCTGTGCAAAAGCTTTTAAGTTTCATTAGGTCCCATTTGTTTATTTTGTTTTTATTTCCAGTTCTCTAGGAGGTGGGTCAAAGAGGATCTTGCTGTGATTTATGTCATGAAGTGTTCTGCCTATGTTTTCCTCTAAGAGTTTTTATAGTGTCTGGCCTTACATTTAGGTCTTTAATCCATTTTGGGTTTATTTTTGTGCATGGTGTTAGGGAGTGTTCTAATTTCATTCTTTTACAAGTAGCTGTCCAGTTTTCCCTGCACCACTTATTGAAGAGGCCGTCTTTTCTCCATTGTATATTCTTGCCTCCTTTATGAAAAATAAGGTGACCATATGTGTGTGGGTTTATCTCTTGGTTTTCTATCCTGTTCCATTAATCTATATTTCTTTTTTTGTGCCAGTACCATACTGTCTTGATTTCTATAGCTTTGTAGTATTGTCTGAAGTTCAGGAGCCTGATTCCTCCATCTCCGTTTTTCTTTCTCAAGATTGCCTTGGCTATTTGGGGTCTTTTGTGTTTCCATACAAATTGTGAATTTTTTTGTTCTAGTTCTGTGAAAAATGCCAGTGGTAGTTTGATAGGGATTGCATTGAATCTGTATATTGCTTTGGGTAGTAGAGTCATTTTCACAATGGTGATTCTTCCAATCCAAGAACATGGTATATCTCTCCATCTGTTTGTATCATCTTTAAATTTCTTTCATCAGTGTCTTATAGTTTTCTGTATACAGGTGTTTTGTCTCCTTAGGTAGATTTATTCCTAGGTATTTTATTCTTTTTGTTGCAATGGTGAATGGGATTGTTTCCTTAATTTCTCTTTCTGATCTTCCATTGTTAGTGTATAAGAATGCAAGAGATTTCTGTGCATTAATTTTGTATCCTGCTACCTTACCAGATTCGTTGATTAGCTCTAGTAGTTTTCTGGTAGCATCTTTAGGATTCTCTATGTATAGTATCACATCATCTGCAAACAGTGACAGCTTTACGTCTTCTTTTCCGATTTGGATTTCTTTTAGTTCTTTTTCTTCTCTGATTGCTGTGGCTAAAACTTCCAAAATATGCAGAATAATACTGGTGAAAGTGGGCAGCCTTGTCTTATTCCTGATCTTAGAGGAAATGGTTTCAGTTTCTCATCATTGAGAAAGATGTTGGCTCTGAGTTTGTCCTATATGGTCTTTATTATGTTGAGGTAAGTTCCCTCTATGCCTACTTTCTGGAGAGCTTTTATCATAAATGGGTGTTGAATTTTGTTGAAAGCTTTTTCTGAATCTGTTGAGCTTATCGTATGGTTTTTATCCTTCAATTTGATAATATGGTTTATCACATTGACTGATTTGCATATATTGAAGAATCCTTGCATTCCAGGGATAGACCCCACTTGATCATGGTGTATGATTATTTTAATGTGCTCTTGGTTTCTGTTTGCTAGTATTTTGTTGAGGATTTTTGCATCTATGTTCATCAGTGATATTGGCCTGTAATTTTCATTTTTAGTAACATCTTTGTCTGGTTTTGGTATCAGGGTGATGGCGGCCTCGTAGAATGAGTTTGGGAGTGTTCCTCCCTCGGCTGTATTTTGGATGAGTTTGAGAAGGATAGGTGTTAGCTCTTCTCTAAATGTTTGATAGAATTCGCTTGTGAATCCATCTGGTCCCTGGGCTTTTGTTTGTTGGAAGATTTTTAATTACAGTCTCTATTTCAGTGCTTGTGATTGGTCTGTTTATATTTTCTGTTTCTTCCTGTTTCAATCTTGGAAGGCTGTGCTTCTCTAAGAATTTGTCCATTTCTTCCAGATTGTCCATTTTATTGGCATATAGTTGTTTGTGTCTAATAGTTGCTTGTAGTAATCTCTCATGATCTTTTGTATTTCTGCAATGTCAGTTGTTACTTCTCCTTTTTCATTTCTAATTCTATTGATTTGAGTCTTCTCCTTTATTTTCTTGATGAGTCTGGCTAATGGTTTATCAATTTTGTTTATCTTCTCAAAGAACCAGCTTTTAGTTTTATTGAGCTTTGCTATTGTTTCCTTCATTTCTTTTCCATTTATTTTTGATCTGATCTTTATGATTTCTTTCCTTCTGCTAACTTTGGGGTTATTTTGTTCTTTTTTCTCTAATTGCTTTGGGTGTAAAGTTAGGTTATTTATTTGAGATGTTTCGTGTTTCTTGAGGTAAGATTGTATTGCTATAAACTTCCCTGTTAAAACTGCTTTTGCTGCGTCCCATAGGTTTTGGGTCATCGTGTTTTCATTGTCATTTGTTTCTAGGTATTTTTTGATTTCCTCTTTGATTTCTTCAGTGATCTCTTGGTTATTTAGTAATGTATTGTTTAGCCTCCATGTGTTTGTATTTCTTACAGATTTTTTCCTGTAGCTGATATCTAGTCTCTTAGCATTGTGATTGGAAAAGATACTTGATACGATTTCAATATTCTTAAATTTACCAAGGCTTGATTTGTGACCCAAGATATGAGCTATCCTGGAGAATGTTCCATGAGCACTTGAGAAGAAAGTGTATTGTATTGTTTTTGGATGGAATGTCCTATAAATATCAATTAAGTTCATCTTGTTTAATGTATCAGTTAAAGCTTTTGTTTCCTTATTTATTTTCATTTTGGATGATCTGCCCATTGGTGAAAGTAGGGTGTTAATATCCCCTACTATGATGGTGTTAATGTTGATTTCCCCTGTTATGGCTGTTAGCATTTGCCTCATGTATCAAGGTGCTGCTATGTTGGATGCGTAAATATTTACAATTGTTACATCATCTTCTTGGGTTGATCCCTTTATCATTATGTAGTGTCCTTCTTTGTCTCTTGTAATCGTCTTTATTTTAAAGCCTATATTGTCTGATATGAGAATTGCTACTCCAGCTTTCTTTTGATTTCCATTTGCATGGGATATCTTTTACCATCCCTTCACTTTCAGTCTGTGTGTATCCCAAGGTCTGAAGCGGGTCTCTTGTAGACAGCGTAAATACGGGTCTTGTTTTTGTATCCATTCAGCCAGTCTATGTCTTTTGGTTGGAGCATTTAATGCATTTACATTTAAGGTAATTATCCATATGTGTGTTCCTATTACCATTTTCTTAATTGTTTTGGGTTTGTTATTGTGGGTCTTTTCCTTCTCTTGTGTTTCCTGCCTAGAGAAGTTCCTTAGCAGTTGATGTAAAGCTGGTTTGGTGGTGCTGAATTCTCTTAGCTTTTGCTTGTCTGTAAAGGTTTTAATTTCTCTGTTGAATCTGAATGAGATCCTTGCTGGGTAGAGTTATCTTGGTTGTAGGTTTTTCCCTTTCATTACTTTAAATATGTCTTGCTACTCTCTTCTGGCTTGCAGAGTTTCTGCTGCAAATCAGCTGTTAAGCTTATGGGGATTCTCTTGGGTGTTATTTGTTGTTTTTCCCTTGCTGCTTTTAATGTTTTTTCTTTGTATTTAAGTTTTGATAGTTCGATTAATATGTGTCTTGGCATGTTTCTCCTTGGATTTATCCTGTATGGGACTCACTGCACCTCCTTTACTTGATTGACTGTTCCCTTTCCCATATTAGTGAAAATTTCAACTATAATCTCTTCAAATATTTCCTCAGTCACTTTCTTTTCTTCTTCTTCTTCTGGGAGCCTTATAATTCAAATGTTGGTGCATTGATTGTTATCCCAGAGGTCAATGAGACTGTCCTCAATTCTTTTCATTCCTTTTTATTTATTCTGCTCTGTCTTAGTTATTTCCACTATTTTATCTTCCAGGTCACTTATCCGTTCTTCTTCCTCAGTTATTCTGTTGATTCCTTCTAGAGAATTTTTAATTTCATTTTTTGTGTTGTTCATCATTGCTTGTTTGCTCTTTAGTTCTTCTAGGTCCTTGTTAAATGTTTCTTATATTTTCTCCATTCTATTTCCAAGATTTTGGATCATTTACTATCATTACTCTGAATTCTTTTTCAGGTTGACTGCCTATTTCCTCTTCATTTGTTTGGTCTGGTGGGTTTTTATCTTCCTCCTTCATCTGCTGTGTGCTTTTCTGTCTTCTTATTTTGCTTAACTTACTGTGTTTGGGGTCTCCTTTTCACAGGCTGCACGTTCGTAGTTCCTGTTGTTTTTGGTGTTGGCCCCTGTGGCTAAGCTTGGTTCAGTGGGTTGTATAGGCTTCCTGGTGGAGGGGACTTGATCCTTTGTTTTGGTGGATGAAGCTGGATCTTGTCTTTCTGGTGAGCTGGACCGTATCCGGTGGTGTGTTTTGGAGTGTCTGTGACCTTATTATGATTTTAGGCAGCCTCTCTGCTATTGGGTGGGGTTGTGTTCCTGTCTTGCTATTTGTTTGGCATAGGGTGTCCAGCACTGTAGCTTGCTGGTTGTTGAGTGGAGCTGGGCCTTAGAGTTGAGATGGAGATCTCTGAGAGAGCTTTCACCGTTTGATATTACATGGAGCCGCGAGGTCTCTGGTGGACCAATGTCCTGAACTTGTCTCTACTGCCTCAGAGGCACAGGCCTGACACCTGGCTGGAGCACGAAGACCCTGTCAGCCTCATGGTTCAGAAGAAAAGGGAAAAAAAAAGAAAGAAAGAAAAATAAAATAAAATTTTAAAAATAAAAAAAATTATTAAAAGTTAAAAAAAAGGAAAGAAGGAAGGAAAGAAGAGAGCAATGAAAAGAAAAAACAAATCCACCAATGGTATCAAGTGCTAAAAACTATACTAAAAAAAAAAAAGGACAGACAATTGGTCTGGTGGGTTTTTATCTTCCTCCTTCATCTGCTGTGTGCTTTTCTGTCTTCTTATTTTGCTTAACTTACTGTGTTTGGGGTCTCCTTTTCACAGGCTGCACGTTCGTAGTTCCTGTTGTTTTTGGTGTTGGCCCCTGTGGCTAAGCTTGGTTCAGTGGGTTGTATAGGCTTCCTGGTGGAGGGGACTTGATCCTTTGTTTTGGTGGATGAAGCTGGATCTTGTCTTTCTGGTGAGCTGGACCGTATCCGGTGGTGTGTTTTGGAGTGTCTGTGACCTTATTATGATTTTAGGCAGCCTCTCTGCTATTGGGTGGGGTTGTGTTCCTGTCTTGCTATTTGTTTGGCATAGGGTGTCCAGCACTGTAGCTTGCTGGTTGTTGAGTGGAGCTGGGCCTTAGAGTTGAGATGGAGATCTCTGAGAGAGCTTTCACCGTTTGATATTACATGGAGCCGCGAGGTCTCTGGTGGACCAATGTCCTGAACTTGTCTCTACTGCCTCAGAGGCACAGGCCTGACACCTGGCTGGAGCACGAAGACCCTGTCAGCCTCATGGTTCAGAAGAAAAGGGAAAAAAAAAGAAAGAAAGAAAAATAAAATAAAATTTTAAAAATAAAAAAAATTATTAAAAGTTAAAAAAAAGGAAAGAAGGAAGGAAAGAAGAGAGCAATGAAAAGAAAAAACAAATCCACCAATGGTATCAAGTGCTAAAAACTATACTAAAAAAAAAAAAGGACAGACAGAACCCTGGGACAAATGGTAAAAGCAAAGCTATAGAGACCAAATCACACAAAGAAGCATACACATACACATTGACATAAAGAGAAAAAGGAAAAAAAATATAATATATATATCTATATATTAAAAAAAAAAAGGACGAGAACAACCAAATCAGTAAACAAATCTACCAGTGATAGTAAACTCTAAATACTAACTAAGGTAAGCATAAAACCAGAAACAAATCAGATGCAGAAAACGAACCCAAAGTCCACCATCTCAATTTTGGGGTGATTCATTTGTCTATTCAGGTTTTCCACCGATGCAGGGTACATCAAGTTGATTGTGGAGATTTAATCCGCTACTCCTGAGGCTGCTGGGAGAGAGTTCCCTTTCTCTTATTTGTTCGCAGAGCTCCCAGTGTTCAGCTTTGGATTTGGCCCCGCCTCTGTGTGTAGGTCACCTGAGGGCAGCTGTTCTTTGCCCGTATAGGAAGGAGTAAAGGAGCCGCTGATTCGGGGGCTCTGGGTCACTCAGGCCGGGGGGAGGGAGGGGTACAGAATGTGGGGTGAGCCTGTGGCGGCAGAGGCCAGCATGACATTGCAACAGCCTGAGGTGCACTGTGTGTTCTCCCCAGGAAGTTGTCCCTGGATCACGGGACCCTGGCAGTGGCTAGCTGCACCGGCTCCCAGGAGGGGAGGTGTGGATAGTGACCTGTGCTTGCACACAGGCTTTGTGGTGGCTGCAGCAGCAGCCTTAGCATCTCATGCCCGTCTTTGGGGTCCGAGCTGATAGCCGTGGCTCGTGCCCGTCTCTGGAGCTCGTTTAGGTGGTGCTCTGAATCCCCTCTCCTCACACACCCCAAAACAATGGTCTCTTGCCTGTTAGGCAGCTCCAGACCTTTTCCCAGACTCCCTCCCGGCTAACTGTGGTGCACTAGCCCCCTTCAGGCTGTATTCATGCAGCCAGCCCCAGTCCTCTCCCTAGGATCTGACATCTGAAGCCCGAGCCTCAGCTCCCAGCCTCCGCCCGCCCTGGCGAGTGAGCAGACAAGCCTCTCGAGCTGGTGAGTGCCGGTCGGCTCCGATCCTCTGTGCGGGAATCTGTCTGCTGTGCCCTCTGCACCCTTGTTGCTGTGCTCTCCTCCATGGCTCCGAAGCTTCCCCCCTGCCCCACCCCGTCTCCGCCAGTGAAGGGACCTCTAGTGTGTGGAAAGTTTTCCTCCTTCACAGCTCCCCGCAAGAGGTGCAGGTCCCGTCCCTATTCTTTTGTCTGTTTTTTCTTTTCTCGTTTGCCCTACCCAGGTTCGTGGGGAGTTTCTTGCCTTTTGGGAGGTCTGAGGTCTTCTGCCAGCGTTCAGTAGGTGTTCTGTAGGAGGTGTTCCACATGTAGATGTATTTCTAATGTATTTGTGGGGAGGAAGGTGATCTCCACGTCTTACACCTCCGCCATCTTGAAGGTCTCACCAGCAGTACTTTCTATGAATGTATTCTGAATGGTTATCAGCAACAAACATAAACATTTATTGAGTACTGAGTATATTAGAAAAATTAGTTTTGATTAACAGTCATCTTTTTAATGTGTTTACTATTCCAAAACATGGATTATATCTCCAGATAGATCTGCTATCATAAGATGTATTACACTCGTGCCTTCTTTTATCAGAATGTAATCTAATTCTTGATTCTTGAAGTGTGTTCATACATTCATTCATTCAATTCACATTCTTTGATTGTTCACCCTATACTAGGCACAGCGTCCTTTTTAAAAATCTTTGGGTATTCAGGTCAGAACCTTTAAAACCCTATTTCAGTGAAGTTATTTCACAGAATAAATTTTTTCACTGCTATTTTCTAGAGAGTGTTTTCCAGTAATTTCAGTGCTTATCAAGTTAGTGCTTAAACTTACATATCAGCACACCAGTATCTCATAGCAGGTAATGACATGCTGACCTTTTTCTGCTAAGATTTCCTGAGGCTCCTTGCTGAAATAAACTGTTAGCTTTGGATATACCTTTCCTTAGGGCAAAACGAAACCTAAAAACAGGTCTAAGTCTTTGGAGGCATGAAAGAGAAAATAACTTTAAAATAGAGGTCAAAGAATGGACGAATTATCATAAATACCTGACAGAGTCTCAAAAGATGAAGCCAACCTGTGATTCTTTAAGACCTGACCCCTGGTTGGATAGATTTTTGAGGCTTGGGGTATATCTAAAGCAGTTATAAAAAAAAGTTGAGGGGCCATTTTCCAAACAATATCTCTCCCAAGATTTTATTGCAGAGTTGAAATTTAGAATTGCAGGGGAAAATCATGCTATTACTATGCTGAGCAATTGCTCAAATCCTGTTCATACACAAAAAGAGGAAATGTGGTATTAATTTTATGTCCTGTTCATTCTGCAAAGATTTATGACTAAGCAGTTGTTCTCAAAAGTTAGCATGCATCAGTATCAGGGGACTTGTTAAACATAGATTTTTGAGTCCATTTCCAAGATTATCTGATTCAGTAGGTCTGGGTAGACAGAGAATTTGACTTTCTGACAAGTTTGCAGGTGATGGTGATATTGCTGGTTCAGGGATGACACTTTCAAAACCACCAGATTAAAGTGACGAATAGATTTCATTAGAAATTGGTTTCAGCCGTAAGGTAGAAATCAGTTTTGAAAGGTTGGAAAGATCATTTGTTCTGAAGCCAGAAAAAACCTCCACTAGATTTCTAGTTTCCTGTTTCAATGACCTTGACCTCAAAAAGCTACAATTACATCACTGCAAGTTAAGATTATAACATCTAACATCAGGGGCTATTGTTGTGAGGATTACTAAAACATTGTATACAAAGTACCTGATACATACCAAGTGCTTAATACGTTGTAGTTAAGATTATACTATTGGTGGTTGCGATGATACTATTTTTATAAAATACGTATGCATTTATCAGTTGTCAGTATAAGTGGATCCAGTAAATTTATCAGGAATAACTGTGCTCTTTGCTACAGTGGCTGGGCAGAACACTGTTCCCATATTGACTGGTACCTGGCCTTTCCACCCCAGATTGTTGCTTCTGATATTTTTGCAGTCCCTCAACACCTTCAGTCTAGAGGGTCATCCCAGTCAAAATGAAATCTTGTCTCTTCTTGCTTTTACCAAAAGTTGAGGCCTGAGGTTCATTGCATTATTAATAACCAACCTTTCCTTTCGCCCCCGTCTTTGTGCAAAGCCCAAGCAACCTAGATCTTCAGTCATCACACAGACATTTATTCCCATATGGCACCAGACATATTCTATCAAGACTCATCTCCTATTCTCACCTCTTCTCCCCAAGCCCTTATTACTATGTCCTATGGGATTCAGGGTCTGTGATCAACAGACTTCTCTACATCCTTACATTCTTCTCCAAAGATCTATTTTCTAACTAATGGGACCATCTCCTGAGGTCCTAGCTTCCCCTTTTTGTTCCCTCCCATACTCAGTTGCATGAGCCTCAAAGCTCTAAGCCTAAGGGGTTGTATGCTCCCAGTTTTTATGTGCAAAAAAATTCTTCTCCCATTTTCACAAATTCTAGTTTCTTTGGAACGTGTCATCAGATTTTACTAGTGTTATTCTTCCTTGTTTTTGTTATATCTGTGTCCTCTCCCTCATTCACCAGATAAATGTCTTCTCTTCCACACGAGCCTGCCATTATTCTTAGGGATTTCAACATAGAAGCAAATGATCTAACAAGTAGAAGATGGCTTGACCTCTATAGAAGTAAGAATTATTTCCTCCATAAGGATTATTTCCTCCACCCCAATCCAGTCACTTCCTCACACAATTGCAGTCTGGGTCCTGTCATCAGCAATAGCACCACATGAAGAAAGTTGATTTTTTTTTTCATTTCCCCAAATATTGACCATCCTCTGATCATCCCTTCTCTTCTGTCCATTTCATGCACTCTCACTCTTATGTGGGACTGAAGTTCTCTTATAAAAAATACTGATGCTTTCTGAAGATAAAGTCTGTTCCATCTTCTTTGTTAATGTTGTCTGGAGCATCTGTGGCAGGGATTTGCAGAGAGAAAAGATTCAGTTAACATGCAGACCTGACTTTACACATGCAGACCTGACTTTACACAACTCTTAGTATTTGATGGAAGAGGATTCAAAGCCAGAAAACTTGTTTATCTTTTCGACTACAGAAATCAGGAAATTAGATAGTATTTTTTCCTGGCTATATGTCTCTGTAAGAGGAAGTTAGCCAATTTCAGAATTTCTAGGAGAAAACAAGCAAGGTAAATATCATCAACTAATTCTTCCTCTCTGCTCCTCCGTCCTACCCACCCCCCCAACAGTGATAGGCCCTGGTTGAATTGGAACACAAATATCCATCACATAGATAACCAGTAAAGCAAGTGAAAAGTAAATATTTTAGTTTTTCTGAATCTCCACAACTTGCTTTTTTAGACAAAACCCACAAGACTTGAATGATGGATGTGATGGAAATCTTTTCCCGTTTTAACTCAGCAATTAGCTCTATAAATCATATAATTCCTTAATTTCAGTGACTGAATTGAACCAATTCCACACATGAAAATGAGTTTAAGGGCTCATGGAGGAAGATGATTCTCCTCTTACTGCTATGCAAAGTACAGGACCAGAGCCATGTGCCAGAATAAGTGTTCACAAAAATTTCCCGGAGGGAATTACAATGACCTTTCCTTTGTTTGAACCATGAAGTTCAACCCACCCCATGTGGTGAATGGCCAAAGAAGAGATGAACTCCTTCTGAGGTTGATGTGGATGGGGGCTCTCGGGCAATTCCAAAAGAGTGGTTAAAGACTGTACCATGACCTCCCTTATTATCACCTAACCCCTTTCTACATTTTGGATAGAAAACAAACAAGAACAGAAGATGAAAACTATAGAAAACTACCTTGAAATGACAGATATGGGCTGCTAATGTTTTAGAGCTGTCTAGTTGCCTCAGGAAAGATTATTGGAAAAGTTTTTTTTTTTTTTTTTTTTTTAAAGCTGCTTCTCCTTTATATAATACAGAGGGGGTAGGTCAGGGAGAGTTAAAAGAGACCTCAAAGAAATACCTAGGAAGACAGATGCTTGATGATCAGATTCTATTTGTTGGATAATAGATTTTCTAGGTGTATGCTAGGATTATAAGCTAGAACTCCCTACTGATAACTATCAAAGGCTTCATTGGATTGAGAGAAACAAAATTTATGAAGAATTGCTTGAATGTATTACAGTCCATCCATTCCCTTGGATCCTCTAAAATAGTCCATCCTTGAATTTGGCAGAGACCAACAGACAACTCTTCACCTAGAATACAAGACGTTGCTTCTGCACCCGCCCTCTCACCTCCACCACCAGCTCCACACTGCCTGGGTGATCAGCCATTTGCTGAGTCATGCTTTGGTACACTGCCCTTGGTCTGTGTTGAAAAAACTTGATAAAATGCAAGCCAGGGAAACAGAGAATAATCTGCTGTGAGGACACTGTTCACAGGGCTCATTATGAATACCCTTGGGAAACAAAAACCTTTTATCTCAGTATCAAGAAAAAATTTTGCTTGTGTTCATTCACTTTTTTGTTTTTATATTTTGGATGTGATGGAGCATGCAATGGATTGTTTTCCCCCTTTTTCACTGCCTGCTAAAAAGCTTAGAATTAACTTTTATGCCTAACTATAACATAGTATAATTGCCTTATTTATTTTAAACTTTATTTTTTTGTTGTCAATAATCTGCTTCTGGTACAAATGAGAATAAAATATATTAAATATTTAAGATAAGATAAACTACTTATGTTGATAAGGGAAGTGATCCAGGGTGCTGTGCAATTAGGTGATGCAATCCACCATTTCCTTACCATGCAGCTTTCGCCCTGTGCTGGTGTACCACAGTGCCACAGGAGGTGGTCTAGCATAAAATAGTTAAGAAATGTGCCTGGAATTGGACAAGACTTTAATTTCCAGATTCTTGGGGGTTTAATCACGTTATTTTAGATTTATGCCCTAATCTCTCTGAGTCAAAGTTTCTCTTTCTATAAAGTGCAGATTATAATTATGCCTACTTTATGATTGAGGATTTGATGCAGTGGGATGTTTAACAAAAATACTTAGTATCACCTTCATTTATAAATATACTTAACACAGTGACATACACACATGATATACATATAAATTATGAGATGATATAGGATAATATATTATAATGACATAATAATTATTTAATAAATGATAGCTTTACTACTTTGCTTTTCTTCTTTACTGTTGTTGCTTTTTCGTGCATGAGCTCTAGGTGGCATTATATGAACTGAATTCATTTCCAGCTCCTCTAGATGGACACCCCCACTGCCACAAAGGAGACTTCATTGAGGGACAATTTTATACACAATGTGATAGAAGTTTTATGGGAAAACATAGGTTATAAGATCAGATAATTTTGCAAAACACTGTACAAAGCAAAGTAAAAACTAGTCTATTTATTTAAGTAATTTTCATTGTCTTCATTATGTTAGTATATACATGAATTCTTCAAACCAGGGACATAGAATGCAGCCTTTAACGAACTTATTTTATTGCATTAAAAAAAAAATCTCTCCAGAATCATTCAGGGGACTGGATTTCTGGAGAATCAATTTTGGTAAATGCTGCACCATGCTAAAATTCCTTTTCTAGTGACCTGTTAAGGTGCTTGAAATTCTCACTTCTTTGTGATAAATCATTCCTTGAAGAAGAACTGAAAAATCACACCTACTTAACATCAAAACTTTTAGGCCTCAAAGTATAATTACCTGAGAAGTTTACAAGCTCTCATGTAGGATAAAAAAAGGACTCAGACAGATGGAAACACAGCATATTATCCAGCAGTATGGGTCATGGTCAAGAGAGCAAACCCAGATGGAGGAACCACGGAAGTTGGGGCATAGCATGAGGGCACCATGGGAAGGAGGTGGTGGAAAAGGGAGGAGATATGGAAGAAAAGTAGTAGATAGGAGAGCCTTGGACAGACTTTATGAGCTGCATAATGACAGGTCATGGACAGATGTGAAAACTACCTACTACATATTAGGTGGTAATGGAAGGGTTAAATATCTATCCCTGATATTTTAAGAACTCCTTTTCCACAAAAGGGCACATAGAGTTAGTTTTTTTTTGGTTTTTTTTTTAAAACATCTTTATTGGAGTATAATTGCTTCACAATGTTGTATTAGTTTCTGCTGTATAACAAAGTGAATCAGCTATACATATACATATATCCCCATATCTCTTCCCTCTTGAGTCTCCCTCCCACCCTCCCTATCCCACCCCTCTAGGTGGTCACAAAGCACCGAGCTGATGTCCCTGTGCTATGCAGCTGCTTCCCACTAGCTATCTGTTTTACATTTGGTAGTGTATATATATCCATGCCACTCTCTCACTTTGTCCCAGCTTACCCTTCCCACTCCCTGTGTCCTCAAGTCCATTCTCTACGTCTGCATCTTTATTCCTGTCCTACCCCTAGGTTCTTCAGAACCTTTTTTTTTAGATTCCATATATATGTGTTAGCATACGGTATTTGTTTTTCTCTTTCTGACTTACTTAGCTCTGTATGACAGACTCTAGGTCCATCCACCTCACTACAAATAACTCAATTTTGTTTCTTTTTATGGCTGAGTGATATTCCATTGTATATATGTTCCACATCTCCTTTATCCATTCATCTGTCGATGGACACTTAGGTTGCTTCCATGTCCTGGCTATTGTAAATAGATCTGCAATGAACATTGTGGTACATGACTCTTTCTGAATTATGGTTTTCTCAGGGTATATGCCCAGTAGTGGCATTGCTGGTTCATATGGTAGTTCTATTTTTAGTTTTTTAAGGAACCTCTATACTATTCTCCATAGTGGCTGTATCAATTTACATTCCCACCAGCAGTGCAAGAGGGTTCCCTTTTCTCCACACCCTCTCCAGCATTTATTGTTTGTAGACTTTTTGATGATGACCATTCTGACTGGTATCTTTTACTCTCTCCACTTGTCAGCTAACATCTGTAGTTAAAACTAACTCTAACCGTTTTGATTGGTTACAGTTAGAACGGTTACAGTTAGTTTTAACTACAGATGTTAGTTGACAAGTGGAGAGAGTAAAAGATCCCAGTATGTAAGCTAATGTTTCTCATCCCATGCTGCACATCCACAGCACCCAGGGCACTCTGTAAAAGAACCAAGGCCTGGCTGCAGTCCAAACCAATTAAATCAGGATCTGCAAGGCTGAGGCCAAGACACTAGTAATTTTTAAGCTTCCTCAGAGATTCTAATGTGCACACATGGTTAGAACCACTTCCTTAGAGAAGAGACCATCGGAGAAATAGTGGGGAGTAGAGAAGGATAGTTTCTTCAAACTGGCACTTAGGGATGAAGTGGTTTCCTTTCTACCAAAAAACTGTCCACAATTTATAAATCCCAATGCAAAGATAGAGAAAATTATGAAATTCTTTGAATGTACTTCACAAGCCTTTCTCTGCTATACCTTTCCTTTATTCTCTTACCAAATTGCCAAAGGGCAGTTAATCTGTGGATATGAACCATCTCCAGTCCCACGCTCCACACTTTAGAATCCTGTTTACCCTGCGACTAGTTGATGGAGTGAAGATGAAATTTCTCCCCAGAGTTCTGTCATCATATTTGCATGAGTCATCTTTTTTGGAAAATCCAGCTGACTATCAAATAGCATCAGTTTTATTTTAAGATTTTGGTGGATTGTTTCTTTCCCTCTTCAGGTAATCTTTAGGTTTCAGCTGAGAGCGCCTGGAAGAAATGATGGATTTAGGGATAGTATTTAAGTGTTGGTGACTTGAGGTAGGAGGCACATCAAGGGGGAAAAGGAAATCTGTCAAGTATAGGGCCTTTCTTCAAAGTGTACCTAAGGCTCTCATAATGGCTGATTCAATGATGGTGATGTATTTTAATGAGATATACATGACTGAGTTTCTTTGCCACCTGGAATATTGATCCTTGTTTGTAACTTCGTCTTCCTCCAATGAACTTTCTCCAGTGAAATGATTGCTTTGCTTCTTAAACAATCCAAGGGGAAAGGAAAAAAAATCCAATAACTGAAGGAAATTTGATAGCCTGTACCATGATAATAGTCCTATACCTATCATCTAGATGAATTTTGATGTGCTGGGGAAGAAAGGAAAAAAAAATTTTTTTTAGCCGATTGTAGTTGAGTCTTTTTTTGCCAATGAGTGAAACATAGCAAAGAGACATACCTATACAGAGTCCTGTTACTCAAAGTTTTAAATAAGAGAATATTTTTTTTCATTTAAAAGAGTCATGAAAAATTTAGAGAGGCAGAATATAATTATCACAGTATGTATCCATCCATGTCACTGAAATTTTATACCATGCCTTTTTATTCTTCTCCTGGCTGATTCCTACCATGGCAAGTATTTCTCCTTGGGAAATAGTGGGAAAATGGAAAGAATGTCAGTATAAATACTGTATTAGTTAAAATTAAAAACATTTATAGTTTGTATTAGCATTAAGTGACAGAGCAGAATGGCTCCTTTGGTAATTTCTAAACAGCCATAATAACACAGAAGCTCCAGTGATTTGTTTTTCCCCATTAGAATTATCTCCACATCTTCATCATTTATAGATATGACCTCCCAAGACTAGGAGGCACAAAGTGGCATGTTCTTCTATATTAACAAGATATGTCCAACCAAACTAATTTATTGGGATTTGTTCAGACAAATTAAACCAGTATTTCTCTCTGCGTTCCTCATTTTTATTTTCTATCTTAGCAGAAGCATCCATTTTATCAAACAGTATAAATCCACCATTTAAAAAAGCTGTGATTGTAAGTAATAAACTTTTTTCTGTTTCTGTTAACTTTTTTCTTCTTTCTGTTAAAAGGACAGATGTAAAAGGAGAGAGAAGCATATTGATCTAAGTATTCTCATCTTTCATTTTAAAGCATAAAATTATATACATTTGTTCAGAAATATTTATTAAGAGCGTATAATGTACTTGCTGCTATTTTAAGTCCTGGTTCCAGAGCAGTGAAGAAAGTTGAACAGAAACCCCTTCCCTTGTGAAACTTACATTCTGGTACTATTTTTTTAAATGGGAGATAAAGTTAAAGGAGTTGAAGAAAACAGGTCTCAAGAGAATTGTTAAAAGTATGATGTTTAAGGTGTGATGCCACATCATAGACAATAGTAGTATTGTTAGTAGTAGTTGGCTCGAACTATGGGCCATGAATTACTCATTAAATAGAGCTTTTTATTTAACTATCACAGCTTCTTATGAATGTGGTACTTTTAAAATCTCATTTTGCAGTTAGGAAAACTGAGAAAGTTTCAGCAACTTGCCCATAGGCATGTAATTAAGAGGGACCCCAACTCATAGAGACTGAACTTCAGATCTGTGCTCTTTACCCCTTCAGTTTGTGGCTCCCTTGTGTACATGGATCCGAACCAAGGTACAAAACTAAGTATTTTCATATGAACCTAGTATTTTACCTGCAGTGCCAGGTTTTAGTTATTTTAAATATTAACCAAAAAATTAATTATTATTAAAAATCATATAACAGAAAAGGATATGGACAATTAGATAAAGGGCCCATATCTTCAACTCTTGAGTGTCAAAGAATTGTCCAAATCATTGCCATTATTTTAGAATCCAATAATATAACACAGAGCACAAACTTTTTACACAGCTTAGTACCGTATGAGATAAGCTTACTGTGTTTTGCCATTATTCTTCTACTTACAATCCAAATATTAATTGAGACTCTGATCTAAAATTGATTAGCATTTATATTGCCAATCTGTACCTTTCAGATAAGATTGTTCCATGACCTTCATTGTATTCTCTCTTCTTGCCTTTGACTTACAGAATGAAGTGAGGGGAAAATTATAGAATGATTATGATTCATGTAATAAATGACCTCTGCTGGGCAGCCCTGGTGTTAGCCAACTCTAGTATTTATCTCAAATTAAGCCCCATTCCTTTCTTCCTAGTGGGAATTCCAAACATTTTCCATGCTTCTTTAGCCCCCAATCTAACTTCTATCGTTGCTGTTCTCCCCAAATAGCATTCATTGAAGTCATTTAACACGAATTCCTTCAATCACACATTTATTTTGAAAATGTTTCTGTATTTTTCAACATGTCATCTTGTATCCTTTTTTCTTTGACACCACATTCTAACGTTTTTCAGCTATTTCTCCCCCAATTCCTTGAATTATTCTTTTTTATCTTTTTCTTTTTTTTTTTTTTCCTGATATTTAAACAGATACTGATGGAGTTATTTTTTTAAAGTAAGGAAAGGGCTCTGGGAGTTTTGCCTTCTTGAACACTTTTCTTCAAAACCTTCTTGGAATCTTTCATACTAACCACATGTTCCTGAATCACCCCCGTGGAACCCTCAAGTACTAAGGAACATAGCTTGAATACCACTGCATCAGACCACACTCAGACGTACTCTAACAGGCTTGCACTAACTCTTCAGGGGGGATCACAGTGTGCAATGGATTATAAAGGGCACAGTGACAAACCCTGGGTTGAGCAGGAAGCCAATCCAATTACCCAGGAGAGATCACCCTAAAACAGTCCCATCAACAGAAGTAATCTATTTGGGTTACCCAGTCATTCAGTTTTGTTACCCTGTGCCATTTGCTTTTTTGAACTAAAATTCTGCATGGTTCTTCTCTATTTGATTCCTTCAAAACCAAGTTGAAGTTCCCCTAAAAGTAGCTGATCCGAAAATGTAGGATCCACAAAGTAGGCAGAGGAACCTATTGATTTATGCTTGCTTCTTGCAGTTTATTCTGAATTTTCTAAAAATTTGATTGCTATGTTTCCCTGCATTTGTAGGGATCATTTCAGTTAACCAAGTGGATTTTCATCTACCAGTTAAACTGATCCTGTGAGGTTGGTAAAACAGGAGGAAATCAAGGTGAAGTCAGTAAAAGTTGCAGGAAGAACTTAAAACCATCGCTCTCTGTGTTTATTCAGCTCAGTGGTTTTGTCTCTACAAGAAAGAATTGTTTTATTGGCATTTGCCCGCCTCCACAATGATGTTTCTCTTGCTTGTCTCACTTTTCTGGAATACAGTAATACATCATAGATGATTTCAAAATGACACTGAATCACAAGAAAAGATAAAATATGTCATTCTTGTAGTCTCAAAAAAGGGAAAGTTATATGATATGTATTTTAGAAAGTAGCTAAAAATTTAGCTTTTCAGGAAAAAAGCTCTGTTCCTTGAAATTCACATCTATGAATATATTGACTAATAGTGCGTAAATGAATTGTATATTTTTTATATTGATAAGTAATGAGTTGTCATTTATTACTTGCCTATTATTCATGAAGCTAGACAGTAACCACCAAGCCTGACAATAACTCCAGAATTAAGTATTAATATTTCTGATTTACAGGTGGAGCTTGTATTTTTCTTCATTTTTTCTACAGACTTATCTCTTTTTTTCCCTTCAGTTTATCCTCCAGCTTATCCTAAGCTCTCTACTCTTTTGCCTAAGAAACAAATCCTTCTGGAATCTGATTTCTCTCTGCTAAAATATTTTTTTCCTGATTCAGCTGCACTTCCAAACTACCTTCCCTTTATTGCTAGTATCACAAAACAGGAGTATCTATTCCACCGTGGTTTCACAATACACTCGGCCACACCACACCATCTGGTTTTCCACAGTTCTACTCGACTGATACTGCTCTCAGAAATAACTGGTGGCCTTCTAATGACGTCTTCATGACTTTAATTCATAAAATTATTGAACACCACCTTCTACCTTTTTTTAATACCTGTACCCATATACTTCTATAAAGTACAAGTAATACCTGTACTTCCTACTTCTATAAATTTTCTATTGTAGATGCCTTGTAGCTTCCTCCTCTAATTGCTTAAGTGTAAGTTCATCCTTTATTTGAATACAACCTTGTCTATTTTTGCCTCACACTTTGCCCTTGAAAGTATCATCCACCTTCAGAGTTTTAAGTTCTACTTTTAAGTTCATGACTCTCAAGTCCGTATCATCAACAGCTCCACAATCACAATAGAAGTGATGTCATTACCTACTTTTCCAAGCCTTCTTGTTTCCTTTTACTCAGTTTTGAGTCACCATCACCTTTACTCTCTGATTCACTTTTTAAACTCTGTCATTTCTCTCTTAACCACACCACTTGTTTCAGTGATCTCTCTTTTCTTCCCAATGCTTCCCAGGACTATTATAATAGCTTCCTAATTGGTGTATTGATTTCCAGTCTGTTGTTTTTTCAATCTGTGATTTATATCACCATCACATTTCTCTTCTTAAACAAAGAGTAAAGTTGATGATTTCCGTTATCAAAAGCCTACATTGTTTATCTCTTCTACATGTTTATGTATAACTGAATCACTTTGCTGTTCACTTGAAACTAATACAACATTGTTAATCAACTATATTCCAATATAAAATAAAAAGTTAAAAAAAGGGCTTCCCTGGTGGCGCAGTGGCTGAGAGTCCGCCTGCCGACGCAGGGGACGCGGGTTTGTGACCCGGTCCGGGAAGATCCCACATGCCGCGGAGCGGCTAGGCCCGTGAGCCATGGCCACTGAGCCTGCGCATCCGGAGCCTGTGCTCCGCAATGGGAGAGGCCACAACAGTGAGACGCCCGCATACAGCAAAAAAAAAAAAAAGCCTACATTGTCTCCTATTACATAGAGAATGAAATACAAACTATTTGGCCTACCATTTAAGATTCTTTCTTATCAGGTCACTGAAAACTTCCCTACCTACCTAACTTCAGTCATCAGAGTCTTTAACTACTAGCCCTTAAATTGCACCAACTTTCCTATCTCACTGATTTCATTTATATTCTTTTTTATATGATTTTATTCCCTTAGCCCTTCTCATAGTTCTCTCTCTCACCTTCCTCACCTTCCAAGACCTAGTTAAATCTATTTCTGACATTCACATACTTTGACCCTGGCCTAGTGCGTATTGTGTTGAATGAAACTGAATAAAATAATTTTTTTTTTCTTGAGTACATTTTTTTTTTTTTTTTGTGGTACTTGGGCCTCTCACTGTTGTGTCCTCTCCCGTTGCGGAGCACAGGCTCCGGACGCGCAGGCTCCGGACGCGCAGGCTCCGGACGCGTAGGCTAAGCGGCCATGGCTCACGGGCCCAGCCACTCCGTGGCATGTGGGATCTTCCCCGACCGGGGCACAAACCCGTGTCCCCTGCATCGGCAGGCGGACTCTCAACCACTGCACCACCAGGGAAGCCCTTGAGTACATTTTGAACAGTGGGAAAACCTTTTTTTTGTCTGTCGAAGTGACAAATATCAACTCTAGGAATTAGTTGCCAATGGAATAGATGTGATTTTAAAAGCACTTTAAGGAAGACTATAGTTAATCTCTACCTGGAACCTTATAATACTACAAACAATAGTTCATCACAAACTATTTTGCAAATGTATTAATTTTGAGATACTGATAAGGAAGTTTCAGAAAATGAAATTTAAAGATATATATACATATATATAACTACAATGACGTATTTCTATCTATATCCTTAATATATTTGAGGTTAACTGTAAAATTGCCTGATTATACAACCTAATTTATATGTTAAAAAGAAGGTTGCTTTCTACATTTTAGAGCTGAGTTTGAAGTTTGAAAATGGTAGTAAATATACACTGAGATAGAGTACACTCTGACAGAGTGAAGTTTTGTCTTGCCATGAAAACTCGGTCTAAAGTTTCAGTAGCTAACTCTGCTGTACTTATAGTCCACATTAATCACAGAAATACATACATACTTTCATTACTAAAATAGTGAATAGATATCATAAATAATAATTAAGTAAAAATAATCAATACAACTGGAAATTTTCTCACTGGCCATCCTTTACCCCACATCATTAGGTAGTTAAAATTGCTGATACCAAATAAATGATTACTTCCCCTGAATTTTAAGTCCATGGATAAAGATTCTCCATTTGCCACTTGACTCACTTCCTTCTGTCATGTATTCATTTAATGCATATAGTTTTAGCTTTTTACTTAGTAGGAGTAGTTTCTAACTCTGGGTTCCAATTTTAGATGTGTCACCAAGTTATCTTGAACTTACTGTTTCATTAACCTGTAGTTCAGTATCTTCATCTATGGTAAGTTTGATGTGAAGATGAGGCTGTGAAGAATAAACTGGCCTTAGTAAAAGTCTTTGAAATGTGAAATTGTGTGTGTGTGTGTGTGAGAGAGAGAGAGAGAGAGAGAGAGAGAGAGCGAGAGAAAGGGAAAATCAGTGAGAGCTGTAGTTAAAAATAAAGTAGTTTTGACAGAAGAAGATTAATCAACTAAATTAGAAATGCATATCTAGCAAGCAGCATCTATTAGATTGTCTTACTCACTCTCCCAGAGTACAATTTGTACAATTACACAATGGCATTCTCAAGCAGTTACTTCATCATGCCTATCCATAGCTTGTCTTCTCATATAAATTGTCATGTGACCATTTTACACAGAATACTCATCACAGTGGGACTGGACAGGTGCTGGAAGTTGAGTTCCATTTCTCATTTGCTCTCCACAAAGTCCAAAACCCACTGATTTTGTGAAGTAGGTCTTCTTTATTGTCTGGAGTTTGGAAGCCTTGCTAATTAGCATTTACCTATAAGTAATGCAGGGGTTAGCTGACATTACGTAGTTCTCTGTGTGATGCTTTCACTCGGTGTAAAGTTGAAAGAGGTGATGAGCAATCTCTGTACAAACCATGTTTTCTGGAAATTATTAAAACCTTTATTAGTACTTTAATGCCAGAATCGTGTTTCCATTTGTCTTTGCAGTTCTAGTCTCATTTACAGGAAGTTTAATAGCAGTTTCTAAAACAGTCACTTTCAAAGCATTCAGAACCCTCCTATGCTGTTAATCCTCTCCCTCTCTATTTGCTCTATTTCCCATTTCAGAGGCCCTTCATGTTCTAAGGGAGCCATAACCCCATATCCCCAGTGGGGAGTTGGGGGTTGAGGATGGATAAAGTGAAGCTAAGAGAAGTGGGAACACATTCCCCACAGTCTAATTTATATAATTAAAACCACTTCTTCCACCAGTCATAATTTGTCATTAGGGCTCTATATCCAGGGTTAGACCTTTTGTTTTCTACCACTAAGTCATCAGAATTCCTTCCTAGTTGTGTGCATTAACTTCTAGCATTCTTCCATCCCCATTCCCTGAGACAAGGTTGAATTTTGTCTGAACCCCATGTTCTCACCCTTTTGTGTTCCAAGTAGCAGCTAACAGCAAAGGACCACCCTGCCTTTTTTATTCTCAGAAAAGACCCACCTCTACCCTTCCTCAATGACTCATCTCCATCCATCTTCATGACTCCCTTAAGACTCACAGATGGCTCCCTGTTTACCTGCCTCTCTAAAACTCCAGGTCTCCTTCCTTCCTTATTTATTTATTTTTGAGAAATTCCTCATTAATGAATGTTTTCCCTATTGCAGTAGCCTGAATAAAATCAACTCCTTAGTTGTCCAGTGCGGCATTGCAGCATTTTATCTTTTGCAGCTGCAGCAAAGTTAAAATTAAAACAAAAAAGGAGAAGAAGGTTGTCTAAAACACACATGCAGCCAAAAAGATCTATATCTTTTTTTCTCCATGGAACTTATGAGGCTGCTCTAATGGCATGAAGAAATATTTCACTGAACTGGCAACATATAGAAATATGGAAAACATATTGCATATGTATTTGTGGCATTAGATGTTAAAAGTATAAATACACGAGAAAGAAAAGACTTAAGGAATTTCACATTAAAATAGTATACTGTAGTTTGAAAGACATATACACTTTTTTTCCTGAAATTAATGAGCTTTAGCAAGTTTTAATGCACCTTGAACAGGAAAATTGGGAGAAAATCTTGCTAACTATAGGGGGTTTATGACTTCTTTTCAAACTGCTTTATAGGTTTCTGAAATGCATCATTAATATAAATGTTTATTAGACATTTTTTTGAAATCTAATGTGGAAGAGATGATTCTGTGTTTAAAATATGTATCACTAGTCCTTGGCATAAAGTAGGGATTAATTAGATTGAAGCAACAAAGTACTGTAGAAATCCATTAACTTCAGTGAAAGTTAGGAAATGTATAATGTTCTTATCTCCCATCTTAAAAAAGTATATCCAATTTGCCGTGTAAGAATAGCCACCTGAGAACAAATTGTGTTTGGGAACAGCCTCAGTGGAATTGTAAAATTACTAACAAAATTAAATCTCATTACATCATTTCAGAACCTGATTGATATAATGAAAAGAGCCAGTGATTAAAGATATCTAGAAATTGTAATAGACTTGATACTAACAGTAAGTAATAGTTTTTAGCTGAATTGTTCCTTTTTTATAAATTGTTATTGGTCACCCATTATGTCCCAGCTCACTATATAAATATCCTAGGGACACCAAGAAAAAAATAAATAAATCCTTGTCTTTCAGGGGTCATTTTAAACATTTGAGACAATGTTAGTAGAAGTATAAACAACAGAGAAAAGTAAGATAGGGCAATTGCCAAATGATTGGTAATAGAAAGCATTTGAGAAAATGGAGTGAAACGTGATATAATGTATGTAAAGAGCTAAGCCAAGTGCCTGGCATTGAGTGTTCAATACATGATATCTAGGAACATCATATTTAAATCCTAGGAAGAACACCTAGGGAAAAGGAATTTATATGCTTCTTGACTGAAAAATAATTTGACTCTGATAAACTAAGAGGAAGCAACAGAAGACAGTATCCTAAATAGTAAGAATAGAAAAAGCAAAGATATTGAGGAACAATGTCTATAACATGAAAATTTAGAGGTTCTTAACTACATCTATGCCCTTTATTGTATTTTAAGGATAGCCATAAACTTATCCACTGCACTGGAAAACCAAATCAATGATTCTCCAAGGCGTGCTTGGGTTCGAGGTGAACTTCACAGAGTAGACATGTAATTTGAAAATGACCCTGGAGATTCTTCTAGTCCTTTGCTATTGAAATTCACAAGATTTAGTAAACCATTTGTAGGAATAGTTGGAAATAAATACGTATATGTAGGTGACAGAGAATAAAGGTCAGTAAATATCCATCTAAGGAGGGTGGACTACCAGCAAAGGGAAGGCAGGATATATTTGTGGGGGAGGAAGACGTACAGAGTGGCAGAGCAGGGACACACGTTTGTAATTAGCTTTGTAACTATGTTGGATGGAGGGAGGAGAGGGTCAAAGCAAGAAAATTTATTAGGAGACTCGGGATACTGGAAGTATCTAAAACTAAACATACTCACAATATGAATATCTTCACAATTTACAACTGGCAATGCTGCCGCAGTTTATAACCCAACTCTGGTGCTCCAGTTGTCAATTGCTGAGTAACAAACTAACCCACAGCTTACACTTAGTGATTCTGTGGGTCAGATATCCCAAAAGGACACAGCAGGGCCTCAGCTGTAATGATTCAAATGTCTGAGGTGATCAACATCTAGGAACTGGAATTATTTGGAGGTTTTTCACTCATTCTGGCACCTGGGCTGGGATGACTAGAAGGGTAGCCTCAGCTGTGGAGTGGGGCACCTAATCAAGGCACAATCTCTTCATGCAGCTTGGACTTCTCAGAATATAGGGTCCTGTGCACCTGGGTCCTACGGTGAGTGAGTGAGCGTTCTGAGAGACGCAGGCAAAAGCCTTAAAGCTCCTTCTGATGTTGTCTTGAAGTCAAAGTCATGTGACATCATTTCCTTTGAATTATATTAGTCAAAATAATCACCCAGATTCAAGGGAAATGAGCATAGACATCACCTCTAAATGGTAGAAATGTCTAAGAATTTGAGACCATGCCTTAAAATTGCCACATGTAGATAATAACAGAAAAACGTGTATAATATGAAATAAAGCAGTGTTAGCAATTGTTTTCAAAGAGCCTTTGAAAATGGCATATTACTTATTTTTGATATTACTCATGTAATTCTATAATCCTCAGGGTTAGGAGGCATATAAGGGACATGAGATATTAGCAGTGCCAATAGAACAGAATTGTTAATCGACAATTAAAACCCGTATTCAATTCAAAAGTCTCTTATTAGGAGCTCAAGGGTTAAAGGAGACACCATTTAAAAGACTGAAATTTCTTAGAAGTGCATGTTTGAAAATATGGCTGGCCCTGCAAAACAAAAGTCATACAGTTTTTAAAATGATGCAATTAATTATCCAGATGTTTCAAATACCGGTGTTTGTTATTACTTCCACAGTATCACCGTCATTTGGTTTACATTTTTCTTTACATTTAGGTGTTCTGAGGTGCAAATTTAGGTGGAGAATGTGGCTCACCCTTAAGAGAGCCCATCACCATATGTTTTGTTTGGGCATGAAAAATGAGAATAATCTAAACCTTTGCCACTGAGAGAGGTAAAGGGTTCCCATCAATGGCCATTAAGTCTAAGTAATGGGGTTTTAAAGAGACAGCTTGTAGTGTTGCTCTTTAGGAACCTCAACAGCAGTTGTGCTTTAGCTGCAGGTGCCATGATCCAGCAGTGTAGCTTTGGCTCCACTCAGGCCCTTGCCTGTGTCACTACTGTTTGAGCCCCCTCTATGGTGTGCATCTGTTACCAATTCTCTTTCAAAGAACATCTGCTGCCAGAAGAGGCAGGCTTTTAATATGCTGATTTATCATTGTCAGATACAGGGTTTCATGGCTTGCATTTGTATATTGTGTTTAAGGTGCTTTTGTGATTACAGATGTTTTACATATAAATTGCTTTATATTAGAAATATCTATTTTTTTCAGTATTTTTAAGGAAACTTCACATTCACGTGTTTTACATTTTAATATCATCTTTTGCATTGCTGAGCACGTGTGAATTGCTTTTTGTCTGTAATGGCAGTCGGTATGAGCAACAGCATCTGTGATTGTTGCTGCTTCAAAGGAGAAAATTAAATGTGGATATAGCTCTTCCTTTCGAGGGAGCCAGAATTCATTAATTACTAAGGGAAGCTTTCATTGTTATTTTATCCCCCAAAAGGACAGAATAGGTCACTACATAAAAATAGCTTTCCACTCCATAACCTTTGCAAACTAGAAAACGGTGTCAAGTTTCACACTTTTCTCTCACTTGTTTCTGTAGTCTTAAAATAATCTGAAAGTCTTTGGTACTGTATGGTCTTTGAAATAATAGCACCATCTACTGTCAGATCCTGAATTCATTCATCGTGTAAAGGAAAAAAATGAAGATGGAGGAGGTGCTCTGAGTCGTTTAATAATATGGCACTAAGTAAATACTATATAACTGAAAAATGGGAAAATTCTTACTTAAAACTAGAAAATAAAACTAATGTGTTCATCATATTAAATAAGCATTGTGGGGCTTCCCTGGTGGCGCAGTGGTTGAGAGTCCGCCTGCCGATGCAGGGGACACGGGTTCATGCCCCGGTCTGGGAAGATCCCACATGCCGCGGAGCAGCTGGGCCCGTGAGCCATGGCCACTGAGCCTGCGCATCCGGAGCCTGTGCTCCGCAACGGTAGAGGCCACAATAGTGAGAGGCCCGCGTACCGCAAAAAAATTAAAAAAAAAAAAAAATAAATTAGCATTGTGAAATACCTTTTTCCAAGAAAATCTATAATACAGTATAAAAATTATAGATAAGGTAATGTCCTTATTATCATCACTGTCATTATAATTTTAGTTTCCCAGTTCCTTTAAGCTTATTGTATATTCATTTAGATGACAGTGAGGGGTGGGAGAGGTGGATTTAAAAAGCACTGTCTTTAAGAATTCCCGACCTCTCAGCAAGGCGTTGATGCTTCCTTTCTGCGTGGAGAGCCAGCCAGCTCTCAAGAGCACCTCTCATAGTGGGAGTTGCTAGTAGGCCTGATTGTTCCCTGTCCTCAAATCCTTTCCCCAAAGGAGTAATGTCATTTCATTAAAGAAACTCAACTGTCTGGGTAAAGGATCAGTGAAAATATGTCTCAGGGCTCTCATAAAAATAAGCTACCAGCTATTTCAAGAGCATAGTGTGAAATTCCGGACACCTTCCAACCCTCCTTCATACTGATTGCTTTCAGCGAGCGAGAGGCCAGTTGTCACCGTGCCTCCTGCACAGTTACTTCCTTAACCTCGTAGCTCCCAGAGGACTGTTGTGCCTCCCACACATCTGTTGCAGACGGTACGTGGCTCTTCCTGCCTCTGGAATTGGCATCAAGTTATTCCATCTACAGCAGTACTTTTATGCTTTCTGTCCAGTTTATTATCTCTTTTCGAAAGCAATTCAAAAGGTTTATTTTCTCTACGTGGCCTTCTGCTCCCTATCTTCCCCCTTTCATTCTACTTTATTGTTATTTTTATTTCAAAGTGGAGCCTGAATTAAATTTCCTCCCTTTAAAAATTTTTTATCTTCACAGTTTTTAATAACCAGTGGCCTGTGCCTAAAATGTGGAGAAAATATATATTCTCATGATTGATATTTCTTTTTCTGGTCGATTTTTTTGAGATGCTACAAAACATAGTAAGTAGGAAATAAATGACATCATTAAAATACCAACCATGATTCCATAGTTACTTACCAGATGTATTTTAACTCTCTCCTATCTGCCAAAATATATGAAACACAACCTATACCTTCAGAGGAGCTTGCAATCAACTATTTCCTTATCCTCTTGTTTTTTTTTTTTTTTTTTTTTTAAGGACGTTATTATCTGTTCATCTGCATTGTAGCAGCCAGATACTGGCAAACTACTCAGTTTTCTACCTAGTCTAACCTTATCTCAGTTATTATTGTAAACTATAGTAAGGTAATATTTTCAGATATTAACTGTGCTTTTATTCACTGGGAAAATATCATGGCTTTTTTATGCACTATATATAGGCAGAGAGTGGATATAAATGGAAAACAGTAATAGTAATAATAATAAAAAACAATAATAACACATTCAACTGAATTGACAAGTACGCTTTTTTTTTAACTCACTGAAGAAAAGAACAATCATGAAAGTCAATACATTCAATTCACAGGGCTAGGGCTTTTCTTCTTCTTTGTCTTCTAAATGAGGAAAAGGCATTTGAGAATCAAGAAACCAAGATCCAAAAAAAGCAGAGTTGTAAGATCATCAGTAGCAAGTGTATGTAATGATGATGCATGATAATTTAAATGCTAGTTTCCCACTCAAATGGAGTAATAGATCATTTGCTCTGGGGAGGAAGGAGAAAATTGGAAAAGATGTTATGGCTGGGATTCGAATGAGGTGAGCAAGCCACTCAAATAGGGTGCAAAATTTAAGGGGTCACCAAAAAATCATTAATCAAGATGTCATATTTTAATGCAATTTTTAAATCAAAATTAATGCAAAAAATTCATCATGAACAAAATAGAAAAATTTTAAATAAAGACAAAAACGCTGTGGGTGAATGAATGTCTCTGAAAGGACCACAAGTCATGACTCTATCCTAAGTGAGTCTCAGGGGAAGGATGAAACCATAGATGGGTTTAGAGTGAACTAGGGAACAGTAAGCTTTTGCCTCAGTCCCATCATAGACCAGGATACTCTAAGGGTTTTGGAGAAGCCATGCCTACATACAAGGCTAGTTTGTTGATTTCAGGGAAAGCCTCAAGTCCCTGACTACATCGTTGGAGAGAGTAAACAGCTAGGGGTTTTATGAGGTTCAGAAGGGCTGAGAAAGGCCAGATGAAACAAGGGTTCTGATCCTGGAATAAGGAGAAGTTAGATGGGATGACCCAAGTGACTGGCTGTGTTATGAGACCACAGATCCAGACTTGGCAGCAGAAGCCCAAGCTGATGAAAACACAATGGAAGAAAAACCTCAATGAATGCCATCAGAGTAAGGCAGAAAGGCATGCCAACAATACCTAAGATACCTGTAAATTTCCCCAGCACCTCAGGAGTAAAACCACTTTGCCAAAAAGGAAGAAAAACAGAGCTGTGCATTTGACTCAGTTGTTATTGTCAGGTGGTGGAACATGCCACTTCAAAATATACCTCTTTGACGCAAGGATTATTTTGAGCTGATTATTTTGAGAAAGAGAAGACACAGGAGAAGCTCTGAAAACAAAGTAGAAGTTACCCTTTTATGAAGGAAATTTACATTCATAAAGGAAATCTCTATTTGTAAGGTTATCTTCCTCTCTGAACCTGGAAGAGGAGAATGACAAAATCAAGAGAAATTCTTATGGATGGAGGTGTAAACTTAAATCTGCATAACAAATCTTACACTTGTTTACCATACTTTTTTTTCTGGTCTCCCCACAATAACTGGCCACTCCCATACCCACTCTTTTGTCTTTAGTTGAAGATTGTATTTAAGCCTGAATTCTAAGCCACTTCTGAGAGTTACTCATTTTTCTCTAGGTATCTTCCACATATACATGAGGTACACATGTTAATTCATTTATGTTTGTCTTTCTCTTATTAATCATTTTGTTGTGGAGTTCCCAGCTGAGAACTTAGAAGGCTGGAGGAAAATTTTTTTTTTCTTACTGGACATTACCCAAAAGAGACTGAATTTTAATTGCAAGTGACTTAGAATAGAAATGGGGTTTTAAAAGCTAAATTTAGTTTTAGAAAATCTAAAACATAATAATTCTGTTTGAATTTAGTAACTCAAAAATGTGTTCCTGGGGCTTCCCTGGTGGCGCAGTGGTTGGGAGTCCGCCTGCCGATGCAGGGGACACGGGTTCGTGCCCCGGTCCGGGAAGATCCCACATGCCACGGAGCGGCTGGGCCCGTGAGCCATGGCCGCTGAGCCTGCGCGTCCGGGGCCTGTGCTCCGCAACGGGAGAGGCCACAACAGTGAGAGGCCCGCATACCGCAAAAAAAAAAAAAAAAAAATGTGTTTCTCAGAATATCAGCATCACCTGCATCATTCTTAGAAATGCACAATCTTGAGTGCCTCACTAAGTCTACCAAGAAGAATCTGCATTCTAGCCGTCCGTACTGTGAGGGGAAAAAAAAGAATTCTACTAACAGAAGACCCCTCCGTACTAATGTAGAAATTATGTGAGAGAGAGAGAGAGAGAGAGAGAGAGAGAGAGAGAGAGGACATCATTTTAATATTGGGTAAGCATTATGAGAGGCCTATGCAGGTAAGGTAATATGTATAGCAGAGAAAAACTAATTTTCCCTTCACCCTTCTAGGTTCTTGGCTGAGACTCCCCTGTATTGAAAGGCAGATTAGCAAAAGAGAAATAAGCAGGAATTTAATAATATATATACCTTGGTTATACATGGGACTTACACAGGAAAAATGAGTAGATTCCCAGAAATGGCCAAAGCTACCACCTTAAATACCATCTTCAGCTAAAAACAAAAGACAGTGTTGGAGGTTGGGCAGGGAAACCAGTTAAGGGATGTTAGCAGGAAAAACAGAGTAAACAGGTAAAGGTAAGCTTTGTTACACAGACTTAAGTCCATGCCTTCTCCACTGAGAGAAGTAACTCTTGATTTAGTCCTTCTTTTCTTCCTGGTACAGAGAGGGAGACACCCTTAAAATAAAGATTGCCCTTATAAATGTAAATTTCTTTGTTTAGTTTTTTTATTTTTATTGATGTATAGTTGCTTTACAATGTTGTTTTAGTTTCTACTGTACAGCAAAGTGAATTATCTATATGTATACATATATCCCCTCTTTTTTTGGATTTCTGTCCCATTTAGGTCACCACAGAGCATTAAGTAGAGTTCCCTGAGCTATATAGTGAAATGCCCACGGTCGCGAGACCCCTCCACAAGACCACCAGAGACAAGAGTCAAAGCCAAACGGCAAGGGTCATTTATTGCAGGTTCGAACCTGGACCTCCGCGCACTCGTTGCCGGTGACGCTAAGAGGTCCCGATGGAGTTTAGTACAGCTCTTTTATAGACAGGTACAAACAAGCTCGGGACCTTCTGCGGGGCTTTCCAGGGGTGGGGAGTACTAATTGGCTAACTTTTAAACAAAGACACTAGTCACTGATTGGTTAACTTTTAAACAAAGACACTAGTCGCCGTCTGATTCGTTGGATGGTTGCAAAAGGGGGTTCAGCAAGCATAGTTACAGAAGCGAGAGCGGCTGGTTAAGTTTCGGTTTCCTGAGGCTTTGTTTTTCAATTAGGATTACTTAAGATGGGGCCATAGTTACAAACAGTACAAACAGGAAGATCGATGCAATCCTAGCAGCGCTACGGCCTAATGGCAGGGCATCAATTCAGTCCTATTTCTACCAAAGTAGAACATAGCCCTTCAATAGTAGTTTCTCATTAGTTGTCTATTTTATTTATAGTATCAATAGTGTATCTATATCAATCCCAATCTCCCAATTCAGCCCATCCCTCTTTCCCCCCTTGGTGTGTAAATGCCTTTATAAAAGGTAATTTCTACTCTGTTTTCAGAGATTTCCTTCTTTCTACTTCTTCTCAAAAATAATCAACTCAAAATAATCCTTATTCCAAAGAAGCATATTTTGGGGTGGCATATTCTGCTACCTTTCATATGAAAGTGACTACAAAATCTGGACAGAATTTCACACAAATTTATATAAAAAGCAGGAGAGAGAACAATGAAAACTTCTCTTACTCCCTTGAGAGACAAGAGGACAATCTTTGTGATTATGGCACCTGTACCCATGTGAGACCCCTGAGTTAAATCTGTAGGTAAATGTTCACAATTCCCAAGAGTCAGAAGACCAGGCTCTTGAATTGTATAATCCAAACATCAAGCCTTTTTATCAGATCTCTTATGTTTTCAAAGAGACATTCTAAGGCAGTGGACTCCTTTCTTAAACAAAAATTATTTTTCCCTACACTACACAGTTGATGTTCATATTCACACTTGAAAAGCATTGTGTTACAACAGCAACCTAGGTTAATACCCAAGTCTGTGGTTACAGATATAAGTCTAATGGTCCAATCGTCTTTCTTGCTTGACTTCTGAGAGGTTTCCAATGACATCGGTAAGACAGTGATCTAGAACTGGGTCAACAAACTTTTTGGGAAGAGCCAAATAGTAAATATTTTAGGCCACACAGTCTGTTTTACAGCTACTCAGCTGTGCTGCTGTAGCACAAAAGTACCCAAGGGAATGAGCACAGTTATATTCCAATATAACTTTATTTACAACAACAGGCAGCATGATAGATTTGGCCATAGTTTTCCAAATCTTGTCCAGAATGTTCTATGGAATTGTTCTTCCAAGTATAAGGCAGTGGTAGCTAATGAACAGGGTTGTCTCTCCTCTAGAATCATTTCTTCATAATTCTTAAATTCTCTAGCAGTCTTTTGGCACATGGCCTCTACTAGCATAGAGTCACTCATCTCTGGGTTTTGTGCAGTCTTAGCACACACACAAACAAGGATGTGGCTTTGCTCTTCTCAACTCCAGATTATAACACATTAAAACATTTAAAATGCCCTTTTACTTATGCTGCTAATGAAAGTCCTTGCTGTCAACTTCTTACATGTTACAATGGATGTGTGGCATCCTTAAAATCAATATAGAAATATTTCATAGGTTAAGTACAGTGTGCCAATTGTATAACATTTGAAAAAAGAGCTTAACAACATTAAATAATAAAGTAATAGTACTTGCAGTATCTTTCGAATATATAATGATTTCATATCTATCTCTCCTTTGTTCCTTTGTCCTTTGATTGTTAAACAGTTGGGTCAGGTATATAGGAAAATATTTCTGGGATTTTGAAAAATTAAATGAGATGGTCAAGGTCACAAAGCAAATAAAAATTGGGCGTTGGCTTAAACCCATGTGTTCCTACTTCCTATCCTAGTCTACTTTTCACAACAACATAATGTCTTCAACTAGTAATAGGACTATATATTTATGTGGTTGATAAAAGCTGTAGTTAAAAGCCACAGTAGTCTACTAAAAATCTCCTCAAATTCATTAGTAACCTAGACAGAACTGTTACGTGTGTTTCTATTTTCTTTTATCTCACCTTATCTCATGGCACATTTCCTTTCTACAGAAAAGATTTAAATTTGTTTTCAAGGATCTGTTATGCACATTTTATTTTTATAAAAATATAGCAGATTATCAATTGGTCGATAAGCTTCTCCCTTTGAGTAAGTTGTATTCTTTGAGATATTCACAAATGAGTTAATTTACCCAGTGAAGTTGAGAACAAACATTAGTCTTGCACATCCCTTTAAGATGTATTTGATCTCTCATATTCATACCCACCTATTGGAGATCATCTGCTCTAATTACCTAGTTCTTCTCTGAGCAAATATTAATTGCATCTGAAAGTACATATTATTGAGCTTTAAATTCCATTAGGAGGGTCTAAATTTTTTATCTGTGTTCTCTTTCTCTTTCTTTTACTGCCCTATATATCTTTGGAAGATATTTAACGAAGTTGAGACAGAGACTTTAAAATTTTTGACATGATAATCTTCCTTCAGGAACTGGGAAATCTTTCAGACACAGTGGTAAATATGGATAAGGTATGCAAAGAATGAGAGGGGTCTCTCTTATTATCTTGCTTCCTTCTCCCCAAAATACTCTCAGTTCTTTTAGAAAAAGAAGATATAGGTACTGGAAAATGACATTATAATGCAGTTCTTTCTTGTTAGCACTAGTGTGATTCTTTTGATACTTGCATGTAAAAGTCTCCCAACATGTTTATGCTATAATGAATGGAAATGTATTCCCTCAAAAACCTTTTAACTTTCTACTTAATAGGGGGATTCAAAAGGAAAGTGAAAACTGAAAAAGACTGGAAACAGTAAACTAGAATTACAGGCACAGGTACACAGTTTTATGTGTATAATGCACTTAGGTTTTATCTCTGAAATGATTCAAGTTCTCTGTATTGACTACTCATTTTTTTTTTCTTTATGTATTTTTGTCTTGTTTCGGAAAAGATTTGAGTCATCTAACAATCAGAACATGAATAATAAAATGTTGGCAAAAATAAGTAAGAAGCAAGAATCAGAAACAGGGGAAATATAAATAGAAGTAGATAGTTATCACTGGGTAGAGTTGATAAGAGAAGCAGGTGGAAGAAAAAGGAGTGGCAGAGAACCAACTAAATCCATGCCCTCAGGCCCTGTGGTCCTTGAACTTGTGATCATTGAACCTTAAGTTAGACTCATGTTTACTAACAGCTAGAGAAAAAAGCAATATAGCTGTGATTATTGTAGAGCAAAACAACATCATTCTGTAGGTGATCAAAGCTGCATTATTGAAACAGGAGGGAAGGGGACAGGGCACAACCTTTAAAAGAATGACATAGCCATAGTACATGACAAAAACTAGTTAGAACCAACTGGGTCCAAGATGGCAGAAGATTCAACTTCCAGTAGACCTTGAGCCTCATTATACACTCATTGCAGTATATTAGCTAAATGACACACCTACCAGTGCCATGACAGTTCTGAAGCTAACCATAAAAGATCAAAAAATGGGTGGTGGCCCAATTCCTGGAAATCCACGCCCCTTCCCCAAAATAATTGGAATAATTCTTCCACTCATTAGCCTATGAAATTACCCAGCCCATAAAAATGAACCACGCCATATTTTGGGGCTGTCTCTCACCTTCTGAGATGGCCCACACTCTGTCTGTGGAGGGTGTTTCTCTCTAGATAAATCTGATTCTTACCTATCACTTCGTCTCCGAATTCTTTCGCGACAAAGAAAGAACCTTAAATTTACCAGGAACATTATGACACTAAGATCTAAAAGCAAAAACAAGTTACCTTAATATTTGCACTCAATTATGTCCCCCAAAATTCATATGTTGAAGTCCTATCCCCCGGTGTGACTGCATTTGAACATAGAAACTTTAAAGAGATCACTAAGATTAAATGAGGTCATAAGGATGGAACCCTAATCCAACAGGATTGGTGTCCTTTTAAGAGAGAGTAAGAGACAACAGGAATGTGTGAACAAAGAGAAAAGACCATGTGAGGATGAAACTGAGCAAGACCCTGTGGGGCCCTCCTGAGTACAAAAGCCTTTCCATGTCCCTTGTTTCTCATTTGTAGGAAAAAGGCTTCAGCCACAGAGAGCTTCCCTGAGTTCCAAAGGGCATATTCAAACATTTGCTAATTAGGGAATGCAGAAACAAAGGGAAGGCAGTCAAGAAACAATAGTGCAGCGATGGGGCAGGGTCCTGGTTCCTCCTTGGGGATGTGAATAGCAATTTTCACATACTGAAGAGCTGGGGCCCCCACCCAGGTGGAGGATGGTAATATCAGGCTGAGCATAAGCCCTTGACCCCAGACTGCTCAGAACCAGAAGGCAGATGATTGAGATTCCTGGAACACCACCCTGTCACCTCACCACCAAGCAGTCAGAAGAAAGTCACACATCCAGCTGCCCTTCCCCCAAATTTGCTTTTAAAAGCTCTTTCCTGACACCCATCAGGGAGTTCTAGGGTTTTTGAACATAAGCCACCTATTATCCTTGCTTGACCCTTGCAGTAAGCCTTTCTCTGCTCCAAACTCTGACGTTTCAATTTGTTTGGCCTCACTGTGCATGGGGCACACTGTGCTTGGGTTCGACAAAATAGACTCCGTGAGAAGGTAGCTACCTGTGTGCCAAAAAGAGAGTCCTGGTCAGGAGCCAATGCTGCCTGCCTTGATCTTGGACTTCCAGCCTCAGAACTGGTAGAAAATAAATTTCTGTTGTTTAAGACACCCAGTCCGTGGTATTCTATTATGGCAGCCCTCACTGACTAATACACTTAGAGACAGCAATATGAGCAATGTGGTAAATGAGTTCTCAGTTAGCATTTCTATACATCAAATAGTAATATTTTTCAAGTGATAGATTGCTGGGATTCTTTTATAAAAGCTAAGGATAACACATTAAAAGGCCACTTATAGGAGACAGTTTTGCATGAATCCGAGTAAATATAACCTCATATAAGGTTTTTTTTCTCTAACTCCATCTAAGGATAGAATTTGGAGAAAAAAAGTAAACAATATAAGAGCATAACCTCCAGATAGATAGATAGATAGATAGATAAAGGTTGAACAGGTGGATAGATTTAAAAATATAAATTTTCTTGATCTAGCTTTACATACGTGGATATTTCATTTTTATATCATTTAAAATATTTGTTATTTAAATAATAGTATATAATGTAATAATATTTTATTAATAATATTATTTAGTGACAATATTTTATCAACTTTCTGAGGAACTGCCAAACTCTTTTCCAAAGTGGCTGTACCATTTTAAATTCCCATCAGCAGTGTATGAAGGCTCCAGTTTTGATTCCACTCCCAAGTATCTACCCCCCAAAAATGAAGATATATGCCCACACAAAAACTTGTACAATAATGTTCATAGCAGCATTATTAATAATAGCCAAAAATTGGGAACAACTTACGTCTATCAACTGATAAATGGAAAAGCAAGGTGTAATATATCCATACAATGGAATAATATTCACTAATAAAAAGGATGGAGTGCTGATTAATGATCCAACATGGATGAACCTTGACGACACTATGCTAAGTGAAAGAAGCTAGACACAAAATTCACCTGTTATATTTGAAATGTCCAGATTTGGGGCAAACTTGTGGAGACAGAGTGCAAATTTGTGGCTACTTAGGGCTGGGGCAGAGGTAGGGAAATAATGAGAATTGACTTCTTATGGGACAGAGTTCCTTTTGTGAGGAGGAGGAAAGGCAAACATATTCTAAAATTGACTGAAGTGATGGTTGCACAACACTATAAATATACTAAAAAAACATTGAGTTATACAGTTTTAAATGGGAGAATTTTATGGTATGTGAATTATATTTCAATAAAACTTAATCTTTAAAAATAACGTGATACAGAATATCTGAAAAATTCACATTAAAAATTGGCTGTAATTTCAACAAGACACAAGTAATCACTGTATATATTTAGTCTCATTTTTGCTTATGTAGGGTTACTTTTTTTAAAAATTAGATTATAATACACTGTAAAATAGTAAGAAGTACCCAATATATATATTGGTCTTCGTCCCCAGTTCCCAACACAGAGCTCCTAAAATCCTTGTAAATTTCTAAGTGATAAGAACACTAGGAACATTCTTATTCTAATATCTGTCTTTGACCCCATCCCTGACACAGGGCTTCTAAAACCCTTGTAAAATGCTACGTAATAAGAGCACTAGTAGCATCTTTTGTTATAAAGAGGCCCCTCTGGGTGGGCTCCTGGATGGCTTCTGAATGGGGGCTGGTCACCAAAAAGACCAAGCCATGATTAGAAGCTTGGGATTTTCAGTCTCCCCTACCCCAGTTCTTCAGGGAGAGGAGAGGGGCTGGAAAAGAAATTAATAATTGATCATACCTATGTGAGGAAGCCTCCATAAAATCCGAATAGTATGGGGTTCAAGGAGCTTCCAGATTGGTCAGCACATCACACCAGGAGGGTGATTTGCTCCAACTCACAACCAACTCCACTGGGCAGAAGCTTCTGGGCTCAGGACCCTCCTAGACCTCACCATATATAACTCTTCATCTGACTGTTCACCTGTATCCTTTATCATATCCTTTAATAAACCAGTTAATGTAAGTGTTTCTCTGAGTCCTGTGAGCCGCTCTCTAGCAAATAATCAAATCCAAGGAGGAGGAGGTCACGGGAACCTCCAATTCCTAGCCAGGCAGACAGAAGTTGTGGGTAACCTGAACACCTACTACTTGCAATGGGCGTCTGAAGTGAGGGTGGGCAGTCTCTTGGGACTGAGCCCTTAACCTGTGGTGTCAGACACTCTCTCTGGATGTCACAATTGAATTAAATTGTAGGACACCCAGTTGGTGTCATGGAGAATTGCTTGGTGTGGGGAAAAGTCTCCACATACTTGATGACTAGAAGCAAAGTGTTTTATGTAAGTAGTAAAGGAGACTTACAGGGAAGACAGAGGTAGTAAGAAAGAGCTGGGTTTTTTCCTACACAGGAGATAGATAAAGCTGAGTACTTTAAAACATATGCAAAACATTTTTAACTTTTCTTTTTTTTTCTTTTAGAAAAAAACCATGATAATTTCTTATACCACTAACCATTCTTCTGTAGGAATCCATGGTGAATTCTTCAAAGGCATGACAGAATCATCTAGAAGGCCAGCAATTCATACTGGCTCTTCACATTAAGAACTCCCTTTATTCTCCCTACTCTGGGAATCCTGTTATTGTGAGCTATGATTATTAATGGAAGTGTCAGATCCTTTGTGTGTATTTGGTTAGAAAAAACGTTGAGAACCACTAAAAAGTAATTGAAGAGCATGGTTGTTTTGATCAGTCTGTCCAAAGGTAAGCGTGATTGCCTACCCAGGAGTTTATTTGGGTGTCCAAACAGATGACATAATGCACTCGACAATGAATATGAATAACATGAATTTAGTACAGATCCATCTTAAGTTGAAAATTGTAAGTCAAAATGTATTTAATACACCTAACCTACCAAACATCATAGTTTAGCCTAGTGTATCTTAAATGTGCTCAGAAGACTTCCATAAGCCTACAGTTGGGCAAAATCACCTAACACAAAGACTGTTTTATAATCAAGTGTTGAATACCTCAAATAATTTATTGAATACTCTTCTGAAAGTGAAAAGCAGAATGATTGTACGGGTACAGAATGGTTGTAAGTGTATCGGTTATTTACCCTTGTGACAGCATGGCTGACTGGGAGCTGCAGCTCGCTGCTGCTGCTGCCCAGTATCATGAGAGTATCATAGAGTGCATCACTAGTCTGGGAAAAGATCAAAATTCAAAGTATGGTTCTACTGAATTCCTGTTGCTTTGGCACCATCATAAAGTAGAAAAATCATAAGTCAGGGATTGTCTGTAGTCACAGTAAGCTGGGGCTTCTTAGGAGGGTAGGGGCTCAAACAGAAGTCTGATGAGCAGTCAAGCCAAGGGCCAAGGGTAGGGTTTAAAGTGTGGAAGTTAGCTTGTGGTTTCATTGTTGTTAGAGAGTGGAGCCCATGTGGGCTAGAGGCTGCACTACTCAAAGTTCCTTTGGCGTGAAGAGACAAAGAGTCTTTGTTGACCTTTTTATCCAGTTTGCCCAGATACAGAGCAGGCAGGGAAGAGTGATGGGGATCTAAAAGATGTCAATGGTGAAACATCAAAAACGGTCAACTTCTTTATTACAATGGCCAAGACAATATTTTAGCAAATATTGTTATCCCATATATAAACAGCCATATAAATATTTGTATAATATTACTAGAGAATCTTCTTTGAGGCAATATGATATCCTTTTAAGTTAGTCTGAATGAATTAAATATAAAGTATATCTCTTAATTAGACAAAATAGGTTGCTATATAGGTCTACGGGACAGAAACTCAATAAAATTTGGAGGTCATCTTCCTAAGCAACACCTTTAGTTTCTGTGAAAGTAGCCTACAGCTCTTCATGTGTATGTCCTGAGCTACAGAAAAATACTGATAGAATCTTTGAAAATTTTATTGCCTTTATCACCCATGTTAATGGAGTCTAATCCATAATTACAATAGCCACTTCTACCCCCTGTAACATCACAAGTCATCATACACCTGCCCTAGAAGTAACTGTATTTAGAAGGCTATGAGAATAGTTGCAGAAGCAACTTTCCCTTACGACTTAAATGTCTGTCCATTAAAACTTAGGGCAGGAGTAGTAGTCAGTATACATTTTGAAAGATGCCAACATTCCTGAAAATTTTATCATTGATATTAATTCTTTTCTTTCTGTAAACCCATTAGCCTGGCAAATGAAGCCCTCCATGATGAAAACACAATTGATTTTAGCATCCTTCTAGCTAATCCCCTTCCTACCAAAATTCAGCCATGTTATACATAGGTATTTCCCACATGTGTCATGCTATGACACCTACCAATTAATTTTCTTATGGTATTTTCCCTACTTAAAATACCAATCATTGCCTTGCTCATGTAACAAACAATTTAAAACTCAGCTTGTATGTTCAAGCTGAACATCATTTCTTCCAAAGCCTTTCTTGACCATCTCAACAACTTTGAGAGTCAGTAGTCCTTTGTGTATCCACTTTATGCTATTTATCTATGGAGTTCACTTGTTTATATCTTTGATACTCTCTTTCATGCTATGAGCTCCTACAGTGTTGGGACTGATCGTTTTTACCTGTGCCCATTATTTAGTACAGTGATTGCTGTCTGTTAGATGTTTGATATTAGGATGGAGGAAAATACGGATGAAAGGAAGGAAGGAAAGGAATTTAACCTCATCAAAGGTTAAATTTGAGGGCTTCCCTGGTGGCGCAGTGGTTGAGAGTCCTCCTGATGGTGCAGGGGACACAGGTTCGTGCCCCGGTGCGGGAAGATCGCACATGCCGCGGAGCAGCTAGGCCCGTGAGCCATGGCTGCTGAGCCTGCGCATCCGGAGCCTGGGCTCCGCAACAGGAGAGGCCACAGCAGTGAGAGGCCCGTGTACTGCAAAAAAAAAAAAAAAGAAAGTTAAATTTGACTTCCATTTTGATAAAAATAGAGCTCCTCACTCTTCTAATGTAACTATACTCTGCCAAATTTCATTCATATTCTCAAGTGCATTCTACATCAGACTAAAATAAACAAAGGTGTCTTCAAAAAAACTCTGTTGTTTGTCCCTTCTACTTTCTAAATTTGTACATTTTCCACCCCTCCATCACCACAATCTTGTTAAAGGCTCCCAGGTCCCTCAAACGACCCACAGTTTCCATGGGGTGCACTGTGCCTTCTTTGGGGATTGAACTCTCTGCGGATTAAATCTCTCTCTTTTCTTCACTATTTTCTCTTTCCATCAGTCAAAGCTTGCTCTTCTTTTGACATATATTTTAAGGGGTCATCTCTCAGCAGCTTGTCTTGGTGAAAAGTGCTCTGACATTAAACTGATTCACACAACATGCTCCTCTGGATCATTTTCCTGGAACAAAGAAAAAGATTTTAAATGTGTAATCTCAGTGCCCTTAACTATGTGGCAGGAGATAATTTTCCAAATTTGTAACTAATATCTACGTGGGTTACATCCTATAATGCTGTTTAGCTATACATTAATCTTGCAACAATAATAGCAACAATTTATTGAGTATGGAAATATAATAATAATGTGAGTATGAATAATAATTGAGTATTAGTCAATCGATATTCAGCATATAATAATTACTTACTCTTTGTTAGCCGTTGGACTGAGTCCTTCATACCTATTAACTCATTTAAAGTTCAAATCAACCCTGAAAGATAAGTACTCTTTACCCCGACATTATAGATATAGAAACCAAGGCCTGTAGAGGTTAAATTGCTATAACTCACATAGCTGATAAGTGGCAGAACTGGTATTTAAATCAGAGCCTCTCTGACTCCAAGCCCTATAAAATATTACCACCCTGATTTTAAGGAATCTTTGGCCAACCCACAAGACAAGGGCAATACACTCATTGCCAAGCCTCAGCACTTGCAATGTATGGTACTCTTTCATGAAAATGTTGGCAACTCTTTATTTCCCCCCAGCAATAGTCTGAATTTGTTTGATTTCCCTCACAGCTTCTCTAAGTCTCTTGGCGAGGGAAAGTTCTGTTTACAAGCTAGATGTTTCCACCCATGCATCCCTATGGCTGTGACGTTAGTCATGGTTGGCTGTAGCTCATTTTATGTAATTTGCTGCTGAGCTGGTTCACCCTTTCCACTTATTTAAGGTCACTGATTATAGTAAATTTTCATTAATCTATAGTTATGTAACTCTTAATTTAAAAAATGAGAAAATAGCAAATCTGCTTCTAGAGATCATTAAAAGTTGTATTCTCACGGGTCCAAATTATTTATGTATTTTTTCATGAACACATTACTTATGATTAAGAGTAGTTTTAACTGTACTTTATATGCAAAATTTTAGTAATGATTTGTTGTCTATAATATTGGGCCCAAGTTAGTTTCTCATTAGTTTTCTAATTTTTTTTTGGTCATTGCTGCTGCTTTGTTTTTCTGAGTTTTGCTTGGCCTCGATGTTTGTTTTTGGACAGGAATGCTTAATTCTAAAGTTCATATCTGTTTTTCCCTTCCACAATTATGTTTTATATTTTAAAGGATTAATTTATATTTGTTTATTTTTGTTTTTTCTACATTCTGCAAGCAAGGTCACTATTATGTCACTCCTGGGTATATGTACCTCTTTCCAAAATCCTCTGAATTCTCAGCTCTCTGGAGGAAAGTTTACAGTTCTCATCTCTGGGGCAGATCCACTGTCCTCAAAGTGTGGAAATCTCTACTCTAATTTCCTCATTGCATTATGTAGGGCCAGGGCAAAAGGAAAATGTGGAATTCCACGTTCAAAAAGCAGGGGAGAAAAAGTGCCACTAAAGATACTAAAACATAAATACTAATAATAAAGTTTTCTCTTTCCTCTCCTGTCTATCAATATATCAAGATGCTTTTCATTTGCCATTTACTTTTGTTCTAATTAAAGAAACACTAAAAATTTAAATTATTAGCCTGAATTTTATTGTTCTTCATATTGTGCAATGACAGTTTTAAATGCAAATATGTGTTTATCTCATAAATGGAAGTGTCAAAATTAGACAATTCATGTTTCTTAGCTCACATATACAGATGTACTTCATTTTCATCAAAAACATTGGGAATTCTATACAAAACTAACCTAATGGTCTATTTTACTTCTTGCTATATGCATATTCTACTAACATTCTTTATCTTCTACTTCCTGAAGAGTAAGGAAAAACTGAAAGGAAAAGGAACTGTGGGTTGCCCTATCTTTTTCCTTTCCTTCTGTGTCATCTTTTTCAGCAAAAGTGGTTGGCTAACATAGGCAAGTAATATGAGTATTAATGGCATGGACATATATACACTACCAAATGTAAAATAGATAGCTAGTGGGAAGCAGCTGCATAGCACAGGGGGATCAGCTTGGTGCTTTGTGACCACCTAGAGGGGTGGGGTAGGGAGGGTGGGAGGGAGACGCAAGAGAGAGGAGATATGGGGATATATGTATATGTATAGCTGATTCACTTTGTTATACAGCAGAAACTAACACACCATTGTAAAGCAATTATACCCCAATAAAGATGTTAAAAAAAAAAGGATACAATAAGATGCCTTCGTCATTGGTGGTACTTAGAACACTGATGTCTTCTTTCTGTATTTGAAGCAAGATCTGATTCAAATGTCATATTTGGCCTCTAGAAATGGTCAGTGCCTCTGCTTACTCAGCATAGAGTTATTTGTACTCTTGAGCCTTGCTGGACAGCAAAGCACTGTGTATCTACTGGAATTCTGTGCTCACATGGCAGCATGTCCTCTACATGCAAATGGAGTAAAAACATGCATATTGCATATAACACCTTTGCCTCTGTGCATGCTCCATTGCCATGCTTCATTTACAAAGCACAAGATCAAAGATAAGATTGTTAAGAAGTTCAAGATGGTGGCAGCCCAGCATTAAGCCAAATGCAGGGCCCTTCTGAACGCAGGTGCTGTACAAATATACAAGTTGCCCTCCTGGGAAGCCTATCTTGACATAGTCCTCCTAGCCCCAGTGGCAAACTTATACTGACTGTTTCTACATCTATGTCTGTTCTGATCTTAACTGCATCTTGTTTAGTTTGGCTCTTAAGGCACTCTTTTGCAAAGTCACGTTTAACCCAAATGGCACCTTTGTGAAACTAGAAAAAGGTACCTCTTTCTCTAGGCAGACCCAGTCCCATGATAAGGCAAATAACCAATTCATTCCCCACTGAACACCATGGCTGTGGGCTCTTCGGAAGGATATTACATGCACATACACACTCATATGCATTTGCCTTACTATGTTTTAACTAATATTTATGGACTGTTAAAGCCAAGAATTAACATAGGGAGCAGGTATTACCTCTGTGGCCCTGCTGCCAACAACTTGCATCTTCTTTAACAGAGACTTCTCTCTTCCCTCTGCTGCCCTGCCCCCTAAGACATCAATTTTCGTTGTGCCTGGTCTTTGTGTCCTGTAAACAATTAAGGTACCTTCTAATGCTGTTACAGTCAGTTGATTAAACTGGCTTTGGAGCCCTCTAGAATTCAGCTACCACAATTCCTACCACCTCTGCTGCCCATCATTATTGGCACAGAACTATTGTTGAAGATTTCCTGCTATTAGCGCTGATGGTCTGTCTGAGTTCCTTTTGGTCTGGCGCTCTCCTAGCTTTGCCTGTCTGTCGTGAACACTCTCCCCTTGTCTGAGTTAGCGTGGTGACTGCTGCTGCCTTAAATGCATTGCTAACACCAACTTCGTTGGAATTTAGAATGTTCGTTGGAATTTAGAATGTGACCTGCCTTGGGGATATGCAGTTCTACCTCAGTCAAAGGGAAATTCAGAGACAAAATCATTATAAAAGGGAAGGAAAAGTTTACTTGCAAAAATGCAAGAGAGTCAGATATTACAAAGACTGACTTGCCAAATAAAGAAGCCAGCTAGCATTTAAAAGCAAAAACACCAAATTTGCAAGGTTACCAAGTGTACATTATCATGTCCATAGTGGAATAACCTCACATGATTATCATATTCTGAAAGATCATATCATATCTTTAGACATCACCATAGCAAAAATCAGGGACAAAATTGTTTCTGCTAAGAAGTTCAGGTTAAAGTAGATGCTCAAGATTTCACTTGCAAAACAGAACTCAAGAAAATGACCCTGTTATTTTTCATTTATATTCAAGTACAAAATGCTTTTTCCTCACTGTGCATCATCTCAAGTGCATAGTAATATTCAAAGCAGAGAAAACTGTCAGCTTTTGCTTGCATACCCCTCAGCATTAGTATTCTTTGGACAAATTCTGAACAGATAAGATACATAAACAGATGTGGCATCGGGGCATCCATAATATATCAATAGGTCTGTCTTTTATTTACAGCTTTATGTCATCAGGGTCCAGACCCTTCAGACAGTCCTTGAGAGAGGAAAGTATATGATTCTTCTCACCTCTGGGCCAGATCCATTCTCCTCCACAGGTTTTGTCAGGCAGGAGCTATCTGGTTCCAGGATCTCATGGAAGAGTGGCATATGCACACGGAGCCCAAATAGGCTTAGAGCTGGTGGTCTACCTTGCTTTCCCATTAGCAGACAAACATTTCTTACTGTTATCAAGGTGAAATTTTACTTACAAGACCCATTAGTTTTCCATTTGACCGCTTTGTTGCTTTCTCAGAAGCTTAAGTGTCTGTGCAGAAATGAGAGGCCCGGTGATTGGTAATGAACTTCCGAGTCCCTGAGTCTGCGAGCACTAAGTCTCATTAAGTTTAGGCAGCCAGGATCACTGGGCTTCCGCAAACCCCGGAGTTCTTTAGGCAACAGGACCCCACATTTTAGACTTTCTAAGTGGCAGAGTAGTGAAATTTCATCCCTGCATAATTCATCCTTGTCTTCTCAGACCAAGAGCATTCCTTCTGTAACCATGATACCCTTGTAACATCCAAGGTATTTAATAGTTACATCAGAGTATTGTTCAGTCCATATTCAAATTTACCCAATTACCCCCAAAATGCCCTTTTATAAAAATTTAGAGTCCAATCAGAAATCACATATTGTGTTTGGTTTTCATGTCTGTTTAAGCTCCTTGAAGTAAGAAGCTGTATGTAGAACAGTACCACTAACTGTTTCTTTATGTTTTCTCATTCATGACATTGACATTTTAAAGAAATCAAGCTAATTGCTGTTCTTTAGAATCTTTTATTGATCTATCTATTAGTGTCCCGGTACCAACTTGTTAAATTATACATGTTCTATAATCTGTTTTAATATTTGGTATTAGTTCCCTTTCCCCATTTCTCTCATTTTTCGGAGTTTCTTATATCTTCTTGGATATTTATTTTTTTGTATTAACTTTAGAATCTAATTTTCTACCTCCAGGAAAAAATTCTTGTTGGAATATTTTTTGAGATCAAATTAATGTTATGTATTGGCTTGGGAAAACTGACATACAAGCTAGGCTCTTAATTATAAATGCAGGGTCAGAAGACCTCTTAATCTTTCAAAGAGGTAAGACTTTTCCCCAGCTAGCTCAGAATTCATTCTTTTGCTGACACTCTTGAAGAAGCCAATGCTAAAGAAATAATTAATTTTTTAAATTTTTTATCATCAGACATACAAATTAGAGGGAATTGTATAATGAATGCTCCAGAACTCATCACCCAGCTTAGACAATTATCAGTGGTTATTTCTTCTCCTCTGCCCACAGTTTGTGTCCACAGTCTGGTGTTTTGTTTTGTTTTGTTTTGTTTGTTTTTTACTTATGTGTTATAAACATGTGATCTAGCTTTGCTAAAATATCATCTCCTCAAGGATCATCAATATTTTAGTTTTTTCTTAAAATTTAAATCATGGCTGTAGTGGTCAAAACTATAAATGCAAACCAGTGTATTAAATTAAGCTGAAAAGTAAGTGATTCACTTGAATAAACAATTATTTCCAAATAGTAGACTAGAATGACCAGTTGTTGGGATAGATTACATAAGTAATTTGTTGTTTCAAATCCTTTCTACAAATCAAATAAAATACAAGTTATAAACGGAGGCCATAGTTGGAGCCTCTCACAATATGACCACATTTTGCTTAGGGAAATATCGTTTAACAGTAGGATACTGATGGTGAAGCACAGGCATTTTTGAGAAAATTATTGGCATCTATCAGAGTTTTCACATTTAAACCAACAACTAGTTGTCTCATCACTTGTACTGAATTCATGGTGTTCATTGTTCTCACAACAAAGTAAAACTAATCCATACCCTTTATGGCCTCTACTTACCTTTTTACAAGCTCTGTGCTCCAGCTCTGTGGTTCTCCAAATGTGTTGGTCTCTCTTCATCTCTAGGCATTTAAATGTACCCTTAAGTGTGCATCCTTACTGTCCCCAGTTTCCTCTACTTCTCTCACTTAATTTGACTAGTAACAATTTCCCACACAAATGTTTAGATTGATATCACTCCTCCTGGAAACCATCCCTGACACCCATATCCCAATTTAGTACATTTCAAGTGTCGTTTTCATCTTCTGCAGACTTTGTGCTCCTTGAAGAAAGAAGCTATATCTAAGTCCCTTTATTTGCATCTTCTAATTAAATTCTCAATATAAAATAGAACTTATAAATATGTATGAATGAATATTATAATGAAAAGGTTTTCTCTATGTGAAAATGTAATGCAGGGACTGTGATTCAGAGAATCTGGTAGCCATTTGTCTGCCCAGAATGGACTGGGTGATATACAAGTCATTTCTTTCTCTATTGTATTTTTGGTAGCTCTAAAATGAGAATCAATATCAGTCATGTAAAACTTACAAAATTGCTGTCATAGTTGGATGTATTAAAAAATACAAATGTAAGAAATTTGGGAAAACAATAAGCGGAACAGTATTAACCTCAACCTTAGACTCGAGACCCATTATATTACAAGGAACAGGCACAGTACCTGACATATAGAAGTGTTCAATATGTGTTTGTTCATGTCCCTCATATATCACTTCACAGCTGAACTGATATGTTTAGAGAGGCATGCATTGAACTTGTAATTATTGCAGTATGTCTAAAAAGCTCTGCTACAACAAGCACATTTTGTATGAAGGCTTTTCAAGGATAAACTTTGAGAGGTATCTCCCTAACATAAATTGGCACAAACAACTAGATTTTTGAGTAATTATGTAGTATACCTATACACATACAAATTATTTGGGGGGAAAACAGTTTTTATTTTTTGGCTTGGCATGTTTCTATTTGAAAGGCAAAATATTTTATGGCTGTAGCTTTACTCTGTAGCTGGCAGAACTAGTGGAGAATTATCATGCTTGATGAAACACTACTTCTCTTGATCAAACAAAAGTATATCAAAATGAAAGTAAGTGGAGAGATTACTGCTTTTTAGATTAGTGTCTATTATCGATAAACAGAGAGTTTCAAGTGCTCTAGCTAATGTGATTTCTTTGCTGTTAAGGATAATTCATTGTTCTCTTGTATGAATAGTTGTCAAATCTTTATACAATTAGTCAGATAATTCTTTGCACAATATTTAGTAGCTCTGTAAAGAATGAGATTTGAAATGTATCGAACAAGGGAGTACCTTTTAACATTTCTTCTCAGATAAAATACTTGCTGCTTGAACATTTGATACAGATAAAACCAGATAATATCTGCATGTGGCAGAGTGCCCAGTAGCTATTTCCACGTGGCTGCCATCTTGTCGATTAATCACGCATGATCTATATGAATGAATGACTCTGATATGACCAAATTGGTCATGTCACCATTAATACCATGTCAGAACAGGTCCAACAAATTGAAGTATTTAATTCTGGATTTGGCTCCACACAAGCTTTTCTGGCAGTGAGTGAGGTCATTGGGATGTGTTAGTGTGTCTATGGGGGTGGTAGAGGCAGGATGGGGGAACCACAGAGATACAACAGAAGTGCAATAAAACAGACCATGGCAGCATCTTCTGGTTAACCCTTGGTAAGAATAGGCCAGGCAAAGGGAGGGTGGTGTCAGGGAGATCAAGAATGAGTGACAGATTGTTATCCCAGAAGGCTGGCTAAGAATGAAACAATAGATGATGCAGAGATCCTAACAAATGGGATTTGTCACAGAGCTAAATTTTGGGGTCAAACTTCTAGATCACCTGAAGGGTAAGCAAGAGCAAGGCAAACCACAGTCTTATAGGGATTAGCAGTCCTAGGAAAAAGATGGAGCTTTATACATCTCAGAATCAAAATGTAAAATTCAAGGAAGAACATAGAGAAAAATTGACTTGCTATTTCAAAATCTGAATTATGAACAATGGCTTCTTAAATAATCCTTGACCAGGAAAAAAATTTTCCCAGGGGCCTGGGTTTAGATGAAAGATCTAGATGTAAGAATACAGGGAACAGGTAAGACACGCACAATGCTGAAGATACACTATCAGAAGTTTGCTGATAAATGTTTAACATTTATAACATTTGCTGATTTCTGTAGTATAATACTCCCATCATGGCTGATTTCAAGCTACCATCATGTCAAAGACTTGCTCAAAAAATTCCTGAAAATGTGAACAATTAGCCCTTGTGAGCCAGTAAAAGCTAGTTCCAGCACACTACTCTTATGGTGGATGAGTCTCTATCAGGCTAAACTTATCAAACAGTTTATTGAACTTTTTAAAAAATAAAATTATCAGTTATTTTTAATGAATATTTTAAAAAAGATTTTAATCACTCATAAAGTAATTACTGAGTACCTTCTATGTACCAGAGCTTGTGCTGGCCATTGCTCAAGGCTCTTTGAGTCCAATGGAGCATTTATGACAGAAGGTCATGGGTAATTGTATATAGGGAATTAACAATCCCTGAATTGTTTTAAATTATGGATGGCTAATAATTCAACTAGAAAATTCTTGTACTTAACCTACTTTGATAGATTAAATATATACAGATTCGTTTCAACTCCTTCCTCTGAAAATAAAATCTAATTCCACTTTCTGTGTATCTGCCCTGGTATTAGTACTTGCTTGACCTAACTTAGGGCCTGGTATGGCATAAATATTTAATAAATCACTGGTGAATATGTCAGGTTTTTTTAATTTTTTAAAATTTGGGTCCCTTATGACATGCAACTGGTTTCCAAATAGCATGCCACTGTTCATAAAATTATTTTCTGTATTTGGATACATGCATTTTTTTTCATGGAAAGAAGCAATAATTTTCATCACATCTTCATATTAGAGTAAATGAAAAATAAAGTTTTCTCGTTATCTCCTCCTCTCTCCCCCATAGCATAAAAGCTGTAAGTAGTGTTCCATTTTCTAAACTCTCGAAGTGTTGTATTTGTGATTTTATTGCAACCTCACTGTTTTAGAGTTGTGTAGTCATGCCTTTTTCTCTCCAGGGTCCCCTTACTTCCTGGAGAGCAGTTTCCATGTCTTATGGTCTCTGGGATCTCAGTCCTCAGCACTTATTAGTGAGCCCAATGCATGATGTGTGCTAAATATCTTTGTCAAATTTATTTAAAGTTACAAGTTTTACGACATTGCAATTTATAACCAACAAGCAATAAAATATATAATGAGTAAATATGGTTCTGTCTAGTAGACATGCATTCTTCCCTCAGAATTTCCACTGCTTCAAATTATATTAATGTTGGTGGTGGTGTTTACATTCTGCTTGAAGCATTTCTAACTATAACATATCCAAGATATAACCTACTATCAAGTTAATATAAAGTTGTGAAGATAAATTGTTTAAGGAAATTGCATAAATGAAACTTACTGAGATCAAGCTGAAAATTATGACAAAGTTATAAGTGGACTTATTTGTATAAATACGGGGCAGGAATTTAGTGATGGTTTGTTACAGTGGAGACCCTACCCAACTTGAATATTAAGACCTCAGAATTCACCTAGGGAAATATGCATTGCCCAGTCCTCATATATGATGCAAGAGAGGAAAGTTGCAACTTGAGCCTTGATTTTATACTCACAATACAAAGATGAATAAACAATACACACAAAATCAAACAAAATTGAATAAAGAAAGTATGGCAGCTTAAGGACAAGAATTAAGTTCAATATATACATGATCAGATTTCTAAAAATAATTTTGCTCAGAGATAAAAACAAGCAAGGGGCGGTGTCAAGATGGCAGTGTGGGAAGACACAGAGTTAGCGTCTCCCCACAACGAGGGTGCCTGCCAGCTGCTGGTGGGGGATCCTGATGCCCAAGGAGATGGGAGGAACCCCCAAATGAACTGGTAGGATGTGGGGGGACAGAGGGGGGAGGAGAAGTGGAGGCCAGACAGGATCAGTACCCCTGAGGCCGGGGAGATCAGGAGAGGCAGGCAGGAGGGGCCCTTTGGGAGGAGTGGGAGAGAAGCAGAGGGCATTTGCTCAGGCCCAGGGAGCCTGCTGAGCTCCCAGGCCGGTCCCCTGCCCTCCAAGGTCTCCACTCCCCCCGGACGCATTGGTCTTGGGGTCATAAGAAGGAGGCTGAGGGGAGAACAGGAGAGGCAGGTGGGAGGGGCCCTCTAGGACCAGAGGAGCAGGAGAGAAGAGGAGGGTGTTTGCCCTGCCCACTCGAGCCCAGGAAGCCTGCTGGGCTCCTGGGTGAGGTCCCCCGCCCTCTGAGACCAGGGGTGGGGGGCACGCCTGGGCCCCTTCTGTTCCGTTAAGCCCAAGCCCCACAGCCCCCAGGGCTTTTTCCAGCCCTGTGGGTCCTGAGCATAGGCCCCGCCCACTACCCAAACCGCGCCCTTGCTAAAGCCCTGCCCTCCACAGCCAAGGACTTGTCTCCTTGTTTTTTTCCCTTTTTTTTTTTTTTCTTTTCCCTCCTCCTCTTTTTTACTATTGTGGTACTGTTGTACCTTCCAGTTGTTGATTCATCTATATTTCTACTTTTATATTCTAACATATCTGTTAGTTTCCTAGTCTAATTTTATTTTTTATTTTGTAACTATTCTCTCTCTCTTTTTTTTTTTTGCCACCCTACACGGCTTGCGGGATCTTGGTTCATGAGCCAGGGGTTGGGCTGAAGCTCCTGCAGTGGGAGCTCCAAGTCCAAACCACTGGACTAACGGAGAACCTTAGACCCCAGAGAATATTCATCAGAGTGAGGTCTCACAGAGGTCCTCATCTCAGCACTAAGACCCAGCTCTACCCAACAGCCCACAAACTCCAGTGTTGGTAGCCTCAGGCCAAACAACCAGTAAGACAGGAATACAATCCCACTTATAAAAAAAAAAAGAGACAGCAAAAAAATATGTCACAGATGAAAGAGAAAGGTAAAAACCTACAAGACCAAATAAATGAAGACGAAAAAGGCAATCTACCTGAAAAAGAATTCAGAGTAATAAGAAGACGAAATAGGCAATCTACCTGAAAAAGAATTCAGAGTAATAAGAGCAAAGATGATCCAGAATCTCAGAAATAGAATGGAGGCGTGGATTCAGAAAATACAAGAAATGTTTAACAAAGGTCTAGAAGAACTAAAGAACAAACAAACAGATGTGAACAACACAATAACTGAAATGAAAAATACACTAGCAGGAATCAATAAGAGAATAACTGAGGCAGAAGAACAAATAAGTGAGCTGGAAGACAGAATGGTGGAAATAACTGCTGAGGAGCAGAATAAAGAAAAAAGAATGAAAAAAATTGAAGACAATCTCAGAGACCTCTGGGACAATACTAGACACACCAACATTTGAACTATAGGGGTCCCAGAAGAAGAGAAAAAGAAAGGGTCTGAGGAAATATTTGAAGCGAGTATAGTTGAAAAGTTCCCTAACATGGGAAAGGAAATAGTCACCCAATTCCAGGAAGCACAGAGTCCCATACAGGATAAACCCTAGGAAAAACACACCAAGACACTTATTAATCAAACTAACAAATATTAAGTTTAAAAAATATATATTAAAAGCAGCAAGGGAAAAGCAAAAAGTAATACACAAAGGAATCCCCATAAAGTTATCAATTGATTTTTCAGCAGAAACTCTGCAGGCCAGAGGGGAGTGGCAGGATATACTTAAAGTGATGAAAGAGAAAAACCTACAACCAAGATTACTCTACCCAGCACGTATCTCATTCAGATTCGACAGAGAAATCAAAAGCTTTTCAGACAAGCAAAAGCTAATAGAATTCAGCACCACCAAACCAGCTTTACAACAAATGCTAAAGGAACTTCTCTAGGCAGGAAACACAAGTGAAGAAAAAGACCCACAAAAAGAAACCCAAATCAATTAAGAAAATGTAATAGGAACATACATATCAATAATCACCTTGCATGTAAATGGATTAAATGCCCCAACCAAAAGACACAGATTGGCTGAATGGATACAAAAAGAAGAGCCATATATATGCGGTCTACAGGAGACCCACTTCAGACCTAGGGACACATACACACTGAAAGTGAAGGGATGGAAAAAGATATTACATGCAAATGGAAATCAAAAGAAAGCTGGAGTAGCAATACTCATATCAGATAAAATAGGCTTTAAAATAAAGACTCTTACAAGAGATAAGGAGGGACACTACATAATGATCAAAGTATGAATCCAAGAAGAAGATATAACAATTATAAATGTTTATGTACCCAACGTAGGAGCACCTCAATACATAAGGCAAATGCTAACAACCATGAAAGGAGAAGTTGACAGTAACAAAATAATAGTAGGGGACTTTACACTTAAACCAATGGACAGATCATCCAAACAGAAAATAAATAAGGAAACAAGCTTTAAATGACACAATAGACCAGATGGATTTAATTGATATTTATAGAACATTCCTCCCCAAAGTGGCAGAATACACTTTCTTCTCAAGTGCACACAGAATATTCTCCAGAATAGATCACATTTTGGGTCACAAATCAAGCCTCGGAAGATTTAAGAAAATTGAATTCATCTCAGGCATCTTTTCTGACATCAACGCTATGAGACTGGAAATCAGTTACAGGAAAAAAACTGTAAAACACACAGATACATGGAGGCTAAACAGTGCGCTACTAAATAACCAAGAGATCACTGAAGAAATCAAAGAAGAAATAAAAAAAAAATACATAGAAAAAAATGGCAATGAAAACACGATGACCCAAAACCTATGGGATGCAGAAAAAGCAGTTCTAAGAGGGAAGTTTACAGCAATTCAATCTCACCTCAAGAAACAAGAAAAATAAACAAATATTCAAACCCTGCACTTAAAACAATTAGAGAAAGAAGAACAAGGAAAACCCAAAGTCAATAGAAGGAAAGAAATCATAAAGATCAGAGCAGAAATAAATGAAATAGAAATGAAGGAAATGATAGCAAAGATCAATAAAACTAAAAGTTGGTTCTTTGAGAAGATAAACAAAATTGATAAGCCCATAGTCAGACTCATCAAGAAAAAAAGGGAGAGGATGCGAATCAATAAAATTAGAAATGAAAAAGGAGAAATCACAACTGACACTGCAGAAATATAAAAGATTATGAGACTGCTACAGACAACTATATGCCAATAAAATGGACAACCACAAAGAAATAGACAAACTCTTGGAAAGGTACAAATTTTCCAAGACTGAACCAGGAAGAATTAGAAGATATAAACAGACCTATCACAAGTAATGAAATTGAAACAGTAATTAAAAATCTTCCAACAAACAAAAGTCCAGGACCAGATGGCTTCACAGGTGAATTCTATCAAACATTTAGAGAAGAGCTAATACCAGTCCTTCTCAAACTTTTCCAGAGAATTGCAGAGGGAGGAACACTCCCAAATTCATTCTGTGAAGCCACCATCACCCTGATGCCAAAATGAGAAAAAGATACCACACACACACAAAAAATTATAGACCAATATCACTAATGAACATAGATGCATAAATCCTGAACAAAATGCTAGCAAACAGAATTCAACAAGACATTAAAAGGATCATACACCATGATCAAGTGGGATTATCCCAGGAATGCAAGGATTCTTCTGTATATGCAAATCAGTCATTGTGATACATCACATTAACAAATTAAGGAATAAAAACATACGATCATCTCAATAGAAGCAGAAAAAGCTTTTGACAAAATTCAACACCCATTTATGATAAAAACTCTCCAGAAAGTGGGCATAGAGGGAACCTACCTCAACATAATAAAGGCCTTATATGACAAACCCACAGCAAGCATCATTCTCAATGGTGAAAAAATGAAATCATTTCCACTAAGATCAGGAACAAGACAAGGATATCCAATCTCGCCACTCTTGTTTACCATAGTTTTGGAAGTCCAAGCCATGGCAATCAGAGAAGAAAAGGAATACAAATTGGAAAAGAAGTAAAACTGTCATTGTTTGCAGATGACATGTTACTATACATAGCAAATCCTAAAGATGCCACCAGAAAACTACTAGAACTGATCAATGAATTTGGTAAAGTAGTAGGATACAAAATTAATGCACAGAAATCTCTGGCATTCCTATACACCAACAACAAAAAATCAGAAAGAGAAATTAAGGAAACAATCCCATTTACCATTGCAACAAAAAGAATAAAATACCTAGGAATAAACCTGCCTAAGGAGGCAACAGACTTATACTCAGAAAACTATAAAACACTGATGAAAGAAATCAAAGATGACATAAACAGATGTAGAAATATACCATGTTTTTGGATTGGAAGAATCAATGTTGTGAAAATGAATATACGACCCAAAGCAATCTACAGATTCAGTGCAATCCTTATCAAACTACCAGTGGCATTCTTCACAGAATTAGAACAAAAAATTTTGCAATTCAGATGGAAACACAAAAGACCCCGAATAGCCAAAGCAGTCTTGAGAAAGAAAAACGGAGTTGGAGGAATCAGGCTCCCCAACTTCAAACTATACCACCAAGCTACTGTAATCAAGACAGTATGGTACTGGCACAAAAACAGAAATACAGATCAATGGTACAGGATAGAATACCCAGAGATAAACCCATGCACATATGGTCACCTAATTTACGACAAAGGAGGCAACAACATACAATGGAGAAAAGATGGCCTCTTCAGTAAGTGGTGCTGGGAAAACTGGACAGCTACATGTAAAAGAATGGTACACAAAAATAAACTCCAAATGGATTAAAGACATAAACGTAAGACCAGACACTAAAAAACTCTTAGAGGAAAACATAGGAAAAACACTCTTTAACATAAACCACAGCAAGATCTTTTTTTACCCACCTCCTAGAGTAACGGAAATAAAAACAAAAATAAACAAATGGGACTTAAGTAAATTTAAAAGCTTTTGCACAGCAAAGGAAACCATAAACAAGACAAAAAGACAACCCTCAGAATGGGAGAAAATATTTGCAGATAGAACAACAAAGGATTAATATCCAAACAGCTCGTGGAGCTCAATATAAAAAAAACAAACAATCCAATTAAAAAATGTGTGGAAGACCTAAATAGACATTTCACCAAGGAAGACATACAGATGGGCAAGAGGCACATGAAAAGAGGCTCAATGCCATTAATTATTAGAGAAATTCAAATCAAAACTACAGTGAGGTATCACCTCATGCCAGTCGGAATGGCCATTATCAAAAAATCTAGAAACAATAAATGCTGGAAAGGAAAAGGTGAAAAGGGAACCCTCCTAAACTGTTGGTGGTAATATAAATTGATACAACCACTGTGGACAGCAGTATGGAGCTTCCTTAAAAAACTAAAAATAGAACTAATCTTATGACCCAGCAATCCCACTACTAGGCATATAATACCCTGAGAAAACCATAATTCAAAAAGAGACAGGTACCACAATGTTCATTGCAGCACTATTTACAATAGCCAGGACATGGAAGCAACCTAAGTGTCCACTGACAGATGAATGGATAAAGAAGATGTGGCACATATATACAATGGAATATTACTCAGCCATAAAAGGAAATGAATTTGAGTTATTTATAGTGAGGTGGTCGGACTTAGAGTCTGTCATACGGAGTGAAGTCAGAAAGAGAAAAACAAATACCGTATGCTAACGCATATATATGGAATCTAAAAAAAAAAATGGTACTGATGAACCTAGTTGCAGGGCAGGAATAAAGATGTATACATAGAGAATGGTCTTGAGTACACGGGGTGGGAGGGGGAAGCTGGGGCGAAGTGAGAATAGCATCTAGCATCGACATATATACACTTTCGAATGTAAACTAGTTAGCCTGTGGGAAGCAGCAGCATAGCCCAGGGAGATCAGCTTGGTGCTTTGCGATGACCTCGAGGAATGGTGTGATAGGGAGAGTGAGAGGGAGGCTCAAGAGGGAGGGCATATGCAGACGTATGTATGCATATGGCTGATTCACTTTGGTGTACAACAGAGGCTAACACAGTATTGTAAAGCAATTATACTCCAATAAAGATTATTTAAAAAGAAAAAGTAAGAAAAGACTCAGGGAGATAAGATTGACTGATATGACCAGACTGACTTCAACAAAAGAATACAGGTCACCGGCAAGAGGCAAAAGCTGGTCTTCAGTCTTTCTGGGGCTCCATAAACAACCTCTGCTAATGTTACTGAACTTTTGATTATAGATAACCTCACCCAGTAAAGTACCTTCATGTTATAAATCAAGATGTTATTTAAGGACTTTCTTCGCATATTGGTCATTTTCATATAGCTCTTCCAACCTAAGCCAAAGAGAAGAGTTAATATCTATATATCGTATATGGCATTCTCCCTGAAGAGGTGATGATGAAAGAGGGGGTTATAAAAGAACACCTCATCTTACAGTGCTGTGCTTATTTTGTGAAAGGTTAGAGCCACATTTAGATCCTTAAGCCCTAGATTTCAATTTTAATTTAAGCATTCTTTCCTGGTGACCTTTCCCTTTTACTGCAAAAAGACAGTGTTCAGTTTGACATTTTTGTTCTTCAAAATCTACCCACTACCTTGATTTTTAAGTAAGAATTGAGAGAGCCTATCAGAGTTTGTCGTAAGGCAGGCATTTTTTCTTTTCTCCAGGGCTTTTGAATTGTCTTTATTGGAGCAGGCATTATTTGGCATAAAGCAAGCAAGTCCTAAGAGCAGTCTTTAACGGAGTTGGGTTGTTAATAAAAAGAAAACAGGGGAACACCACCTTGTCAGTGATGTGGTATGTACTGTCTCTCAGTCCCTACTCATTTTGTAGCCTGTCAGGTATCATGCACTTGTTAAGCATATGGGCTGATAAAAATATATGTTAATTTTAATTAACACAACATTCAGTACTCTATGAGTTACAAGTGAGTGACAAATTATTCAGTAATACTTATAGTATACTTACTAAATTTATTTTTTTCTAAGCCGTTAGAAAATTGCAGCAATTCACTGATTTACACCATTAGTTTTAAGGTGGGTTGATTAGAAAATATGAGCCTTTCAATGCAACTACTATTTGAATACCTCGTTAAATGTCTAATAATGGCAATTACATGTCATAGTTTGGGTTATTATAATCTGTTTTGCAAATGCCCTCTGCACAAAAATATCATGAAATTTTAAAAAACTTTGTAAGTTTTTACAACATTAACAGTTATTTACTGAGTACAAAAATGATCCAAGACAATACTAATCAAAAGAGGCACACAATAAACATGATAGGTGTGGTAGCTGCTTTCAAGGAGACAGTGTAACAAAGGCCATGTGCCTCTGATGCCAAAATAATCTAGCTGAAAATGGAAAAAGAAATAATCACCCAGAAGTTTGTTCATCTGAACCAATCATGTTTCCATTTGACTGAGTTTTGTTTAGTTTAGGAGAAGGCTATTTGTCCAAAACTATTTTGTTCAGTGGAAAATATTTTCTTTTACAGCCACAAAAAAAACCTACCAAGCATTTTCCCTATAGTAATGATTGTCTAGTACTCAGTAAACATTCTTTCCCTTTCTCTTTCTTCTCTCTCCTCCTCTCCTTTTCCTCCCTCCCTTTAACAAATAGCCACTTAGCACCGAATTTGTTCCAGGCATTATGTGAAATACCTGGGATTTAACGTATGGTACCTGGCCTTATGGAACTACTATGAAGTTGAGATGGCATAGGGAGACCTCTTTGAAAAAAACAGTGTACTTGCTTGCTTAAAATAATTACTTATATTAAACCTCATTGTAAGGACTTGAAATGGAACAATAGGGAAGTGATGAATTCTGCATGTGGAATCGGGGAAGCCTCTATAAAGGTTCCTTCACTAAAGTGTTCTGAGAGACATACGGGAATGTTCTACTCACCAGGCTTACAACAAACTGGGTCTTGACTGAGGCTTTATCTCTGCCTACCTCCTCACTCTCCTACATGCACACAAACCCGACCACCCCTTTCCCCTTCAGCAGTTTAACTACAGCCCGTGTTTAAAGGTTCAGTCCAAGTCTTATTAAGACTTCCTTGAAGCCCATAGAAAATGGTGCCGCCTTCTTTGTGGTTTCCTCTTAGATTAGTCAATAACACCTCACACTAGTTTTCTCATCGTTTGTCTGCCCAACTAGACAAGAAACTGAATAGATGGTATAGCCCTGTGGAATCTCTTGGTTCTCCCAACAGGAAATTTAGCAGTTGATAACTATGAACAACTAGTTTGATTCTTTTCCTTGAGAGTTTGACAGCTAATCATCTCTATTCTTTATTTCCCTGACCCTAATCCTTACATGACATGTATATAGTCTGTTATAGTCTGTAAGTAATAAGATTTCTAACCAATTAAAGAGTGCTATGTGTCTTCTTTTGCATGAGAAGATATATCAAGAGAAAGGATTGGAACATACTGATTGTCATCGCAAACCAAAAGTATGGTCTTGGTCTTTGTAACTTAAATGCCTTGAAAACATTTTAGTGGAATTCATCCTCAGTGGTAATGGAGCTTGTTCTGGATTTAATAGGATTCTTTGAGTGTAAAGTGTTAGAGAATGGCCTCAAAGAAAGATGATTCGTACACAGAAAATATTGTTTGTACATAGTCATTAGACATCCCAGGTACATACTGACTTGCCGGAGGAAACTGAAAATGTCACTGTTCTGATGTATTTTTTATTTTTTGTTTGGGCTTTTTAATTGTTCCCTTTCTGAAGTACAAGGAAGAAAAATTGTGAAGGATTTTTAAAAAGATGAAAAATTTGACTTCAGGTCTCTTTCTTTCCTAAAGTTGCAAGTCTTTTAGTGATCCTATTTTAAAGTAGATGCACATTTATTCTGCTAAGGAAAACCACGGCATACTTTGATAGTATGTCCTTCCTGCAGCTATTCGCTTCCTTAAGGAGAAAGTAAAAAAGGTTTTTCAGACTTGAAAGATTTGGATTTAGGGGGTCAGTTTATTATAGTGCCTTTATCTCCCCCTTCCTTCTGCCTGCACTGAGCATAAAGACATTTCTTTAGAAGTTTAGGAGGAAATGACCTTTCCCCTGGGTTGTTCTTGAGCTAACAGCTGCACACTTCAGATTTTCAAGATAACACATGTAGCAACACATGTGAGGAAAGAGGTCCTGCCCTCACTTAAAAGTTCAGAGGCTGTGGTAGAAAAATGTGCCCGTATCAAGTGGCTTCTGAAGATGCTGGACCTGTACTGAGCTCACCAGGTTAAAGGTTGGCAAATATTAGGAGGTTAGGGTGAAAAGACTCAATAAAGACCTTCCATAAAAGTTGGCCAAAAGAGAGATGATCTAAACAAGGTCAAAGAACAGAAGAGTTGATCAGCAGGAAACACACACAGTGGTCACAAATCAAAGTAGAGAGAGGAATTGCTGAATGAGATGTCAGCTGATATTTTTGCTCCTCAAGGTATTAAAATTGTAGGTATATAGTGGAAATAAAATATTTTTTACAGTGGCATAATAATTATCTACATGAGTTCAAATTGTGTATGATTCAGGACAGTTTTGCTCTAGGAAAAGTCATCAGGGACTTGGGATTTCAGGCTGCCTTATAAGTGAGGCTCACTCATCATTACTTTTTCTCCCTACTTAGGCAATATAACCTCTGAAATGTAGAAGATGAATCTAACATATCAAACTTCACTGTGTCATTTAATAACAACCTTTCAGTTTAATAAGAGTTGTTCAATTTTCACAGCCTTCCGGGGCACACAGATTACTTTACCATATTGCTATGAATTATAATAAAACAAACATTTTTAATCTTCCTCCCACATTAGAGAAATTAAGCATTGAAGAGCATTGAGGGAGTCCCAAAATTGTTCTTCAGATAGCCTCTAGAATAATCTCTCTAAAAATACAGATTTCATCTTATTATTAATAGTATCTTCCATCTTCCTTTTCCTTATAATAATTAAGAGAAGTGATATATGTGAAAGCTCCAGTAAAATGCAATGAACAAAGCAGTTTCGATAAATACCGATTCTTTTCGCTTCTTTCTCCCTGTCTTGAATGACAATATGCAGACTAGATCAAATGTAAATCCTACTCACCACATTAGCCAGAAATGAAGCATAAAATATAAGCAGATTTCTTTTAAATGCACACCTGAAGGAGTCAAAAGCAGAATGATCAGTGTGAGATGGTACTGGGACTTTAATGAAGTGGCAGTAAGGATTTTTTCATTGGGAAAAAATATATATGAATTGGGGTTTAATGGTCACCAAGTGACAGGCAATGAGGGTTTTGGTTTAGAAAAGCCAGGAAGCAGGACTCCAAACCAATGCATAAAACATTGGTCCTAGCAAAAGACCACATCCTCAGAGTAAAAGTGGTCTAAAAATAAAAACAAATCTCTATATCCATATAAGAAAACCACTTGTGTCAAAGGAAGCTTGACTCTCTTGTCCTGACTCTCAACTGAAAAAATAAATCTCTCTTGAGAAACTAAAAATTAACAAAATATTATTTAGAAATTCAATAGAGAACGAAACAGCATAATAAACACAGTGGAAGAAATGAAAAGCTAAAGATAAATTTGAGGAAATTATCCAGAATCCAGCACAGAGAGATAAAGCAAGGATGCCCACTCTCATCATTCTTTCTCAACATAATATTGGAAGCCCTAGCCAGAGCAATTAGGCAAGAAAAAGAAATAAAGTTCATCCAAATTGGAAAAGAAGTAAAACTGTCACTATTTACATTTGACATGATTTTGTATATAGAAAAACCTAAAGACTCCACCAAAAAACTATTCGAAATAATAAATGAATACAGTAAAATTGCAGGGCACACAATCAATATACGGCATGGTATTGACAAAGAAATAAATACATAGTTTCAGAGTCTGAAACTGACCTTTTTATTTGTGGAAACTTGGTATAAGACAGAGTTAGCACAGCAAATCAGTAGATAAAGTGTGAACCATTCAACAAACGGTTCTTGTAAAATTGAATTTCCACATGGAAAAGATTGGATTCATATCTCATTTCACATACTTAAACAAGATGCAAAAAAGGCCAAACCATAAACAAAATGATTGATAAATATGCCTAAATACAATTTTTTTGGAAGAGGGGGAAACTTCAGAAGCAAGCTGGAGATTTGGTAAAGTTTTATTTGTGCAACATACATATCTGATGAAATACTAGTCTTCAGCCTAGAAATCAATATAAACAAAAGAGAGAAAAAAAGAAAAGAAATATGAGTAAATAATACTAATAGGCATTTCTCAGAAGAGAAATTTCAAATGGTCAATAATCATATGAAAAGATGTTCAATCTCATTAGCAATCAGAAAAATGCAATTTTAAACCAAAATGAGATAGAATTTGCCACCATTCAGCTTGACAGCATTCTAAGCACAAAACACCAAATGGTTATGAAGTTGTAAAGCAATTGGCAACTCATACACTACACAAGGGAGTGTAAATTGGTAAAATTACCTTTCAGAAAACACTTTTTCAGTATCTAGTAGAGTTAAAGGGCCATATCCTCTATATTGCAGTACTTCCTCTTTATGTATCTATCCTAGATAAATTATTACTAAGAAATTAAGGAGAAATATACAAGAAAGTTTACTTAAGCTTTATATTTAATAGCCAAAAAAGAAGTGGGAGAGGGTACAAAACAACCTACATCACAGGAGAATGGATACATAATTTGAGGTATATTTATAGATTGGAGGGGTTTAAAAGAGAAAAAAAAAATAAAATATGTATGGACATGGATAAATCAATATATCTAAATCAAAAATCAAATAACATTGACCAAAAAAGGGAGAGGGTTGTTATATGATGAGGTATACAGTATAATACAAATACATTTCAATATCACAAAATAATTCTGTATATCATTTATGCATAAATGAAATTGCATGGGAATAAAGGCTAGGAACTTCAGAATGATGGTATTCATGGACAGGAGCAGAGGGCAAGGGAAAAGGTAGGAAGTTTCAACTCTTTTAAACCATTTATTTATTTCTCCTAAAGGATTTCAAGTAAACATGTCAAAGTACTACATATATGTGTATGTGTGTGACAAGTGCATGCTATGGGGCCTTTGAGTATCAATTATACTTATTCCTAGCTTTTTATGTTGAAATATTTCAATTTTGAAATTTAGTAACAACAGCAACAGCGACAATAAAGGTAAGGGTGGTGCTGCATTCCTGGAATTTCTAATATCTTAAACCTTAAGATTGAAAGTATCAGTTTTGATATTCAATAAAAAGGCAACAATATTCTGAATTCTTATAAAACAATGGAAATTTTATGGGTAGCTGTTTACAAGTTATAAAAAGCCATGATATTCATATGAATATCATTCCAGAGTTATAAGACATATCAAATCTTTCATGTCAGTTGAACTAAATATATTTTAAATTTAAAGACTTTATAGTAATAGTGACTTCATTAGAGAAAGACAATTTGTCCACCCATCTTTATTATTAGGATGTTAGCTAGATTATCTGTAATTATGCCAAATCAATAGGGTCTCTAGACTCTTGAAAAAGATAATTTAATCAATGAAAGAAATTTTATAATTAGAGACAGATAACATAGGGGAAAAGGGTATGTATTATGTTTGTGTTCAAATTCCAGTTTTGCTACTCAGCCATGTGATATTATAAAGCTTGATTAACTTCTCTAGGTTTCCATAATCTCATTAATAAAATAGAAATATCTATTTCCGTTTTTATAAAGGTAAATGACATAATGTATACAATTTACAGTTAAGTTACTGTTGTTTATAGGCATTTAATAAGTGGCAGCCTTTTTTTATTTATTATTTTATTTACTTATCCTTCTTATTATGTGGAAATATTACACATAAACCTTATCAAAGGCAGCTGGGAGTCTTTCATAAACCTTATCAAAGGCAGCTGGGAGTCTTTCAAATTGGGAAAAGTACATAAAGAGCTAAAACTGATTTTTGAAAGTTGATGGCTAAGGGGACAATTAATTTGAGAATAAAATAAAAGGTTATTGAAAGAATTTCCTGCTTCAGCATGAGTAGCAGAACAGTATTAATGATGAACTTAACAACTGTAGTATTATTGTAGCTGAATATAAGTTGAAACAGTCTTGTCAGTCACAAGTTGTAAACAAAGCCAGAGGCATTTCATAAGTGAGAAAAAGATAATAGGTTAATGTTTGGAGAAAAAAGGTGGTAAAAAGTTTAAGGTGATAAAAGAGTAGATAGCTGTTTTATTTCTTCTAACGCTTGCTTTAGCTAGTGCCTTTTATATTTTAAGCATGGTCTGAAAATTTAAATCATATATATGTTGTTGTCTATTTAAACAGTTTATTTCAGTTTTAAAGGAGAGGAGTGTGTGTAATTATTAGGTGCATTATCCGTTTTTAAAATCCGTGCCTGAAATAATTCTAACTGCTGAGCCTGTAGTACTATAATCAAAAACATCAATCAGAAGCAACTACCACTCAAAAGAAAAGACAGATGGAGCTCAATTTCTCTATGACTTGCCCTGGAGCATCAACCCTTTTTAAACTAATAACAACAAACAACAAAAAAGATCATTAAGGAGAAAGAATTATCAAAGGAAACTTGCTATAAAGTGGTATCTTCTAGAAAGTGACCTTAGGGTGTAGGTCCTAAGAAGTGTATTACTAAGAAAGCACTGAAAAAGATTACAAAGTTTTGTTTTGTTTTTCAAAGTCTTCCTCATTTACAGAATCACAGAGGCTGAGAGGAACCTTAGTCCAAAGGTAACATAGTCCATATTCCTGAATCCTGGAAAGACCAGGCTAAACAACGTGAGCTTGAGAGTTCTAACAGACTCCCGAGGCAGTCCTTTCCTTTGCTAAAAAACCATGGCTGGGAGAAAGTTATTTATAAATTTAAAGGTCCTCTTGGGATTATCTTCCTCTCCTTCAAATAGACCTTCCCTATATAACATACAACTTTATTTCCCGCTGCCACTATCCCTCCAAAGATGTACTTCTATGATCAACATAGGCACATAAGCCAAAGTTGAAAAGCAAGTTCAGGGACTATAAAAACAACGATGTCTTCTTTAGTATCCCAGCCACTAAACACACAAAGCTTGTCTTACCTCCAGGTTTTCAAGCATGTCAGTTCTCTTATAGAATCTCCTCTTTTCTCATTGTAGTCTGGACAAATTTTTCTCAGAATTCTAGATTCTGGTCAAGACTCAAGTTTATTATCAAGCTTGCGTGACAAATTTTTATATTTTTCTGTAATTTTCCTTTCCTTCAGTTGAGGCATTGTTTGAAATACAAACATACACACACACCACTTTAGAAACATATAATTACAGATCTTTTTTGATTTATGATGAGATTACTTCCCAATAAACCCACCATTAACTTGAAAATATCTTAAGTTGAAAATGCGTTTGGGACTTCCCTGGTGGTGCAGTGGTTAAGAATCTGCCTGCCAGTGCAGGGGACACAGGTTTGATCCCTGGTCCAGGAAGATCCCACATGCCACAGAGCAACTAAGCCCATGCGCCACAACTACTGAGCATGCGCTCTAGAGACCGTGAGCCACAACTGCTGAGCCCTCGTGCCACAACTACTGAAGCCTGTGTGCTTAGAGCCCGTGCTCCACAACAAGAGAAGCCACTGCAATGAGAAGCCCAAACACCGCAACGAAGAGTAGCCCCCACTGGCTGCATCTACAGAAAGCCCACACGCAGCAACGAAGACCCAATGCAACCAAAAATAAATAAATAAAATAAATAAATTTATAAAAAAAAGAATATGCGTTTGATACACCTAATCTATCGAACAATATAGCTTAGCCAAGCCTTACTTAAATGTGCTCAAAACACTTACATTAGCCTACAGTTGGGCAAAATCATTTAGCCTAAAGCCTATTTTATAATAAAATGTTGAATATTCATGCAATTTATTGAATACTGTGCTGAAAGTGAAAAGAGGATTGGCTGTACGTGTATCGGTGTTTCCCTTCGCAATCATGTGACTGGGAGCTGCTGCCCAGCATCACAAGGGAATATCATACTGCATATTGCTAGCCTGGAAAAAGATCAAAATTCAAAGTATAGTTTCTACTGAATTTGCATCACTTTTGTACCATTGGAAAGTCAAAAAATTGTAAGTTGAGCCATCTTAAGTCAGGGATCATCTGTATATAAATGTAGAAGCAACTTTTGTCCAGCTTAAACCCAGAAATGTTGCCTTTTAGCACAGTGAACGTCAGGACATCACTTTCCATTAGACTTTGTGTGTGGGTTGGATAGAAATATTGTTGGACATTCCCATCCTTTCATGAACAGGGTGTAAAAGTATAGCAGACTCAATAGCTGTACTTTTGAGTGCCCTACAATTAGAATAGGAGCAGGTCCCTTGTCAACCCACCTATGGAAGTATATTTTCACCTGAAATAGAATAGAAATTTGGTTACCTTGAGTGAATTTTCATGCAAGTTGTTAGTGGAGTACCTGAACGGGCAGAGAGAGCTGACACTCCTCCAAGCGGAGAGGACAAATTTTATGAATAAATTTGTACATGCTTAATGATCAATGCCTATTATGTATGAAAGAATTCATTCCGAGACTTGTTTTTTTCCTTTCCTACCTTGTAGTAAAGTTGAAAAAAGGAAATATGTAATCCTCACCTACCTTCAACTATTGGGGGTCACCAAAATTTTACCAAAATCTACCAAACATACTCCAGCAATTGTGAATGACCAAATTTTATGATTCCATTCTTACATTCCCAATCATCAGATGTCACAGGTATTGTTAGCCTAGAACACACAATGTGGCACTTATTACAGAAATACATCTGTCCTCTTCCCTTTTGCCATGGTTATCTATCCCTTCTCCAAGCTTCCTAGCTCTCACAGACACCTGCTTTATCTGTTTTATTCATTATTTCACTTCTGTTTAGTTTTCTCACCGCCAAATTGAAAGCAAACTGAACTGGTGCGGGTAAAAATATTATAAACTCTAGAGCCACATGGCACTAGATTCAAATTCTAACTACACAGTTTCCTAGCAGTTTGACCTCAGGCAAGTAGCATATTCTGCTTATGTTATGTTCTATGTAAAATGCATACAATTATATCCAATGTACTTGAACTTTCTGAGAACTCAATGTGATGGAGTGCACTAAGTGCCTAGCATAATGATTGACAAACGGTACACTCTCTAAAAGTATTGGTCACCTTCCCTTTTTCTTCACATGGTACTAAGCACAAAGTAAGAACTTCATAAATACTTGCTGACATTGATAGATGCAAATGAATTTTTGTTCACTGTGGGTTAAGTACTATTTTCATTTTGGTAAGATGTATTTCATTATTACCTCCAACATTGTATCACTGTTTTCATGTCAAGTGATTGTGGGAGTAAACATAGACCACTGATTATTCAATACCCATTTTTCGAAGAAGGCATTGCTACCAATAAGCTGAGTCATCAAACAACAAGAAGAAACAAATGACCAGCATCTTTTCAACTACTTCACACTTGTAAGAATAATGTGCTTAGCATAATAATCACTGACAGTGGTCTACCCAGTTGACCCTAGAACACGTGGGGGTTAGGGGTGACAACCCTCCATGTAGTGGAAAATCCCTGTGTAACTTGTAGTCGGCACTCCCCTCCCTAGCCAAGCTTCTTCAGTGTATGTGGTTCCACATCTGTAGATTCAACAATAGTGGATCTGAGTCCTGTAGTATTTATCATTGAAAACAATCCATGTTTAAGTGGACACTTGCAGTTCAAACTCATGTTGCTCAAGGGACAACTGTATATATTTTTTTTTCAAGGGAATATGCTCCTCTTGCTTGTTTCATTATATTTCTCAGCTAATGTCAAAAATGCAGTTAAACTCCAGATATAAAAAAATTAAACAATGACTTTATCTTAATTATGCTAAGAAGAGCAACTAAAAGAAAAAAAATCATTCACTTAGAATCAAATAGTTTAAATCATCTAATATTTATGAGAAGGCAAAATGTATGTAATTTTTACATTTACATCAACCTAACTTTCAAGTCCATACGTACAAATCAAATGTCAAAAGAGCAAAAAGCATTTAAACAGATAAAGTGTGGTACGTGTCCATTTTCCTTTCTTAGTGGACCGTAAGTCAATTATAAGCTCTACCTTTTCTGCCTAAAATGACTTCTGTAGCATCTGGGCCAAGGTTGGTATCTTCAGAGCTAGGAAAGTCGCTAGCTTTGACTGCTTCATATTCCCTATCTCATCTTTCTCTGTTTGTCATTCAGGCCCAAATAATGTAATCAGGCGGGAAAATTATAGCTGTGCATCACACCAGGCGTGATGAGCTTGATTGCTGTGATATGCTATTTCTTCTGTTTGTCACTATATCTTTGGAACTGACATCTTGGGGTGAGAATATTTGTGTATGCGTGCAGGCTTGAAATATGTGGCTTTTTAAAAATTTATGTCTAAGCCACTTTAATAATTTTTAATATTTTGTATACATTCAATCCGTATCAGAAGTAATTCATTTTAAAATTAGGTTTTTTTTCTTAAAAATGTACTATTAATTTATTGATATCAATTATGGCATGGTACTCAGATTCTCAAACACTGGATATGGATTATGGTCGGGGAATTGACATTTTTTCAATTTTTGCATTTTGGGATACAGATTTTATGATAGTCAACATACTGCAAGAAAATGTCTGGGAATTGACATTTTCTCAACTTTTGCATTTTGGGATACAGATTTTATGACAGTCAGCATACTGCAAGATAATATTGGCATTGATAAGAAAATATTCAACACACAGCAAGCTCCAAAACAAACTGGCCAAGACCAAATACACAGTTGGTGTGGAAAATGATAGTTTTGTTTTATTGTCAACAGGCTAAGAATATATTCGGTGTGTGTGTGTTGGTTTTTAGGCTGTGTATTAGGAATGATGATTATGTTGGTATCCTAAAATTGTAAAGAATTCTCATATCTCTGTCAGCGTGCTCTCTCACACAACTTAAAGTAGACATCAACATATTTAAAGCACAGAAGATAGGAATCTGTCTATCCCAGTATAAAAGAATTCTTAAGTATATTTACCTCGCTATTCTTGACAGTGGATAAGTGGGTCAAAACTCTGCTTTCAAATCCTAGCTCCTCCCTTATTAGCTGTGTGATATAGCAAGAGCTATATCAGGATACACACTGTGTGTTTGAATAGATACAGATATAGATATAGAAATACATATAGATTTCAAAAATCTCCAAAACTATTGTAAAATGATTAGGCTACCTGTCAAACTGGTAAGATTATGAATAAAACATAGGAAGTATTTCCCATAAAACATGAAATCAAGAAAGTAGCTTGCAGATGGAAGACCCAGTATTGGGAAGGCAAAGTATTGGCTACTGGAGTTTGGCAATGTTCTATATTTGACCTGGGTGTTGTTTGGTGATGACTCAGTGAACTATGCATATTTGTCCACTTCTGTCTTTTTCAAATGTTTCAAAATAAAAAACAAAAGTTTTGAAAGAGTAATGTTGAAAAAAAAAAAGACAGCTGACATTTGTAAAGCACTTAGAACATTGCCTCAGAGCACAACCCCCCAGTGTTATTCCATGGGTTCAAATCCTAGTTCTTTCACTTTCTGGATGTGTGGTTTGGGGCAAGTTAACTTTAATTTCTTTTGGCTTTAATTTTCCATCTGTACTAAAAGGATTATCATTGTACCTTCATTACACTTTGAGGTTTAAGCGAGTGAATCCATGTAAAAGTGATTAGAATAGTTCTGGCACACAGGTATTATTAGGTATTAATGTCATCAGCATCTTCATAACCATCAGAGCATCGGAAGTGCAAAGGAAGGAGAACAGTTGGGAAATAAGTTGGACTAAATAGGTGGAAATTTAAAAGTAAGAGCGGGTTAAGTGCTTTGGGCTTTATTCTGTGACACTGTGGCACTCAATAATAACACTATTTTTAGATGGTATTATCATAATTTTACAGATGAGAACCTAAAACTTAAAGGAATTCCATGTCTTGCCCCTAATCACACAGCAAGCAAGTGAAGAACAGACATTCAAACACTTCAGAAAGCTTAATGTGGCAATAGGGTGTCAAATGGATTGGAAGGGAAAGAGTCAGCCAGCAGGAGGGCAAATTAAGAGACTCTTTCAAATATTCCCTCCAAGTGAATAAAGGCTGTGGTAGTGGGCATAGAAAATTGAGGATTTGAATCAACAGGATTTGCAAAGAGATTTAATGTGGCATCGAGGGAATAATCAAAGAGGAGTTCATGCTATTCAGGGCTGGGAGCCTGGAAAAAATGGTGGTGCCATCAACAAAAATAGGGATCACGGAAGAAGTAGCGTTTGCACTGGGAGATGAAAAATCTAATTTAGACAAAGTATAATCATGGGGTCCGTTAGCACACTCATCATCATAATGAGAAACGTTTATTAAACACTGCATTATGCATGCCTAGGCTTAACAAAGCAAGCTCAGTGGAGCTGCCGGGGCCAGACTCACCGCCAGAGGAAGGAAGGTAAATGCTGCTCCACGGAGCACAGTGGGATGAGTGAGGGAAAATGAGACCAAAAGTTTGACTCGAGCATTTGGTCAACTCCCTCATGGTGGAGCCCTGGGCAATTTAGAGGCTTTTTGAAATCCATGGGAAACAAAAGGCAAAAGGAAGCTTCTGGCAAGATGGAAAGAAACCCATGACAAATTTTGCCTGTGATGTGTCCTGTCAGAACTCCCTGAGCCTGGGCCAGGTTCTCTGGAGCCTGGGCTCAGTATCGGATCTGGCTACCAGGCTGCAAGAAGGTTGCTAAAAGGTCTGTCCAGGAACGAAGCTGGAATCTAGCTGAGCTGTGAGGCGAGAGCAGGTGCGAGGCAATGAGGAAGCTAACTCACCTAGGCGAGAGCAGGCGGGCTGGAACCAGAGAGAGAAGGCAAAGCAGCAGCGTGTGGAGACCTTCCACAGCGATGTGGGCTTTCAGACTGCATCTTTTTTTATAAGGAGCCTCAAGACTTGGCTACGACTGATAAGAGAGTTTGTTACAGGAACTGAGTCTGTTCAGACACGGCAAAAATGGCCAGAGAATTCCAGGGTGGCAAACAGACACACAAATGAAGGTGAGGAGGAAGGGGAAAAAAAAAAAAAAAAAAGGGACCGTAGCTCACATTGTTCTCGAATTAAGCAGGAACCCCAAAAGACACCTTTCTAAATCTTCTCCAACTTATTTTTACCCTTCTAACTACTTTGTAAATCCCAGCACCACCACCCCTTTTTAAAGAAAGCCTATCTTGAAATCTTATCCTTTATAAATGACGCTCTCTTCTACAGAGCTCTTTCTCCAAGATTTGAAAGTTGGCATACGGCTGTGAAGAGGGATGTTTGAGCTCCCTCTGCCTGTATCAGTGTGCATGTCACAGATAACAGAGGACTGTCTGCTCCCTGGCTGCCAATCTCCCATCTTTCATCTGCCCCAAATTCACAACAATGAGGAAGAAAGGAAAGCAATTTAATTCTCAATGATACTTCATATAGCTGCCATAAAACATCATTTCTGCTTTATACCAAGTAAGCAGTAATAACATAGGAACACTGAAAATTGTCAGTTGGATGGTAAAAATGGTGGAAGGAAAATTTTATAGAATAAATCTGGGTAACAAGGAAAAAAAATATATATGTCACAGTGGGTTTTCATCAAGGATTCCAAAAACACCCACTTATCCTCTGCAAAGAGCTTGTTACAGCTCATTTTCTATCTGTGTATGTAACTACATCCCAAGATGAGCATCTGTCAAGCCTGGAAAGCATAACATTTATAATATTGTTTTCATTCTTGACTAAACACGTAAAAAGCACAAAATCTAGTTAGAAGAATGGCATATGTGTGTGCGGATTTTCTCAAAGCCATTGCCACAGGCTCTCGCAGGCCCTCGTACAATTTACAGGCTACTGGTGGGTTTTGCTTTGGGGGTTATGGGAAAAGTAAAATGAATCATTGGCATTAGTCTTCAGGTGGCTCCAGGAAAGGCATAGGAATGACAGGTGTTACCTAGCTCTATGTAATCTTCACATTTTCATTTTTAAGTGTCTCATTATCAGCAGCTGCAGTTTCAGTTTTCCTCAATCTGGAGTACAAAATCCCAAAGCCTGGCTAGATAAGTTCCCGGCTTCCCAGCCAAAGTTCCACTCTGTGGTGGCTTGATTCCGATTTGGATGAGGATGCTTCCGGCTAGGCAATTCACCTTCCATGGCTCTAGTCAGGAACTCTACTGCCATTACCCATCTCTATTCCTTCGCCCCATGCCAAGACCCACATCTGGTATGATCCCAGTATTTGGCTTTGAGATAAATGTATTTCTTTTTCTAACCTAAGGCAGGTTGTTCATCTTCATGTTGTACTTCTCAAGAAAGATATATCCTAAGACAATCTGTTAATGTAGTTGGAAGCAGATGGGGAGAAGAGAGAAAAAAGAGAACTGGTAGCTTTCAGTAACATGTTCTTGCTCCTTAAAACGTTACTTGAGGTCTTTGTTAGTGACAGTTTTCCCTCTGTAAGTGTTCTACCCTGGTACCTGACTTGGCCTGACACCCCATCACGGTAGTACAGTGGACATGGATTTGTAGTCCAAAACACTTGACTTTGGATACCCATGCCTGCACTTATCAGCTTTGCGATCTTGAATACATCGTCTCATTTTTCTCCGTCTACTTCTTCATTTGAAAAATGGTGATAAAAATACCTACTTGGAAGGATTTTATGAGGATGAAATGTGTTAATGTATGTGAAGCATCTACGTCAGTGCTGCATTCAATAATCCACCCTTAACACATTATATTTATTGTATTATGGTAGTTATTTAACAATATTTTCTGATGTACTCAATAATTATTGCCTGAGATCAGAAGTGTTGGAAGCATAGCAAAAAATCAGCTGCAGGAATGATTCTGTAACTCCGCTTGCACTTCCAAAGTGTGGTATTTTCCTCCAGGGGCTCCTCTAGGGCTTCCTTTTGTTTTCCTTTGCCATAACTTAGGGCCATGAGAAGAGGACATCAGGAGAAAAAAGCATTACTCTCCTGCAGAGAAGCAGCTGAGAATCTCTCTCATCCTATTAGGCTACGTAAACCTGTTTCCCCGATAGCAACACTCATATGCTTTCCTGTGATACACCCGTACCTTCTATATGCCATTATGATTTTATCAAGGTAATTTTAAAAGAGTCCTATGTATTCCTCAAAGCACTTTTCAGAGCAATACTTTGTGTAAACGGTCAGTTAGGTTATCACTTCTCTTACTTTTTCACTTCATTTTGGGTGTTCTGCGTTTTCCTAGAGCAGTGTTCCTCAGTTTTGGTTACACATTAGATTCATTGGAGGAGAATTTTTAAGTGCCATGCCCGGGTTTGCACCCAGAACTTGGTATATCCCAATGGCTGGAGATGAGGTGCAGCCATAGGTATATTTTAAAATCTCCCTGGGAGATTCTACTGTGGACAAAGGGTACAGAATCACTATTCTGAAGGGAATCACCTATTTTTTCTGGGCTAATAGCTAACCTAGCTGACTTATCACTTTAGGTGAACAACCTATAGCTGGTGATGGAGGCTTTATTGGATCCTTAAGGCCATGTGATAGGTGAGTCGTATTTGTTGAGAGCCTGTACACCTCCCTGGACTTATTATTCTCATTGCCTAGATCTCTTAACAATGAAATTTTCCCACTCAGATCTCACCTTCCAAGGGCTTAAGATTTGTTTGTTCTCAGGAATCTGATAAACTAATTCATGCTAATAAGAGAAGGGGGCAATATGCACATTTTAATTGATATTTTCTGAGGATTATACCCATTTTTTGTTGCCAATATAGTCTAATGGTGAGAATTTGGTATAAATAAAAGAGTAAAGATAGCTAGAACAAGTAGAGGTTATGAGATATTGGAAAGCCTGTAATAATAAACAACTGAGGGCTTCCCTGGTGGTGCAGTGGTTGAGAATCTGCCTGCTAATGCAGGGGACACCGGTTTGAGCCCTGGTCTGGGAGAATCCCACATGCCACGGAGCAACTGGGCTCGTAAGTCACAACTACTGAGCCTGCGCGTCTGGAGCCTGTGCTCTGCAACAAGAGAGGCCACGACAGTGAGAGGCCCGCGTACCGTGATGAAGAGTGGCCCCCACTTGCCGCAACTAAAGAAAGCCCTTGCGCAGAAACGAAGACCCAACACAGCAATAAATAAATAAATATATTAATAAACTCCTACCCCCAACAGCGTCTTTAAAAAAAATAAAAAATGAACAACTGACTTTGGTACAGTGGGAAAAGCATGGAATTTGAAGATCAGAATTTGAATCCAGTCTTTCATTCAAAAAAATTATTGAATTATAGTCACTGTTGCAAGTTCTGGATACACAGACATGAATAAAACGATTAAGGTTACTACCTCCATGGAAGTAGCTAGACAGAAAAGAATAACAATAACCCTTCTGCTCTGCTCCTGCCCCAAAGCAAAACATTTCATATTGTGATAAATGAAACTAAAAAGTAACTAATGAGACACCAGTAAGTGGACTAGAGAGTGAAAGGAGCAGGGAATGTGGAGGTGGTTAAGAGTGTTCAGGGAAAGGCTATTTGAGGTGATGCTTGGTTGAAACCTAAGCGATGATGTGAATCCAGACATGTAAACATCTGGTGGCAGAGATCCCCAAGCAAAAGGAGACTGGTACAGAGACCTCAGGCCAGGAACAAGTGTGAAGTGTTAAAGGTACAGAAAAAGGTCTACTACATCCAAAGGATATGGATAAAGTATGAGTGATAAAGGGTCTCCTCACTATCTTCCTCCAGACAGTCCCAGCCTGATCTCATATAGGTATCTGCTAAGTGTCACCCCATCAGAGACAGAGACAAGAGGTCTTCCCTGACCATCCTACCTTTAAAAAAGATCAATTACACACACACACATGCACAGGCACAGGCACACAACTCTTCCCCTTTAGTTGTTCTCTTCCAACCAATATGCCAGTTCCACGTGAGTAGGTACATTATGGATCCTTAGGGGCATATGCTAGGTAGAATAATAAATATTTTTTAGCAAATGAATGGGTAAAAGAGAAAGGCAGAAGTCACTTTTGGATATGTAGCTTGTGGTAAGGAATTTGGACGTCATCAGAGTGTACTAAGCCAGGTTGTGCTGTGGTCTAAGACATAGTTTTAAAAGGTCACCCCGGTTTCTGTGGAGGGAAATGATATGTAGGGAGATAGGAGTAGAACTAGAAGTAGAAGTTAAGAGCTTTCTGCTGTCATCTAGGCAAGAATAATGTTTTGGGCAGTAGCATTAGCAGATCTGAGTAAAATCAAGTGGATTATTTAGGTATTGGTGAAGTTTGAAATGCCTGGCAGACATGTAGGAGGAGGGAAGAGTTGTGTAAATAGATGAAGGTAGTGGAAGCTTCAGGGCCTGAAATAGAAATGTGGGATGTGTTACCCTTAGATGGTATTTAACAGTCGTCTGACTAGTGAAATCATCCAGGGAGAGCTTAGATGGAATACTAAAGAATGTCGGGTACCAAGGCCTGGGTACCTCCATCATCTGGAGGTTGGGCAGAGGAGGAAGAGCCAGGCAGCCAGACTGAGAAGTAGTTGTTGAGATAGGAGGAAAATCAGAAGAATCTGATGTCATAAGAGTCAAAAAAAAAAAAAAGAACATGATCAGGTGTGTTGAATGATTGATGCTGGAAGGAGAAATAAGATGAGCATAGAGAACTGACCAATGGGTTTGGCAAGATGCTGATCTTCAGGCCATCACAATAAGAGACATTTGAATAGAATCATCTAAACAAAGTTTACTGAATAGAGAATGAGGTGGTGGGTATTGGAGTCTATGTGCTTAAGTCCACTTATTAACCGAATAAGCTTGGGAAATATTTTGAGGCTCAATTTCTTCTTCTCTGAACTGGGAGTAGCAATATAGCAGGTGCTCTCCTGACTTCACAGAGTTGTGAAGACTTTGTGAGAACCACATATATGAAAGTTTCTCTCCACCACCTTAAAGCATATGCAAAATATGTACTATTTTTACTATTATTATTTTGTGGAGGATGGATACTGTTATTCAGACCACATGATAAATTGGGACAAACCAAAATGAAACAGTTGGTATACTTGACATTTTATTATTCTTGAAAGAAATCCCTTTTAATCATATTTGAAAGAAAATAGCCAACAGTACAGATGTTAGTTTCTTTCCTTCTTTATATCTATCTTTTAAAGTCATCATTTGGAACCTAGTGGCAGGGCAGGAATAAAGACGCAGACGTAGAGAACAGACTTGAGGACACGGGGGAAGAGGAAGCTGGGACAAAGTGAGAGAGAGGCATGGACATATATACACTACCAAATGTAAAATAGAGAGCTAGTGGGAAGCAGCCATATAGCACAGAGAGATCAGCTCGGTGCTTTGTGACCACTTAGAGGGGTGGGATAGGGAGGGTGGGAGGGAGACGCAAGAGGGAGGGGATATGGGGATATGTGTATACATATAGCTGATTCACTTTGTTGTGCAGTAGAAACTAACACAGCATAGTAAAGCAATTATACTCCAATAAAGATGTAAACAACTTTTAAATAAAAATTAAAAAAAAAATTAAAGTCATCATTTGCCCAAGTCTTCTGAAGCATCTGAGAGCACACTAGTAGGAACCAATAAGTTGAGTTTCGTCAGTCTCTAAAACATCAGGTGAGATGGAATGCTTGTAGGTGACAACAGAGGAATAATATGTCATCAGCAATACTGCCCCAACTTCTTGGCTGAGCAGTATGACATGATTACCAGTGAACAGAGTGTTGATTGTGGAAAATGGCCCTTAATGTATTTCCCCAAGGAGGTGGAAGGGATTTTCCAGAGCAGTGGATCTTGGCCTTGGCAGCAAACTGAAATCACTGGGGGAGGTTTAAAAAATACTGATGCCTGGGTCTCAGTCCCAGAGATTCTGATTTAATTGGTCCCTGGTGCAGCCTGGGAATTGGAATTTTTTTAAGTTCCCCAATTGATTCTAATGTGCAGTCAAGGTTGCGAATCACTGGAGTAGAGGCAAAGATTTATATGCACAAAGTAGCCCAAAGAGGACATTCTCCTATCAAGGCAATCCAATAAATCCTCAGGTACAGCCCAGGCTCTTTTTGCCTTGATTTTGTTGCCCTACATTTTGTCATTTCTTTTTTGCAGAGCACTACATTCTGTTGCTCTTTAAAGGCAATAGTAACTGAAAAAGAATGATTAAAAGAATGATCAATGCACAGCGTTTATAGAAAAAAAGAAAAGAAAAATCCTAAGTTGGCTTTTAATACAACAGTTTCCTTTGCTGGGCAAGTAATAACAGCTCAAGGGAGAATGGACAAAACTCTACACTAATAGCTTTAACTTATTAATGTGAAAGTTATTTCCTTAAATTCCCCATTGGTGATTTTTAAAGCACCTTTTTCATTTACTTTACCAGAGGCTGCTCATATTTAATCTGAGGTTACAGTGATTTCAACATTTAATTCAAAAAGAAGTACATTTAAAATTTTTTCTCTAATTATATTCCCTTCAATAAACACGTGAAGATATGTCTAGCACACTAATTTCCACAATAATGGAACAGTTTTCAATTTCAATAGGGTTAAGGTTTTATAGCTAAGTTTTTCTCTGTGTTTGAATATTTAGTTAATATACTGGATCAAAAAACAATGTGTATTCCATTTATATTATATGCATCATTAGACTATTTGGTTTAAAATGTGAGTAGAGAAGACATTGAAAAGTACATGGAGTCTCAAAATTTTGAACTACTTGAGGATGACATAGCTTAAGTTAGTAAACTGTCTAAGTTATAGCTTGTTTTAAAGGAAATGCAGTCAGACATTCAAAATCATCCCATCAGTAGCCAAAATGAAAAAAATACAGTGATTTTAGCTAATATTTACATATGTCAAGTATGTTCTCTGCACATATAATCATTATATAATGAATACATATAACCGTCGTATGAACCTTGTGAGGTAGGTATTTGTGTATCCATTTTACAAATGAGAAAATTGAGGAACAGAGAGGTGAATAATATATTCAAGTTCCCACAGCTACTAAGATGCAGGCTAGGATTCCCATTCAGGCAGTGTGGCTGCAAAGTCCACATCTTAATCACTCTTCTGTTTTGTGTTAAAGAATCCACTTTGCATAGAAACAATCACATACTGACACCCCCGAGGTTCACTCCATTTAAAATACATTCTAATGTACTATAAAAGATTGAAATTATCTGAGCCACAAATATTTTAATCTCATTGTATATTTGACTAAAGTTCACAATAATACAATAGGTGTTTCCTAGACGAAGAGACTGACTGCCAGCTGTAGGCTGAGGCCTATGCGACAGCAATATCTTGACATTGTCACCACATATACTCCTGTTAATTTTACAGATATGAAAAGTCAGTTGTGTAGAGGTCACTGTGCTATACAGTAGATCCTAAATGATTCACCTTGCTGTATGGCAGAAAGTAACACAACATTGTAAATCAACTATACTCCAATAAAATTTTTTTTAAAATTCAATTGTGTTTGTGCACTCAGAGCTTATCAAGCTATTGGAGACTAATTTGTTCAATAAAGCTCCAGAGTGACAATGTATCCACTGTATGTTAGGGGTTATATTTATCTTTGTGAAGATTACAGTATTCATGTCTTCTGCTTAGGGAGTTTTCAGTGCTCCTTGGAAACTACATCCAGATAATGTGGTTTCCTGTTGAACATAGACTCAATGCAAAGGAAATTGAATGCCACTTTCCAAAATAAGGATCTTTTAAAATAAGACATAAATTACTTTTATTGTAGAGAACTAGAATAAACAAAAATACACCTCACAAAAAACTACTTCCTGAAAGGTTTACTATAAGCATTTTAAGGTATTTTTTCTATGTTAAAAAAAATAGTTAATATATTTTAAAGAATTTTATTATAAGTTAATTTTCATCTGATGACATAAACATGCTCAGTAGAAGTAATTAAATTATATAATTTATTATAATTACACATTATATAACTTCTGATCATAAAAGTAATTCAAGAAGTAATGCATGCTCATTATTAAAAAATGGAAGTTTCAGAGAAACATAAAGATTTCTTATAAACTCTAAAACTTTGATTCAGTCCACAAATATTGATTGTGTACCTGTTACGCATTAAGCAGTGCAGAAGGCACTCAAAGAGATGTCAGAAATATAAATGTTCAATTAGCATACATCATGATGTGCTATTATGACATAATCATAAGATGTATGGGAGCATAAAAGAAGGAAACCTAACTCAGAGAAGGCTTTCAGATTCAACAACATCCAAGCTGAGACCCAAAGATAAAACAGAAATTGATAGAGGAAAAGTGTGTTAACTTATTTAAGCATACTGAGGCAGGCATGTTGAAAAACAGTCTGGCAGTGTCTCAGAAGGTTAAAGATAGAATTATCATATGACCCAGCAATTCCACTCCTAGGTCTATACCCAAAACAGTAAAATCATGTCAGCACAGAAACTTGTACATGAATGTCCATAGCTGTATTATTCATAATAGCCAAAAAGTGGAAACATCCCAAATGTCCATCAACTGATGAATGTATAAATAAAATGTGGGATATCCATACAATAGAATATTATTTGCCCATAGAAAGTAATGAAGCACTGATACATGCTACCATATGCATGCACCTTGAAAACATTATACTAAATGAAAGAAGCCAGTTACAAAAGGCCACGTACTGTATGATACTATTTATATAACCAAGAGCCTGGCTGATATAGTTTCTCTTGATTACAGTAGCAGTGATTTGCAACAACTATTATGAGAGGAGAGAGATACTACCTTTCTTAAATAAAGGTGATAAAGGGAGAAAAACTGGAAACAATTTCATAAGATAATTTCTACTGGGTGTGATGTGAGACACACTCATGAAGTTTGATTGGAGAAGGGCTCCGAAAGAGAAGGTGGCTGATTAGAGGGAAAATGCAGACCAGCATGAAGATCCTATCAGGAATTGATCAGTGACGATTTCATTTCATGCTTATTGTCTGTGCCAGACAGACATGGTGCGGTTATGGTGCTGTGGATGTAACAATGATAAGGAAGCTGGACATGATCTCTGTCCTGAAGAATAGAGGCATTGTCTCTGACAGAGGAAGGCGCATGTACAAAACCTCAGAGGTGGTGGGGTGAGTATGAGAAAGAAAAGGAGAGCCCATTTCAGTAGTTAGAATAAATTTGATATACTTGATAAGTTTGATAGAGTGCAAAGTTAGAAGAGGTGAGACATAATGCTAGCTTGCATCAATATTTGCATCATTACAGTAGAAAGGGTACAATATGAGGCAGACAGGAAGACTTTGATAAGCATGGGATGAAAGGGATATTAGAATCTGTGATCAACCATACTGTCTTCCTTTCAGCTTCAAACTTTGAAAGTCAAATTTTAAGAAGTCCACACTTCCAACAGATGGAAAGAGATAATGATCTAACTTGGAACAGCCCTTATTTTCTCTACTTGTTAAAAGTTACTTTAGACCCTGGAATTTCCTGGATACACTTTGATAGCAGATTTGATTTCCTGAGTAACAAACTTGAATTTTGAGGTAATCTGCCACTTGTTTGTATGTTTCATTTAGAAAAAGAAGTATAATTTTATAAGAAAGAATGAGTCACCAAAAGAAAATGATTTTTTTTAAATTAAGGTAATATTTGAGACATAGAAAATGTGGGTGTACAATTAACAATGTTTAGACACGCATAACCATAAATTAAAAATTCACCTTTTAAAAATTCTTTGCAATTTAACCCAGAATCAAAATCATGCCTGAAGGAAGGATACAATGTATTAATATATTTGTATAGAGTATCTCCATCATGGCAGTTGTAAAACTCTGATGAGTTTACACACGTCTGGTGAAGTGTTGGCACAAGGTCCAACAGTGTCTGTTTTATTCAGAGCTGAGGAACCTTCCAGAGAAGAATGCCACTATGACTTCAGTTGAGGTTGATATGTGTGGTCTAAACAGTCTCTAGGAAGCCTATCTCTGTGTCTGATTCTGGAACTTGAAATCTGCTGGTCAAGTAGTCAGGAAAGGGTGATAGAGATGATATTATCCCTTTTTGTATATATGACTGTATTAAAATAATATGCCCCTATTTTCAAAATGTCAGTCAAAGTAGGTGCTTCAGAGCAGTCCCTAATGATGCTTTGTGCTAAGCCCTTTGGCCTAGAAGAGCTACACCTCATTAATGGGTCACAGTAGCACCAAGTTCCCTAACCTTGTGACTGTGGGGAACAGGCTAAGTTTTGGAGAACATATGAGACTCTCCCAGGAAATCAAGAAATATTTGTAATGCACATGTGGGGATTTGCAGAAGACTGGACCTTCTCTGTGAGTAAAGTTTATGCTGTAGGGGCAATTCAGGTTCCTTATAATTTCTTTCATATATTTTTCCTCTGATACTTAATAGAGTGCCAATAAGCTAGAATTTGAAGTTTTTTTCTTTGTCAAATGACAACAAAATGCTGATGGATAATGGAATGATGAATGAGCCAGTAAATATTTCTTTGGTATTGAATTTTCTAGGTTATTTTAATTCCCTAACATAGTTAAAAATACCCAAGATTTCTACTTACTATGAAATACTCTGCCTCAGTAGAGATATGAAAAATAAATGTAATGAGACATTGACATTCAAAAAGAATACATGTATCATGGAGTCTGCATACAAAATAACAGTGCTTCACTATAGAAAATGTAATGTAGTGTTTACAAAAGGAATTCATGGACAGTATTTTAAAAGTAGAAAGATAAAGGAATTTAAGGTTCTCTCATTTGAACATCAAAGGATTTACCCCTAAGGTTTACAGGACAGAATGCAGGCAATGTGTTCATCCTTTTCATCTTCAAATATCACAGTTGATTTCAGAACCCTTTTGAAGGGTTGCCAGTTTTACTAATGTGCAACAGCCCCTCATCCAGAAGCACAGGTTTGCACCAAGGATAAAGTGACTTTTTTAACTCTCACAACAAAGCAAAAACTTTTCTTCCCCAAGTTGCTTACTAAAGATAAAAATGCATAGACATATTGTACTTAGTAGGAGATACTAGGGAAGATTTGAGAAAGTTTTATGAATTGGGGGTAAATTAAGATGTGTAAGGTGTGTGTCATTTTTTTCCCTAAATCCACATAAATAGGAGAATTCGTTAAAGATTATCTCCTATCACATTTTTCCTTGCTGAATTATAGAGTTTAATAAAATTCTCTTTCACTTCCTCAAAAACCGCTGATTCCATGGGAAGTATACATGAGTGCACACACAGACAACACACACACACACACAACACACACACATACACATGCATATGTGTTCTTGAGAAGAAAAGCTTTGCATGTATCTAACTCTCTTGGTAGTAGAAATAGATTGCTGTTATTTTATTAAGTGTGGAGAAGGTAGAACTCTTTCCAGTTCTACTTTGCATATTTTTTAATAGAGTACATATAATACATTTTCTCTAAATTTGTTGACCATGAGCAAGCTCTCTACAAAGGCTTGTGTTATCCTGAGTTGGTAGACAAAATAAAAGTCATTTCTTAAGCCCTACCTGGGGAGTTGGGAGATATAAATGAGCTTGTCAAACACTATATAAAAATCCAATAAGTCAACTGAAGGATGTTTGTTTGTTTTTTTATTTTTTTAAAATATCGACTGGATGAAAATGTATCTCTTTGGAAACATTGTCAAATATGTGAACTGTGTAAACCTGGCACTTCATCTGTTGCTCTTTGTTTAAAATAAGCAACATAGAAATTAATAGAAGGGTTTACTCTTCCTCAATTTATTTTTGAAATAAGGAAATATACTTGATTAGCTACAAAAGGAATAGAAATCACTCTAGGCCCCTTTGATGAGGTCATGCATTATGTACCCTTTCTTTACTTCTCCTCCCATCTTCTCTTGCTCACAGCATTCATAGAACCTTCTAGAAAGCTGGGGCACTGTAGCAATTTCACTCTTCAAAGGAGATACCAGAAACTCTCAAAATGTTGCTCTCACAGTTTTAATAGTCTGCCTCTGAGATTAATAGAAAATTAGTTTTCAGAGACCACCAAAGACTGGAAAACTGTATTCCTTCCCTAAAGGATATTTACTGACCGACTGGAAAATGCTTTGGCAATTTTATGCCATGTTCTCAGTCATGAGGAGGTAATCTTGAAGGTGGAATTTTATCTTACATTTCTCTTTTATATCCAATTCCTGCTTGTTATTCATTTAACCAACATATATTGAGCCAGGATTATTGATTTAACATTGGAGTGATAGAGGTGAATGACTCATGGGAAATGGCCTATTATGCAAAGAGCACATCTTTAGAAGCAGATGAACCTAAGTTTATGTGACAGCCTCCTATCTATTGGTGAATGACCATACTGATCCTCAGTTTTCTCATTTGAAAGATGGAAATTAAAAATAGACATCTCATAGGATTCTATGTGGTATCAGGTATGAGGGTGCAATTTGAAGAAATTGAATAGAGATAGGGAAACTGGAGCCAAATGTGCTTCCCCAGATGTGTGGGGAACGTGCTTAGCTAGAAAGTTTGGGTTTTACTCTTTAGGCAGCGGCAGGTGGCTGAAGGATTTGAAAGACACTGGCATCTATGCTTACTTTGAAAGCAGTGGCAGGTTGGCAGGTTAGAAAGTAAATCAGCATGCTCCCAAAGCACCACATGATACATCATAAAAACAAGCATATGGGGCTTCCCTGGTGGCGCAGTGGTTGAGAGTCCGCCTGCCGATGCAGGGGACGTGGGTTCGTGCCCCGGTCCGGGAAGATGCCGCGTGCCGCGGAGCAGCTGGGCCCGTGAGCCATGGCCGCTGAGCCTGCGCGTCCCGAGCCTTTGCTCCACAGCGGGAGAGGCCACAGCAGTGGGAGGCCCGCGTACTGCAAAAAACAAACAAACAAACAAACAAAAACAAACATATGCATACAAGTTAGATTACCCAATATTGTTTTAAAAATCTTTGTCACGGCTTCGCTTGATGATGGGAACAGTGATTTTCAAACTTACTCTTGCCACAGAATCCTCTCTTTTAATGAAATCTTAGCCAGGAGCATAAACAAATAAAATAGATAAAAGCAGAGTGATCCTGTTGAAGATGAATAAATCAAAGGGCTTTTCAGCTGTAAAGTACTAAGTATTCTCTTCATCCTATGAATTTCCATAATACTCACTGTCTGCATCTATTACCTCCTGACAAATTAGACGCACCCTGAAATTTTATTTTTATGTAACTCTATAGTATCCCTTTAACTAAATTGTGAGCTCTCTGTGACAGGGATCACAACTTCTAAAGCTTTATACTTCCCCCAACATATCCAGCAATGTCTTTCACATAGTAGATGTTTCCTACTATGTACGTGTTTTCAAATTAATTGAATATAATGATGAATATGAAGGCTTAAAAATGAAAATTCAATTCATTTATCTCTACATTTTTAGGAATTATCCCCTTAGGTTCCTTAGATCCACATAGTTTAAAAAAAAGTGATATGTGTCAGAAATATCAAAGTAATATATGTCAGAAAAATGAAATGGGTGTAAATTTATCAAACGAATTTCTCAGGAAACTAATGCGTAAAATCATCCTTGATAATGCTTTACATATGATGTGGGAACATAAAAAGTAGTATAGTAGTTATTCCTTTTAGATTATGGCTCAGATAAAATTCTTACTGAACTGGCTTACCTTTCACTGGGGGAAAAGCCGACATACTGTCAAACGCAACCCATTTGTAGTTCTCTGAAGAGAGAGGAGGCCGGTACAACTGGCTTAGCACAAATAATCAGGGCTTCAACTAAGAGGATGGCAGTGAGGATGAAAAGGAAAGGGAAAATGCAGGAGTTGTTTTCTTCCTTGTTCTTAGCTCCATATTAAGCTAAGCTCGTACTACACACAAAAAAATAGGCACACGTATTTAGATGAGAAACTGCCTGCAATTGTCACAAGCCTGTCTATGCATTTGATTTTGTTAAGTATTATTTTAAGACTTTCAGCAAAAACAAGTATATTGTGCTTATTTCAGTTAAAATAGATTCCATTGGTAATAAATAGCAGGAGTATTATAAGGATCCATTATGAATTTTAAACAATTCCCCACAGAGAAATGTACCCACACAGACACAGATGCACGCGTGCACGCACACACACACACACACACACACACACACACACACACACACACATACACATTCCTTGCTTGCCTGTACAGAAGTTAAAGAAACGATCAAATATATGGAATCTGTATTTCATTTATTTTACATGCTCATTGCAAGTGGTACTTTGCAAGGCTTTGCAAGGCTTTCCAAAAAATTGGATGATTTATGTTGGCAAACCTCCTCAAGTATCTTTTGAAAAAGTTCACTGGAAAGGTGATGGCAATTAAGATTATTGTAGCCACATTTCATATTTTGTTTATACAAGTTAGCATCTTATAGGTGCTCTATTCCATTCAGAAATGTAAAGTGTAATCTTGAGCTCTAACTACTTCTCAGATGTTTTCATACAAGCATTCAGTAATCTCTGTAATGACATAATTAGAGCATGTCTTCAAGAAGGGGTTATAATAACTTGTGCTACCCCCTTCAATGGGCTAGAGACCACAAACAGGATTTGTACACCTTGCCTTTAAGATATGTGTGTTCCTTGAGTGAGCTTTGGTCTTTAAGGTGCTGTATATTTTTTAAATTCTTCTTTTATTTTTGCCTAAATATTTTGTGAAATAATGTAAAGTCAGAGAGCACATTTCTAACAGTTTAATGAATACTCCAGAAGCCCCTTTGCACAGAATATTTTAGGATAAGACCTGCTCTGAATAGCTTATAATTTACTGGAACCTCTTATAATCACTTAGAAATTTCAAGATCATGTGGCCAAGATATTAGCACCATCTTCATTAAAATATAAGAAGTATGAAATCTTCCTTTTAGAATCAAATGGGATTTACAACAAAGCAAAGAGTTAACAGCCAAGATATAACAGTTTCTTAAAGAAAACAGCAAAATCAAATAAAATGGTCTGGGTTTTGAGACAAGAAGGCAAATTTGTTTTGGTTTTGCAAAGGAAATTATGACTTTCTGAATAGTAACTTCTAAATTTCTAATGTAAAATGAAATAGAGATGGTGGAAACAAGGGCAAAAGCAAGCAACAAGTACATGTGAGACTCAAAGGGTAAAAGTGCAATCTCTTGAAAATGTAAATTGGTAAAATATATCAAAATTTAAAGTACTTGCCTATTACACTTTTGAACTTTTCCTCTATAGGTATATTTTCTCAGATACACACAGATGTACAAAGATTCCACTGAGGCATTCCTTACAATGATTTATAAAAATGGAAGTAGCTTAAATATGCAAAAGTTGGGAAACTGTTAAATAAAATGTAGTACTGTATATCCACGTGATGGAGCATTATGTGATCATGAGAAGAACAAGAGAATCACAATAATAAGGTTACCAATGACTTTAATCATCTTTAGTTGCTGTGTGTATTTAGGAAGTAGCATAGTGTAGTTTTGAGGAGAGTGTTCTGGAGTCTGACCGCTTGGGATGAAATCATATTCCTATCAATTCTGAACTCTGTGAGCCTCAGTTTACCCATCCACAGTGAATTTAACTAAGTTTCTATTTTATAGGCTGGAGAGAAGATTATATGAGAAGTCTGTTCAGTACATAATAAGTATTAGCTATTATTATAGTTACTAAAATAATATTCTTATCTTTACCCTTACCATATGAGATAGGTAACATTATTATCCCCATTTTTATGTATGAAGGATAAGGTTGGTTACCAGAAAGTCACCCCTTCGACAGTCAGCAAATTAAATAATTGTTGCATTCATCTTTTCAATAATATTTATCGAGAGTCGAATTTATATTAGGCCTTGGAGAATAGGATCGTAAGAAAACCTGCAAAATCGTTATCATCCTGGAGCCCACATTTTAGAAATAAAGGTAAAAAATAAGCAGTTAAATATGTAATGTCAAGGAGAGTAGTAGTAAGTGCTATCAAGAAAAATGAATTGGGGCAGTGGATAAAGTGTGATGGGGGAAAGTCGACAGAGAACAGGGAACTATATTTATAAAGGGGCTTGGAGGTGATTGAGAAGACATATGTACTGAGAAGTGAGTCAGACTATGTAGTTGAAGAAGGGGCCTCCCAGGCTAAGGGAACCACAAGTGCAAAGCCCAAAATGAGGGTGTTTTCAGTATGTTGAGAACCCAGGCTTCAACTAAAGCTCTGTGAGTCCAGAGTGTGAAGATGCACAGACACTGATTTGGAAAGATATCCAAGACACATCCAAGAAGTGAATAAGCTAGTTGTATACAGTATGGATTATGTTGTTTATATCGTAATAAGTGTTTTCATGTAAAAATCTATACCTATGTTTATATGTCAATGCATGCAAAGATTTCTGGATAGGCAGGTCAAATTATTGTTATTGCCCTTGAGATCCCTGACATCTCTGGCTTGAACTGCTGACATTCTGCTGTTGAATGTGGCCTAAATACTTGTTCTCCCCACTGCTTCTGGGCTGCTCCAGGAGATGGCTCAGAGCTCACTTGTACTTCTTTTCAGCTTGTGACTGATCGCCCTCAGTCTGCTGTTCTCACAAATGTCACTCATCTCAGGCACTTGACAAATGCCTTCTAATGCTGGACAGCCTGTGCTTAATTTATAGTTGGGTAAGGAAATGTCTCCTATCACTTTATGGTCCATTCTCTTTATAGGGGTGCTACGTCAGAATGACTAGGGTCCCAAGGCTTAACTACTTTTTTTATAAGCAATCCTTTCTTGCTTATTGTACGCATATGCTGCAATATTGGCTGAGTCAAGGATGTATTCAAATGACACGCCATGATACCCTCCTCTCTAAATTCACCCCAGTTGCTGAGTCCTCATGGCCATATTTGTCTCCTTCTCTAATAGTGACCGTGTCCTATGGGCCCTGGTGTCCTGCCTACCACTTAGTTTCTGCTGCTCTCCCCCAAATTCACTGTACATGCTCACATATTGCCAGACCCCCAAAGCTCTCACACAGTTTTTATCTCAGCAAACTCATAAATATCATGAAAATCAGAGAATATATATAGGTATAATGGTGATTGGAGTATACAACTGATCTCTTTATGATCACCACTTAATTCTCTCATATGTTGGAGAAAATAATTTTCCTAGAGCTGGGCAAAATTCCATAGCATCTATGGCTTGGGTTAAGGAATTGGAATAGTCTTTATTGAGGAACTTGGCAACCAAAGTTCAGCAAGAATCAAAGGCACAGGTCTTCTGATCTTTGATATCATCACATAGGCTGGCATCGTGCCAGGGCTCTCACAGGTTGTGTAGTGTGTGTCTCCCTTCCAAGAGAAGCACTTAATCAGGCCATTGCTCTCCCTCCTTATAGAGCAATTGGCAAATAATCAGACTACTTACTGACATGCCAGGCAGCCAGGGTAGGACACCAGTGCTCTACAGGAATTATCTGGTAAGGCATCATCGTGGCTCTTCCTGCTGCAGAAAAGAAGCCATCAGTCCTATGAGAAGTTCAATTATGAGGAGCCCAGTTTGGATGTAATAAGGTATGAGTGGGGAAATAAGGGTTCCCTAATAGCTCAGTGTCCAGAAACCCAATGTAAGCTCCCAGAGTGATTTTCAGACAAATCTGCTTGTTGCGCCAGCATACTTGAGTTCTGTGCTTGTCCAGTTGTCTTTCCTGCTATAAATAGTCCAGAAGATTGAATAACGTAATATTAGGATGACAAGTAGGTCAGAATAATTTTGTTCTGAAGTAGAAGTTTTAACTTAGGAATTGTGGATCACATTAAGAATCAGATGAAAGCTTTAGATGTTATCCCCTAAATATGAGTTTAGGCAAATAGACCAAGTCTTCTACATTATAGAATTTTGGGGGAACATTAGCATGATACTTCACAAGTAAACTTAATTTTGTATGAACCACACTGTAAATGTCCAACCTAATTTAGAGTCCCAAGCCTTCTCATGTTAAGATTTCATTTATCAATTTACACAACTCATATTAAAAATTACAAAAATATCTAATATCTGTATAAGTGGTCATGTGAAATGGTATATAAGATTAAAGTTATTCTTGATAAAGCTTAATTGCAGTTGTTTATTGCATAAATAGCAAGAATTCAGATTTGATAAATCATTCTTTTTTAAAATTAATTAATTTATTTTTGGCTACATTGGGTCTTCATTGCTGCGTGCAGGCTTTCTCTAGTTGAGGTGAGCAGGGGCTATTCTTCGTTCTGGTGCACGGGCTTCTCACTGCGGTGGCTTCTCTTGTTGCGGAGCGCAGGCTCTAGGTACACGGGCTTCAGTAGTTGTGGCATGTGGGCTCAGTAATTGTGGCTCACAGCTCTAGAGCACAGGCTCAGTAGTTCTGGCGCACAGGCTTAGTTGCTCCGCGGCATGTGGGATCTTCCCGGACCAGGGCTTGAACCCGTGTCCCCTGCATTGGGAGGCAGATTCTTAACCACTGTGCCACCAGGGAAGTCCTGATAAATCATTCTTGAAAAGCAACTCATTGCTTTTCAAGGTTGTGGTTCTTATTTTATTAATTATTGCATGACAGTGAAATACATTAATCCTCCCTCTCTAATTAAGATTTCACAGAGACATACGTCAAGAAAAACTGTAAAAGTTTTGAAAATGAGCAAAAGTGAGTAATGGTTTATTGTCCAGAACACTCAGATCATTTTAGCCTTTCATGGCATTCAATCTGTTTTTCTTGGACATGTGATTTTAAATATTTGTGTATAAGATCCTCCAATTTCATAGCTCCTATTTAGTGTCATGATCTAGGAAGATTAAAAAAAAAGATTGACACTTTTAGTTATTTATTGTGTTTTAAATTTAAAATGTGAAAGGCCCTACTCTAAGGTGGTAGGATTTACCGAGACTACCATCCTGAAGTTTTCTTCACTTAGCCAGTTGCAATGTTCCTTGCTATTATATGTTTTGTTTGTATATAGGAAGTTTAAGAACACAATTCACTTGCTGCCAAATTCAATGAGACAAGGTTATCCTGGGCACACTTTTCTTTGAATATTGCTGGATGTTATTAAAGACAGCAAAGAGTAAAAATTATATTCACAAGATACATTTTTGTTTGAAATATATATTTATCACAGGTGGTATTTATTTATTTATTTATTTTGCGTTACGCGGGCCTCTCACTGCTGTGGCCTCTCCCGTTGCGGAGCACAGGCTCCAGACGCGCCCCAGTGTTTTCATTACAGTTGCATTAGTGTTTGTTAGATGATTAGCATTCTGATCATTTGGCTAAAATTCAAATGAGGTAACAGTCCTATTTTTTGATTTCTGTGGAGTAACTGAATCTTCAGGGAAATGGATTATGACAAAGTACAAATTCATTTCTGTTCTTTCAAAATAACAAGCTTCAATTAAATGTTAACACCCCAGGTGTTTTACATCTCTTCAACATTATCGCTTCAGCTATTGAGACAGAGGGATGTCAAAAATCCAGATGCTTCTTACATTTCCTTTGGAACTCAATGAAGAAAGTTAAGAAAACTATCTGCATGTGAATTACTTTCAACAATGGCCTGCATCCTGACACTGATTAATTGCTAAGCAAAAACCATATTCACTGGAATGGCAGTTACATGCAAATATCAGAGGCCAACTGAAGAAGGCCTGGAATGACATACTACTTACAAGAAATTTAATTTTCAAGAATTAAGTGCAGCATACTGAGATAGTAAGGCTTGGAGAAAAATAAACCAATATAGCTTAGAGGTATAATTTTAGTTTCTTCTTTTCAAATTGTTTCTCTCTTCATATGTCCATGAAAATGATGTACATCTTTTTTTTCCCCCAATACAAGGCATTTTTATTGATCCACAGAACTTTTCTGAAACAGGAATAGCTAAGATCTATTATTTTCTCTTGGATTATGAAATCAAGAGTAAACAGGTGTACTAAAGAGACAAATGAGAGATTATGGAATTTAAAATATAATGGGTCCCTGTAATTATAATTTCTTTTGAGGAATGTGAGGCTGACACACCAGTCTAGTGCTAATATAACACCAGCACATGATCAAATGCTAGAACTTTCAAAAAGAGAAATTTCTGAGGGGGATCTGAATAAACCACTCCAAAGTATGCTTATATTCTGAGCTGAAGGCAACTGAGAAATAACCGACATAGTAAGAACCCTCTTCCTTCTCCTTTCTGCTTAAGAGTAGGGCATACATTTCTCTTTGTGAATGTGACATAAATTTCTGTTTGTAAAGGTGTTGCCCTTCCCATACTCAGAAAACTACAGATGACACTGAGATAAGTCTGCTTAACAAACCTTACTAAAAAAATCTTACCATATATTTACTCATCTTATCACAATTTCTATTCCCTTGTTAAAATGGTATATAAAACCTCTAGTCTAACCACTTCTTTGGGTTTTTCATTTCTTTTCTGTGAATCCCCTGTACACATAAAAATTTAAACATTACATACAATTTGTATGTTTTTTTTTTTCCTGCTAATCTGTCTTTTGTCAATGTAATTCATTTACCCCTTCAAAGAACCTAATAGGGTTAGAGGAAAAGTTTTTCCATCCCTAAATTCCATGCAACTCAACGTGTATTAAACAATTATTTTCTATTAAATTCTTTTTAAGCTCTAGGAGTACGTAAAAGGAAAATTCTGCAACTGTATGGTCCATTTTGAGAATAATGTAACTACCAAGGGTAGTGTGGCATGACTGAAACAGAGTATATACAACATCAGGGCTAATTACGGCAAATTCATGAGTTGGATCATGGCGGACCTTAGGCTATAGAGTTTTGTCTTAAGCGGATTTCCAGAGGTTCCCAGCCTGGAGCTTAACCACTCATTTGCTCAAGTATTTACTTATTTATTTGTTTATTGAATCTGTATTTACTGAGCACATATTATGTGTCTGTCTCTCTCTCTTTTAGGTGCTAATAATAAGATGAAACATCACAGACAAATTCTCTGCCCTTAAGGAGCTCACAGTATATCAGGAGAACTAATAAACATTTATAGAAAGTTGATAGTATTGTTTCTAACAGGGAGTGTTTAGGGAATATAAAAGAGCTTGACATTTTTGTTGATATCCTGGAAATAAAGATACCAAGGATACACTTGAAACTAACACAACATTGTAAATCAACTATACTTAAATATACATAAAAAAGCATAACCAAGGAAAACTTCCAGTAATTTACAACATATTTATTATTTGTCTTTTCATCTATATCCAAGACTTATTAGTGCATGTTATTAATACAAAGTGGTATGAAGTTATTGTACCAGACCCTAGGGGAAAATGTGCATCAACCCTGGCACAATAGATTGAATCGTAGGAATGCCAGCCTCATTACAAACCTAATCTGCAACTCTGCTCAAGTGGTAAAGAAGGAAAGTTGTAAAACAATATCTGTAGTTTGCAGGAATGTTTTCTCCTTCATGATCATAAGCCTCCTGGTCCATGTATCACTGGGATGATTGTCCTGATGGGGTTCAGGACACACTACCCAAAATATGGTATCTTGGCATATTATTTTTTTAACATCTTTATTGGGGTATAATTGCTTTACAGTGGTGTGTTAGTTTGTGCTTTATAACAAAGTGAATCAGTTGTACATATACATATGTTCCCATATGTTTTCCCTCTTGCGTCTCCCTCCCTCCCACCCTCCCTATCCCACCCCTCCAGGCAATCACAAAGCACCGAGCGGATATCCCTGTGCTATGCGGCTGCTTCCCACTATCTATCTACCTTACGTTTGTTAGTGTGTATATGTCCATGACTCTCTCTCGCCCTGTCACAGCTCACCCTTCCCCCTACCCATATCCTCAAGTCCATTCTCCAGTAGGTCTGGGTCTTTATTCCTGTCTTATCCCTAGGTTCTTCATGATATTTTTTTCTTTAATTCCATATATATGTGTTAGCATACGGTATTTGTCTTTTTCTTTCTGACTTACTTCACTCTGTATGACAGACTCTAGGTCTATCCACCTCATTACAAATAGCTCAATTTCGTTTCTTTTTATGGCTGAGTAATATTCCATTGTATATGTGTGCCACATCTTCTTTATCCGTTCATCCGATGATGGGCAATTAGGTTGTTTCCATCTCCGGGTTATTGTAAATAGAGCTGCAATGAACATTTTGGTACATGACTCTTTTTGAATTTTGGTTTTCTCAGGGTATATGCCCAGTACTGGGGTTGCTGGGTCATATGGTAGTTCTATTTGTAGTTTTTTAAGGAACCTCCATACTGTTCTCCATAGTGAATTGGCATATAGTTGCTTGTAGTGATCTCTCATGATCTTTTTTATTTCTGCAGTGTCAGTTGTTACTTCTCCTTTTTCATTTCTAATTCTATTGATTTTATCTTGGCATATTGAATATTTTAAGCTAAAGGCATTTGAGTAAAAAGCAGAAGGAAGAAAGTGCTCTCTGACCTTCCCCTTGCCCTTCTCCCCTGAAATAGGTCATAAAGCCCTCATGTGAGTTATACCCTGTCTATGTTACTGAACCAAACTTGGGTCCACTTGCCCACATGCAGTAAAGCCAATCTACTGACACCTGGTTGTGGTGAAGGAAAGTGCAGCATTTATTGTAAGGCGCCATAGAAAGAGTCTGCGACAGCTAGTGCTCAGGAAGCATGAATTCCCTAATGGGTTTCAGCAAAGCATTTTTAAAGACAAGGTGAGAGAGGGGCGTCCCAGGGTATGTGATCGGCTCATGCATGCACAATTCTCTGATTGGTTGCACAGGGATTAACATTATCAATCCTTAAGGTCTGGGGGCTGTGTGCTCATGGTCATCAAGTAGTTAATTTCTTCCATTCAGTGGGGGTTTTAGCATCTGTAAAACAACTCAGGAAATGTGCATCAGATAGTATTATCTAGGTACTTTAGAGAGGAATGAAAGCAGAACATATGGGGGAGGGGTCTGTCCTGGAAAGACCCCATAGGGTCCTGCTCAGTTACATCTATACCCAGAGGAAAGGAGCATCCTTATTTCTGAAGACAAAGAGACACCAAGAAGAATTCCAGCAAACAGGCCTGCTAAGTTTCCCCCAATTTACTACATTTACCTCGTACTCTTTGACTTATCATATTTCTCCAGGATTATCCATTCTTTATCAGACCTAACATAAAAATACTCAGGTCTGTTTCTTCAGGTCTTCATTTCCTTATGAAGGCTCCAGGGTCACATAAAACTTGTGTTAAATAAAGCTGTGTGCTTCTGGTAATCTGCCTTTGTCAGTTTAATTTTCAGATCCAGCCAAGAATCCTAAGAGGGTCCAGGAGAACTTTTTCCTCTCCTACAGTCCAACTGCTCCTAGAATAGTCAAGATTGTGTATGCTTTCCAGAAAGCCCAAGAATTGACATTTTCTCCAGCTGGAATAGCTCTTCCAATAAACCAAAAAATTAAAGTATTTTCTATAAAGTATTTATAGTTCTCCTGTTTCAAAACTTATGTTAAGTACTTTGGGGTACTTTTACTTTTTAACCACAGGTGGTCCTTGACAAATATATTTTATTTTCAAAAATTCAAACTCTTATAAAAGATGTACTGTTCTTCCTAAATCATACTTAACATGCTGAATTGAATCTTTCTGTAAAGAAAGAACAGAAAATGCTGGTTATGATGATTTGTCTAATATAAATAAATGTTTTACATAGTATCTTATTTTACAAATAATTGATACGTGGGAAAATAAGCAAATCAAGATCCTATCAGGAACTTCAGGATGTGTCTATATCCTGAATAATACAGTAATTGCAACTCCCATGGTTGAAAAGATGCTTTTCTTTGCTATTAGTAGCATCAGCTGCCAGCTCCCCAACCAGAACAACAAAGTAAACTGTTGACTGAGGAAAGTTCAGTTTGTTATAATAACTTATTACAGTAAGGGAGAGCATCACCCTAAGAGAGACGTAGTTTATTAAAGGCGGAAGGTGGGGAAGAGGTATTTCTAGGGCTTAAGGCGTTAGTGATTGAAATCAGGTGTTTAATGCCTGAATCTGATTGGGTTTGGGCACAGTTTTTGATATAATGGTTTAAGATCTGTGTCCAAAGACAAGTGAGGGTCTTAGAAAAGTGTTCCTCAGTTTTTGGTTTTCAGCTGAATGATCTCTTTGCCCATTTGAGTAACCTCTTGTCTTGAGAAGAGGGCTGTCTACCTGCATAAACAAACAGTTGTCCCAGAAAGAGGCTGGTTGAGCTTATGTTTTTCAGATAATTAGGTGTGAGGGCAGTACCTGAAACAATTCATGAAGCGATTTACTGATTTACTCCTTTACCTTCTTAGGAAAAAATTTTCCAGAGTAAATAATAAAGTCATGTAGATGGAGGCAGCCTTCCACTTTTAGTCCTTTAAGCTCTGGGCCTGCAGGTCTTCTTTGTCCTTACTAGACTCACAAAAGTAATATGAAAAGTGGCTCCTAAAGAGAGTAAGGTTTGCGTCCCATGATCTAGTAAGAACAACAGACACTCCTAAAGTAATTGCCAACTGTGATCAACATGACCAGCCCTGGGCAAAATTGTAAAGAAAGCAAGGTTCTACCACTTCTTTCAGTAACTTTGTAATTTTATTTCTCCTCACCCTTTTAGATTCCCACAATTTTTCAGTTATGCCATTTTCTTTGTCCACCAAATTCTTAGATAACACTTCCCCAAGATCTTCCTATAAGAACCTGAATAGAAGCCAGTAAACTTCCTTTTTAGTTAGAAGAACTCCTTGCTTTCAGTATTTTTACTTGGTAGTTGCTGTACTACTTTAATAAATACTTCAGAAAAATATGAACATACATAACTGCTTGCCACAATTTGTTCTATTAAACAGAAAATATAACATGCAGAATTCATGTCTTTGGGGAGGATGAATTACTTAGTAATGCATAGTATACTCTCTAGAAATATTTATTAACTGCATAATAGATTAAATACTAAATTTCTTCAGTATTTTTAAGTTTTGATTTGATCCCTTCAGTTTTAGTTGGCTTCAATAAAATTTTGAATTTGTGTTTTAAGACCAACGTAGGTTGGATTATATGATCATAGCTCATCAGTCACCTTTTGGTTGTTCTTTAGAGTAATGTAGTGAGAAAGCATTGGATTGAAAGTGAGGACATCTTGGTTTTAGTCTTGATTGTGCCACTAAGTGACTGTGGAAATCCATATATCGCTTAATTATCCTAAATTCCAGTTTATTCATTAATTGAAGAATTGGACTAACTGATCTTTAAAACTAATAGTGGCTCCATCTTCTCTGATGGATGATTCTAAGTTGTGTAGCATCTGAGCTGCTTAGATGGGAACAGTCTTTGTTTTCTAACATGCATTTGTTGGTGATTTGTGCCAAATCTGAAGTGTCATTTATCGTACATAGCTGGTTTATCCTAGTTACTTCTGTACATCTGTTTAAAGTGTCTACAATGAACATTTCATAGCAATTCAGGGAGGGTTAGAACATTCTGGAAAAAACAAGAAGCCTCATTTGCCAAAAGCACATTGACGAACTTATTGAAATAATGAAGATTATTTGGGAGAAGGGGAGGTGCTGATGTAATGAACTGTTCAGATTAGCTACTCTGAATGAACTGTTCAGATTAGCTACTCTGGCTTTTAGGTCCATCTCGGTGAAGATAAACTAGTGTAGAAATATGCTTGTCTTCTAAAGCAGAGATAGCTGGGGATCAGGAGGGAAGACTTGATTAACTCCAAATATTACTGACACTCAGGTCTAGCTCAGTGAGAATGATGTGGCATTGGTGTAAAATGTTAAGGTAACCAGCAATTAAATGGAAAGAGATACCTACCTTCTATATCACTATAAATGGTAATAGTAAACATAATAAAACAAAAATTTCAAAACAGAGGCAAAATTAAGCTTTAGATCTTTGTTCTACCACAGCCAGAATTCAGACCAGGAACAGGAAAAAAGGGAGTACTTCATCACTACCCACTGTTTTGCACTTCCAGGTTATATTTTGTTTTCTTTTTTTAAAAAAAATATTTTATCAGTCTTTGCTCTATGTTAGGAGCAAAAGGGATGAATAGAATCAAACTCCATAGCTAAGGAATTAGAACTCACTAGGTCATATAGGCCTAAAGACTACACATATAGTGTATGACAGACTGATTTTAAAAAAGTGAGTTTCATGCCCTGAGTATCTAAATCAAGATCTAGCGCTTTCTGCTTGTAGATCCTTCACAGCTGCTGCCTGGAGCATGACAAGGTAAGAGAGGATGGGCAAGGATAGAGATAATGGTTGCTCCTACAGTGGTCCACACAACTGAGTATTCCATTGCTGGCCCTTGAGCCCTCTCTGCTCCCGGTAACCACCAACACCTCCATGTGTGCCCATTCTTGGTGACGATTCTGCCTTTTTGCTGCAAGAATCTCCTTCAGGCATTCTCAGTAGTCATTTCCTTCCTCAATTCTCCTTCAACTACTTTGGACTTCTAAGGAATCTCACGATCTGTGGGCCAATAAGCTTCCTTCTTGTGTTTTTTTTTTTTTTTTCCTGTTTGTTTTGCTGTGATTTTGGATTTATTGCCACTCTTTTGAAACATTTGGAGAGACCAGGAACATAAGGGAGATGGGCTACAACATGTGTTCAATCCATCATTTGGCAACCACGGTAATCAGATAGGTAGAAATAAAGTGAAAGTGGAAATGATGTTAAAAGCAAGTTGAAGAGCAAATAAGCATACAGAGAAATTCCTTGTAGTAATAAACAAAAATCATGTGTCAAGGTAAGAGGCTTAGAGCACAGGAATAAGGAGAAGAGTGGTGCCATGGAGCACCTGGGTCTATGTATATGTAATGGATATGGCAGGCTACCATGCTTGTAATACCCCAAATCACAACTTCACTCACACAAAAGGATAAACATTTAAACCAAACTACCTCAAGATAAAATAATTTCATAAATTATTTCATAAATAATGTCAACTGTAAACCCCAACAGGCCCTCTTGCTCTCTGATTATCTGTGGTTGAACTTGACATCCTAGACATTCTCTACAGTCGTGGCGTGCCCAAGCATTTTATCTTCTCTCATGTTACCCCCTCTCCTTTAGGTTGTTTTGACTTTAAACTTGTATCTGAGTAAGTTTTAAAACAAGGAATTAGGGAGGGTTTTATTGTAGGGAAAGGGCTGAGTATTTTCCACAATCCTGGACAAGTCAGTGCTGGGCTCTCTGTCTTATTTTTATCTCAGTTCAGATTATCTTGAAGGTAAAAAATATTTGTTGCATTGGACAAAAAGAACCCATATAGATTATTGGAAGTTTAAAAAAAATCTATCCTGCTTGGTAAAATAAATAAAATAACAAATTAATAATTGTATTTATTACAATGCCAGTACTATATCTGCATCTATTTCTGCATCTGTATTATAGCTAATCTTATTTGGTTTCCATATACAGACCTACCTCATATGACTGTTCAATTATCAATTCTTTTTTTTTGTCAGAACCATTCTGGAAAATTTATACGATTTGGCGATAAGGTCCTTTCGTTTTCAGAATAACACACTTCCCCGCCCCCCCCAAATATACCACATAGATATTCTGAAGGAAGTAACATTTTGGCTCTCAGTCAAGAAACAATTGCACTGATACCTGTTTTCTGCAAGTTAACTACTATTCTTACAGAGTTGAAAAGTATGTTAATCAATAGTTAAAAGGTAGTTTAATAAAGATAACCACCCCTAGACAATTAGATAATCTTCAGTCAGGTTAGGTGCCATAATCAGTGCTCAACATGACATTGAAGGGAATGATCTCTTTTGCTTATGTCAGTGTCTTAGATAACACATTTTTTACCCATCCCAAAAGTAGAGAATAAAAGTCTATGTTTTAAAAGTGTTTATGTTTGTGTGGGCATAGAGGTTGGGGCAGATGACGGCAAGACAGTATTAGGATTATTAAACCCCAAAGGCAGAATTAATATTCAAGTTTTGATACCCAAAGTAGTATTTTTTTTAATAAATTTATTTATTTTATTTTATTTATTTATTTTTGGCTGTGTTGGGTCTTCGTTGCTGCACGCGGGCTTTCTCTAGTTGCAGTGAGCGGGGGGCTAGCTCTTCGTTGTGGCGCACGGGCTCCTCATTGCGGCGGCTTCTTTTTTTTTTTAGCGGTATGCGGGCCTCTCACTGTTGTGGCTCATGGGCTCTAGAGCGCAGGCTCAGTAGTTGTGGCGCACGGGCTTAGTTGCTCTGCAGTATGTGGGGTCTTCCTGGACCAGGGCCCGAACCCATGTCCCCTGCATTGGCAGGCAGATTCTTAACCACTGCGCTAGCAGGGAAGCCCCCAAAGTTGTATTTTTGAGAATTGAGCAAGACAAAAAAGTTTGGAAACAAGGTTGTTTCGAGAGAGATATTCCTTTATGTATTCATTTAACACAGCAAAGAGAGGTCTGGAGAACACTGTTGTTGCATTTCACCTAAGGAACATCCCAAGAAGAGAAATGGAGTAATATCCACCACCACCTACAGCCCTGGTGGATTAAGGAGATGACAGGGGACAGCGTGGAGGAGGCAGACAATCAGGTATATGTAGTGGGGGATGAATTATTTTCATTTAAGGGAATGCCAAGACCTCAGGAGCTTCTGCCCAGTTTCTCATCAGGTGTCCTGGCAGAGTCAGCATGGTAGACATCCCTAACATCCCTACAGACAGCCATATAGGAAAAGCTTGGTCATACAATATACTCAGTCAGAGAAAGGGTCTGGATTCTTTTCAGTCAGTGCTGCTTTACAGTTTTTGCGGACAGTGGTGGGATCCAGAAGTTCTCACACACCACTGCAGGGCATCAGTCAGGTACGGGCAAAAAATTCCTGTAACTGTACCTGGTCCTAGGGCTAAATGGGACTCACACTCATACCGCAGTAGGCTCACTTCATAAACATTGAGGGCCAAGATGTTCTTGGTTTAAAGGAGTGCTGCCCGCACCCTGACTAAGCTGAGAAAGGACTATTTCCTTGTCACAGATTTTAGCAGAAGTTATCAGCAGGTGGCTTTGAGGTGGGAAGCGAAGACCACTTACACAACAGCAGTCGATACCTCATATGAAAGTCCAGGTCAGCTATGCTGCGGGGAAATCCAGGGATGGGGGAGGGCCCCAAGGAGGGGTGGGGATGAAGGTAAAGAGAAACTTACAGGGATTGGAGACATGTGTCTTTGTTTTTAAAGCTCAAGCCTCCATACACTCAGATACCATCTAGGAGAGAAGAAGACTGGAATAAAATTCTGAAATCTTATCCAACAGTGTCTATACAGTTACCTAAAAAGACTTTAAATGTAAATCAGACAAATTTTACTGAATTAGAAGTGTTTTTTTTTTTCTTTCCTTCCCTAGTTCAGATGGGTCAGAACGTGATAAAAATCAGATTGCTATGGCAATTAATCTATATTTCTTTTTTTTCATTAATTTTCATTGGAGTATAGTTGACTTACAATGTTGTTAGTTTCTGCTGTACAGCAAAGAGAATCAGTTATACATATACTGGGTTGGATCCCAGGATCACTAGTAGGGCTTAGAGAGATAAAGCTGCTTCCCTTAGGGTGGAGCACATCCCAGGGAGACTTCACCCAAACCATTCATAGGTACCACCTCTGCTGAGCAGAGGAGACAAAATAAGCACATCAGTGGTGCCAGAATTAAAGAAGGGGTGCAGAGGCCATCAGAAATATAAAGCAACTCAGAAACAAGGGAAAAGAGGGAGAATGAGAGAAGAAATGTAAACCCTGGGAGAGTACTTTAGTCTCAGAATAAGACTAAACTACAGACTTGAATGAGAAATCAGTCCCTGCGTGTACACAAATTAAACCCAGAAATGACTAAATTAAATTGACCACAATAAGCAAGCAGATAACTCTGAGTCAGAGTTTGAAAAATAAAGAATAATACCCTTTTTTGTTTTCCAGTACCCAAGTTTGTCACCAGAGTTGTAATTATCAAATATCTATACACTTGCATTTCTTATCAAGGTAGATGAACTAAAACCTAAATTGTAGTTTAGCTGCTTACATCATTATGCACACCATTGTGTGTGTGTTATTTTTCACCAGCCTAAGAATGCAGTGAGGGAGCCCAAACCTATTATTGCATCACTACCTGCCAACTATTTTAACTTGAAGTAATTGAAAGTTCTTTTTTTTCAATTTTTTTATTCTAATGCACAGTAGTATGTGAGAAGCAATGACCACAAAATAAATGAAAAAAAAAAGTCCACTATAACTGAGAGATAATTATATTTGTACTAAACCATAAGAAAGCCCAGCATATACCTGAGAAACAAAAATTATATTTACGAAAGAAAAAGAAGGAAGAAAAGAGAGGGGACAGTTTGACAGAACAAAGCAGCATATAGCTAAATGGGAAAGACTTGATTTGCTGAAGACCAGCACCTCATGCCTATTTTGAAAATTATTACCCCAGAGTTTTATTCTTTATTAAGACGACAGATGCTGTTTCTTTACACAAAACTATACAAACAATAATTACCTTTTCAGCTGCTGCCAATAGCTGATAAGAATGGAATTTCTTTTCCCACACATGGTAGGCCATCTACATTAGTAGAAGGATGCTACTTAGTATAAATCAAGTCATGACGTGTTTAATTTGGATTAAAATATACATAATATAAAAATAACATCTTAAAGTGTGCAATTCAGTGGCATGAAGTACATTTAGAATGTTGTACAGCTGTCACCACTATCTAGTTCCAGAATTTTTTCATCACTGCAAAGGAAAACCCCACACCCATTAAGCAATTTTTTCCGCATTCTCCCTTCCTCCAGATCGTGGCAACTACTAATTTACTTTCTGTCCTTATGGTTTGTCCTATATGGGATATTTCATATAAACGGAATCATACAATATGTGGTCTTTTGTGCCTGGCTTCTTTTAATACTTAGCATATTGATTTTGAGGTTCATCATGGCTGTAGCAAGTTTTAGTACTTCATTCCTTTTTATGGTATAATAATATTCCATTGTACAGATATACATATTTTGCTTTTTCCATTCATCTTTGATGGACATTTGAGTTGTTTCTACCTTTGGTTATTACAAATAGAATTGCCCTGAATATATGTGTGCCAGTTATTATTTGAGTACCCGTTTTCAATTTCTGCATATGCACTTAGAAGTGGAATTTCTGTGTCATATGATAATTCTGTTTTTATCTTATTGCGGAACTGCCAAATGGAAGCTGCACCATTTTACATTCTTACCAGCAATGTAGGAGGGTTTCCATTTCTTCACATTCTCACCAACACTTACTATTTTCTGTCTCTTTTTGACAATTTTGTTCATCTTAGTAGGTGTGAAGTGGTATCTCATTGCTGTTTTGATTTGCATTTCACTAATGACGAAGGATGTTAAAAATCTTTTCATGTGCTTCTTAACCATCTATATATCTTCTCTGGAAAGTACCTATTCAAGTCCTTTGCTCATATTTTTAGTTAGATTGGTTGTTTTTTTGTTGTAGAGCCATAAAGTTTTGAACGTGAATGTAAATTAGAAACCATCTTGATGAACATGCTAATGTTGCAAATGAGGAAACTGAGACCATGGGAAGTTACATGATATGACCAGATTCACCGAGTTGTTACTGAACCTGGGACTCAGATGCAAATGTCCTGTCCCCTACATGGTAAAGCTGTCTCTAGCTACATCCTTTTGTATACAATATCATAAAACCAACAGAGGTTTTTAAGATGGTTGACTGGGATTAGAAGCACAATCCATAATATTGAAAGAACGATGACCACCTGAGGCAGTCTAAGTACTTTACAATTATGAACACATATTTTGACTTAGAAACGAAATTTAGTGTTTAAGGAGTTAAAGGTATACATGTAAAACACAACATCTGGATCCCGCAAATGTAAAATATCTATTTTAATTGTCATTTTGTGATTAGGCAATTACCAAAGAAAATGCAAATCATAAATGGATTTTAATGATCACAACCTAAATCCAGAGTTTAAAATGGCTAACAGACAAAACAAAATAAAAATGGGAGATTAATTTATGTTGTAACATATATAATATAAAGTATTAAAAATTAGTTCATTCTTGTCATCTTTAATATGTGCTTAAGCCTTTTTATTCAGCTTTAAACTTTTTTTCAATTAGTTATAAAACAATGAAGAAGGGCACACAATAAATGAAAAGCTTAAATTCGCTGTTTAAAAAATGGTTGATAGCTCTCCTGAGATCAGACTTCTTTTGGCAAGGTATTAAGTGGAGTGCAAGGAGGCCAGGCCTGTCCCACTCTGGGCTCTAAAGCCAAATTTGCTGTTTTGTGTCAATCAAAGTGTGGAGGGAACATCAGAAACATTGAGGCCAAAGGTCTAAAGCCACTGAGATGGGAGATGAAAGATGGAGCTAATCGGATGCTTAGATGGTCCAGGAACCAAAGAGTGGATTTAGGATGAAAGCACTCAGCTATTTCAGCCACAGCAAACAGAACAGAGCACGACCTTCGGGCTGGGAAGAGATTTTGTGTCAAGCCCAGAATTTCTCAGAAGTCAGAGATTACAAACGGAGGACCGTTGATAAAAATATGGACAGGAGTAAATTGCCGTAGTGCCTCATGACTTGAGAGGTATATTTGCCCTGCTATTCTTCCCTGTATAAGAGAGATCATCCTTTATCTCAGCTACCAAAAAGCATTCTAACATTTTCTCCTGGAGTCTCATTTTTTCACAACTTGAACATAATCAAAATTTGTTCCATTTATATGAGAAAGTCTTACTAATTATCAGCAGTTATTCTTCATCTTGGACTTCTTCATAATCTGAACAATATAAACAGAATTCGGGGACTATTCAAGCATTCCCAAGTGGCATCTTCCTTTCAAGGGAGAGGGAGTAGGGGAGCAGCAAGGGAAGCTAGAGATGCTACCTATGAACTGGAATGCAATGGGAATCACATTTCTTCCAGTTAGATAGTTCATTTGCTTTGAAGACAAGCGAGTAAACTATGTAGGGACTCAATTTACCATTGAACTCTTATAAATTTCTCCCTATAGATTATGTAGACCATCAGTTTTAAACAATGGGCTCTACCTTCTAAACACAAAATATGTTTTCATTTGCTATCTGGCCATATGAAAACAAAATCGTGTATTTGGTTGCTGAAATTAAAATACGAACCCATTTATTTTGCTATGGAGAGTAGTATAATTCATTCATATATTTTCTCTGCGACCTTTGCAGGCATTATTTTATTTTTACATTTAAGTAGTTGTCTTATGTCCAATTTATAGGTCCAACTCTAATTCATAGATATTATTGTGTAATGTCCCCACAGCTTCCCCATTTGTCAGCTAAAATGTAGTGCAGAAGGAAGGTATATAGAATATGCAAAGCAGGGAGTAAACTTCCTTGATGTATCAATTTTTGCTCCCCCCAAAATGATGTAGGATATATAGCATATTGTATATGCAAATCCAATATCGAGATATTTCTTGCTGTATAGAAACACTATTTGTTCAGATATACAGCTTTCAAAGAAGATGAGCCTTGCTCTAGTTCAGAGGTAAATTCTGATTTTCCTAAGGTTCCAGCACTCTCCAATAGGAATTTCTGTGATGACAGAATATTCCTTTTCTACACTGTCCCTATAGCAACGATTAGCCTCATGGGGCTGTTGAGTACTTGAAATGCGGCCAGTAAGACAGCAAAACTAAATTTTAAATTTTATTCAAATTTGATTAATATGAATTTAAATTTAAATAGGCACTGGCTATCATATTGGACAACCTGTCACAACTAATCATGGCAATCCCATTACCATTGCCAATAATTGGATTGACATCAATTATTATAAAAAAATGTTGGCCAAAAGATGGGAAGAGAATGTTGCTGGCAAATGAAATGGTCTGTTCTTCTACTAGCAATACCCTACCTAGCATTGTTGCCTGAAACTCTGACACTAGGTTTTTCACACCATCAATAGTAACATGTCATGGAGCAAGGCTCCAGCATTACTTCGAGACATCCAGTAAATGAGATAATGAATTTTTCATATTGTTTAAGCCATTTTGATCTGTGTGTCCTATTATTTGCAGAGGAAATCATCATAGCTAATATAAACATCTAGATTATTTGATGAAATTGTCAGAAGTATTTTTTTAATCTTTGAAATAGACTAAACTATTACTTGAATTGTAATAAACATGATTTTTTTGTATATAGTGTATATCTTTGCTATGGTAAGGGTAGAGTACTTATGTAGCAACAACAACAACAGTGAATATCATATTCATAAAGGTATTCATAATCGTTCGAACTTAAATTGATCTTAAAATCTTATGAATAGGTAACACAAGTGAAAAATATACTATTTTGTACATGAATAGATTGAAATTAGGAGAGGTTAATGAGTTCAGACAACTCTTAAGTAATGGGGATATATCTCAATCTTGGATCTTTTTTTTTCAAGAAAATACTCCTTTTAATTAGATTAATTTCTCTGTAATTATCCTCTGTGTAAGTGGATTCCAAGAATAGAACACAGATCATTTATATATTTGTATATGTAATGATCTAGTTGTTTTTGTGTTCAGCATATCTCTAGCTGTTTGTAAAACTAGAACATTTTTGAGTCAAGTCAGTAGAGTGGAAAGTGTCATATTGACGAGAAGAGCAATATCTGCTTTAATTGTATTAAATACAATTTGGGGAAAAAAAATCGAAGTAAGAAGTGGGTTTCTAAATAATCTATAAAATAAAAGATATAAATGTCTAAAGTTACATGCAGTGAATGATTCACTAAATTTAACAGCTAAGAAATTTAACAGTTAAGAAATTCAAGAGATCTAACATTTACTACTCCTAAAATTAATTATTCATACCGTATGTATCTGCTATTAGTTGCCAATGTTTAGGTAGAATTTAGGAAGTGTGTTTAATAATGGGAGTGGTAGGTTTTGCTTTTGTATCTGCTTGCATTCAGAGAAGTAAATGTTGGTTTCCTTGAATTTCAAGGGGAAAAACACAATCTTTGAACAGTAGCAGAGGCTTCTTAGTTTAGGTGTTACTTTTGTAAAACCCTAGAATGGCTTGTTGAAGGAGACTATGCATCTCTTTTTCTAAGTACATTTAAATATATATTTGATCCTCATTTTTCTGGAAAATGATGTTTTCATATGATGTGCTACATGAAGATAATGCAATAGACTAAAAAATCATTCAGTGTTTTTCCCAGCCTTATGATTTTATCATTTAACTTTATCATTATCAATATAAGGTGATCAACATATTCAGGTGATGTTGGAATTTAAATATTTTAACCCTTCTAGTTTACCGCTGAGAAGCTTTACTAACTTAGCTCATAAAAAATGATTCCAAAATGCTAATGTGAGACTGACTCAAGTGAGGGTAAATGAAAAAGGAACCTTTGCTATAGAAGGAACCTATCTCTAGGTATCACTAAGATATAGCAACACTGAGCAAAGAGCTATAAAAATAAAGCTAAGTAATTATAATAATTATTATTACTAAAACAGTGATAATGACATAAGAGATAATATCTATTAAACTTTTCTTTGTGCTATGCACTAAGTTTTTTAATTATCTAATTTTGTGTAGCAATCTGATGAGGTAGGTACTAATATTATTCCTGTTTTATAAGAAACTAAAGGGTAAAGGAATTAAACAATTAATTTTAAATCATGAATAATAGTGGGAAAGCTGGAGTGATTGTTGGGCTGGTCTTCTCTGTTTGTCTCCCTTTTCAATGGCAGAATCCTGGTTCTGCCATTGTCCAATGTTTGAAAACAGTGTTGTTGTTTCTTTCATTTTTCTTATCATGTACAGTGGAAGAGTAAGTCAGGATCCTGTGGGAGGGAAAGCAATCTCAAAATGGATTTGAGGATTCCAAGGTCAGTGAGAAATTTTTTCTCACTTCCCATTTAGAGTCAAGAGACAGGCTAGGCTGCACCACTCTCAAGAGAAAATGGCTGGGCAGGGAAGCATGGTTGATAGGGTCAAAGATAGCCTCACAAAGATTTCTGTGCCTTAGAATAGGATGCAAGCTGGGAATTGATTTCTATACCTTAAAACATGGCACATAACTCATGAAAGAGTGACTAAAGCTGCATGAATGAAGAGGTATTTTAGCTAATACATTGCTCCCCAGTTGACTTCCCATCTAACCAATATTTTGGTAGCATGTAGGCCTCTGTCACTCAAAATTTAGACAAAGCCCTGGGGGAAAACGATCCAAAGTTGCCTGTGTTTAAGATTCTGCTTTGCTGAAGGAATGGGAACTTAAATTATTAATTTGTACAAAAACAAATTTTACTTTGGCATTTCAGAATTGTGGATTTACTGATTTCTAATTCACTGACTTGGTGTAATTTCTAAAAATTGTAAACATAATGATGATATTTGGCCTGATACCTGAATATTGTAATCAATTTATATATCATCTCTGGGTTTAAAGGTTAACTTAATATGTGATGGTTAATGTAAGTGAACAGCTTGAAGTGATTAAGTCAGTATTGTGATATTCTGATTATTGCATACAGTAATGTAGGATGTGTGATTGCATCCTTTAAAACCCAGTGTAAACTCCATAGCTTCATATTACAGTATCCTTAGCACCTAAGAAGGTCCCTGGTCATCAATTAATATTGAGTGAATACATACAAAACTGGATATACATATATATATATATAAAAATCAAGTTTTTCTTTACTTTTTGTTTTACCTTCATTTTGAAATGTTCTTAGGGATCAGAAAACTCATACCGGGTCTTTTTCAAGTAAAATACTGTTCTTGACTCCTCTTGAGTCATATGTCCTCAGAATTTTGCTGGACGAAACTGATAAATCTAATAAGTTAATTTCAAAGTGGTTAATGAATAGTTTTACATTTACTATTCCCTAGTAATTTCTGAAGATTATTCTCTCTCTTTTTTTATTTGGTGACATGGGCTTTTTTTTTTTGGCTGCATTGGGTGTTTGTTGCTGCGAGCGGGGGCTACTCTTTGTTGCAGTGCATGGTCTTCTCATTGCAGTGGCTTCTCTTGTTACAGAGCATGGGCTCTAGGGGCGCAGGCTTCAGTAGTTGTGGCGCACGGGTTTAGTTGCTCTGCGGCATGTGGGATCTTCCTGGACCAGGGCTCGAACCGGTGTCTCTTGCATAGGCAGGGGGGTATTTTTTTTTTTTTTTTTTTTTTTGCGGTACGTGGGCCTCTCACTGTTGTGGCCTCTCCCGTTGTGGAGCACAGGCTCCGGACGCGCAGGCTCAGCGGCCATGGCTCACGGGCCCAGCCGCTCCGCGGCATGTGGGATCTTCCCGGACTGGGGCACGAACCCGTGTCCCCTGCATCGGCAGGCGGACTCTCAACCACTGCGCCACCAGGGAAGCCCCGGCAGGTGGATTCTTAACCATTGCGCCACCAGGGAAGTCCCTGAAGATTATTTTTATCTGTAAGCAATATCTCTAATACATGGAAGGTAAGATGAACATAGTTTGGATTAAGAAGTTTTTCGAGAGACCTTACAATCACTCTATATGAGCAACTTTTCTGACAATCAGATACTTGACTCAAGCTAACAAAATTAAATATACATACATTATTCTTATTGATATTTCAGCTAATGGACAATTTTTTTTAACCAAAGTCTACCTGCAAACTCTCCTCCCAATAATGCCTGAGGTTTGTAAACATGATCATCAAAACATATCTCCTACATTTCCTAAACCTTTTCAGCCTGCCTTTCACTGAGGAAGATAGTAGATTATTTGTAGATGGGGAGACTTGTTAAGTGTTTTTCATTTCTATCACTGTAGTTTTACATTTTAGTGATTAAAATACTTGGCAATGAATTGGTATTTTTTGAATTTGGAAAATATGTATGGAAAATATGTATTCACTGTCATGTTATCTGGAAGTTTTACAATTATACGTCATACTTATTTAAAAAAATAAGTATTTATTACCAAAGGGGAAACGGTGGGGGAGGGATAAGTCAGGACCTTGGGATTAACATACACACACCACTATATATAAGATAGATAACCGGGACTTCCCTGGGGGTCTAGTGGTTAGGGCTCTGCACTTCCACTGCAGGGGGCACAGGTTCGATCCCTGGTCAGGGAACTAAGATCCAGCATGCCACGCGGCATGGCCAAAAACAAAGTAAAAAGACAGAGATAACCAACAAGGGCCTTCTGTATAGAACAGGGAACTGTACTCAATATTCTGTGATAATCTATATGAGAAAAGAATCTGAAAAAGAATGAATATATGTATATATATAACAATCACTTTGCTGCACACCTAAAACTAACACAATAATGTAAATCAACTATAATCCAATTAAATTATTTAAAAATAAATAAATAAATGCACCAAAAAATAAGATAAAAATTAAAACATTTTAATCAAATGAACATGCATCTCGTCGTGTAAATTAAGCCTACATGGAAAAGTATATAGAAGTGGCACAGGAGAAACAAATAAAGATAAGAAAAACCTTCGACTTTCTCACTGTAACAAAAGATTGCTGCTGTGCGCTAGAACAAAAGGATAGCTGTTTTAAGGGCCAACTGGAGAAAAAAATCCAAAAGAGTAAGTTTAATTTTTTTTAATTGAGTTTCATCAGTGACATTGATTAAATCCGTTCCCCCCACCCAAGTAAAATCATTGTTATAGCTATAAATGATGGGGCTCCTGTTTTGAGCACCTACACTTCCAACAGGTAAATGACTCTTTAAGCTGTGTTCATGTTTTCTTTCAAATCCAGAATAAGAGGAAATAGGGCTATAATACTTAGTGATTTAGAGCAGACATAAGGAAAAGCACTACTCCCTGGTAGTTTATATACTCATAGATACGGGGTTATGTGACCAAGGTGATATACATCTGGCCCTGCCCAGAAGCCAAGTGATGTAGTACGTCATGATTCTGGGTGTCACCAAATGAATGGATTGGCAACAAGAGACATTATTGTGTACTTTGGGTGGTGGGTCAGGGGGCCAGTTGTGGAACATACTGGTTTTATTCTTATCAAATGAAGCATAAATACCAGATCTGGGATTCTTAATTCAGTGTCCTAAAGCAACAATGGATGAGCTTCAGGAAATCTATAAACATGTTGAAATTAAGTATACACAGTTGTACATGCATACATATGTGACATTTTGATAAGGGAAGATCTGTTTCTTTCACAGCATTCTTTGTATAGGCTATAGTCAACACGTATACACACACACAAGATTAAGCACCAAGGTAACTTGGGTATTAAGAAAAGGATGATTCACATTTTTTCAATGTGTTGTAAGCTATTAAGAAAGAAAATTATTCCACAACTTCTGGTTCTCATGTTCCAACTTACTTTTCCTTCCAAGCATACTCCCTTTCCCTAAGGAAATTCTGATTTGGAAAAATAATTTTCTGAGTACAAGTGCACTCTCCCTGCCTGTGACTCCAGCCTCCTTCTCACCACAGCTTTGCCTCCGTCAGGCTCTCTGCCCCAGGCCTATCGACCCCTTGCAATTTCCAGTGTGTTTCGTGTTCTTTCTGACCTCTTACCCTTTGCAGGCACAGCTTTCTCTGTCTGAAATACTATCTCCACCTCTAGTCTTCAACTGATTAACCCTACTTGTCCTCCAGGATTCCTCTCTGGTGACCTTTGACCAAGTCCCTGGGCAAATCTCTGTCAATGCACATATCAGACTGCACTGAAATAATCTGCTTTTACATTTTTTTCCCCACTATTACTAAATTACAGAGTTTCTTGAAATCATATGTGTTTAGTACTTTATTTACCTCAGTAAGCTCAGTCTCTCACAGCATCTGGTACATAAAGAGTCAGTAGTCTTTATTGAATGTTGATGGTTTAGAAGTGACTTAACCAAAAAGGTTCAATGAGTTTTATTTTTTAGGGTGTGTGTGTTTTTAAACAAAGGAAAATATAGGCTAAAGGAATTAATGACTACTTTTGGAACTGATTTCGTGCAGAAAGAAGCAATGTAGAAAGATATCTGGTAATAAGGGAACCTTCCTGAAACCACTGAAGTGTTTAAATCCACATCACATAGTTGGTACCTTAAGAGACCTAGACTATCTTGAATCATTAATCCCATATCCCGCTTGAAAGTACCTTAGAATTCACAATTTTTGTAAACAGTGTAGTTGAAGTTCATAATGAAGGGATGGAATTTATATTTTGTCAGACAGCTATCCTAGCAATATTCTTTTCTCAAATTAGAGTTTAGACAGATTCCATCTACTTATCCTCTTAATAGTTTTCTTAAGACCAATGATTTTCAACTGGTTGTGCAGGGGATACAGTAATGTTCCTAAGCACGTGCCCCTTCAGAACTGGAGGACTTAGTCTACAGTTGCTGGTAGTGCTGCTGCCTGATAGCTTTCAGCTGCCGGAACTTTCCTGTATTTGCCCTCAATTGAAGGAAATCTACTCAGCCATAGTCTCACTCTGTCTCTGGGGGAAGCCTACACTCAGTGAATGGTTGATGGGAAAATAAAGACCCTGCCACTCCTCACCGCCTTGGGACAACTTAGAAAGGCCATTGTAGTTACAGAGATTCTTATGGAATTGAGTGACCTTTTTCAAGACTGTGTCACAGCCCACCTTCTCCCTTGCCCAAAGATGCTTTGCCCCTCACCATCCCTTGCCCCAACAGGAGCTAATTTTGGGAGTGTTTCCTGTCAGACTCTGGCTCTTGTGTTGAGATTATATTCTAATGGACAAATTCGTAAGTAAAGGAATCAGTTGGGAGGCTATTGTTGTAATCCTGGGAAAAAATTTTGTGGGAGTGATGCTGAAAGCTCGGCCTCTATGCAAGGGTGCTGAATCAGATCTCAGAGACAGAGATCTCTGGGTGAGGTGAAAAAGAACAGCTTTATTGCTTTGCCAAGCAAAGGGGGACAGAGCAGGCTCCTGCTCTGAAAAACTGTGTGTCCTAACCCAGGAGGATTTGATGAAGAGTTTTATAGCAATGGTTCAAGGGTGGGGTTGCTGATAAAACTGGGTGTGTGAAGGGCCTGATCTCCTTTAATTTCCCCTCAGGTGGTCGATCTCCTAATCTTGATGGGCTTTTCTGGTCCCTTTAATCTTGCCTCATGTGGTTTCTTGGCTGCCCCTCCCTTGATTAGCAGCTGTTCGAGTCTGCCCTTTGGAACTCAGGGAAGGTCATGGAGGCTGGAGTTTTGCCTACAAGAAACATGGGACAGAAAAGCTTCTATGCCCAGGAGCCCCACAGGGTCCTGCTCAGCTTCAGTAGCGGTGGAGGCGGTGAGAAGTGTTTGAATTTTAGATATATTTTGAAGATAGGAACAACAAATTTCTTCACAGATTGGTTGTAGGTTGGGAGACAAAATGAAGATTCAAGGATGATTCCACATATGTTGGCAAAAGTACTGGAAAAATGGTGAGGCAGGGCCTATAACTGGAGCAGATTTGGGAAGAGATAACTGAGAATTCATTTTAAAATATGTTGAGATTGAGATAGTTGGACATCCAGTGGAGATATCAGTAGACAACAAGATTTATAGGTCTGCAATCTAATGTGGCACTATGGATGGGAGATGTAATTTTAGAAGTCTCTGGCATACACTTTTTTTTTTTTCTTTTGCTGTACGCGGGCCTCTCACTGTTGTGGCCTCTCCCGTTGTGGCTCCAGACACGCAGGCTCAGCGGCCATGGCTCACGGGCCCAACCTCTCCGCGGCATGTGGGATCTTCCCGGACCGGCGCACGAACCCGTGTCCCCTGCATCAGCAGGCAGACTCTCAACCACTGCGCCACCAGGGAAGCCCTGGCATACACTTATTTTTAAAGCTATGAGAATAGGTGAGATCTCCAAGACAATGAGTATAGATAAAAAAGAAGAGAAGACCAAAGACTGGGACTTGGAACACTCCAATTCAGAGACTGGGGAGAAGAGGAAGAACCAGAAAAGAAGATTGAGATAAAATGACAATTGAGGTAGGGTAAATACCAGGAAAAAGAGAGTCTTGGAAGAAGTGTGAGAAAGTATATAAAAGAGAATGGTGTGGGCAACTACTTCACCTGCTTACTTACAGGTCAAGTAAATTCACTTTAGTTACTTTGATGGTGATATTGATGACAGTATTTTTAATAGGGTGATGAGGTAGAAAACATGTGAGGAGAGAAAATAAAAACATCTCTTGCTAGATATTTTGCTATAAAGAGGAGCAGAATAATAAGAAAGTAGGAAAGTGTCCATCAACAGATGAATGGATAAAGACGTGTTGTGTATGTATACAATGGAATATTACTCACCTATAAAAAAGAATGAAATTCTGTCAGTTTCAACAACATGGATGGACCTAGAGGGTATTACGATTAGTAAAAAAGTCAGACAGAGAAAGACAAATACTGTATGTTTTCGCTTACATGTAGTCTAAAGAATAAAACAAAACAAAGAAATAGAACAGAACAGAAACAGATACACAGATACAGAGAATTGACACTTGGTTGTCAGAGGGGAGAGGGATCTGGGGAAAGGTAAAATGGGTGAAGGGGATTAAGAGGCACAAACATATAACATATATATTACAAGGATGTGATATACAGCACAGGGAATATAGCCAATATTTTATAATAACTTTATTTGAGTATAGTCTATAACAAAGATCAAATTACTGTGTTGTAACCTGAAACTAATATAATGTTAAAAGTCGATTATAGGGCTTCCCTGGTGATGCAGTGGTTGAGAGTCCGCCTGCCAATGCAGGGGACACGGGTTCGTGCCCTGGTCTGGGAGGATCCCACGTGCCGCGGAGCGGCTGGGCCCGTGAGCCATGGCCGCTGAACCTGCGCGTCCGGAGCCTGTGCTCCGCAACGGGAGAGGCCACAACAGTGAGAGGCCCGCGTACCGCAAAAAAAAAAAAAGAAAGAAAAAAAAGTCGATTATATTTCAGTTAAAGAAAAGAAGGAAGGATTTCTGGAGGAATGAAGTTGGGTTAAGCAAAAGAGAACAGGGCCCACTACACAAGTGAAAAGAGTGGCATTAGATGTGAGCATATTATAGTAATAATAATAAACATTTTTTCATGTTCTGGAAATAAGCCAATGTACATGTATAAAGAACTATTTATGGAGCTGTGATTACAAATTATAATTTGCAGTCATCTCTATAATTTTATCTAGAAAAATGTACAATATATTCAGATAAACAGCTGATTTTTTTAAGTGTGAAAATTTCAAAGATTATTTGAAACTTTTTTGTCAGTATTATAATTGTAGCATAGTTAAATTATATCCTACCTTTTTTAACATACAGTAGGTCCAGAGCAACAAAATTATATGTGCCATTAGAAGTGTAACTGGGAATATAGTATGTTTTTCTACTACATATTAATTTAAGGTAAACACTATACATCACATGTTAATGGAGGAAAAAGTGAAAATGTGCCTAGGAAAAATAAGCATATTAAAGATTTTATTTCATTAATGTTCAAAAATAGAAATATAAAATGTTTTGCTTAAAGTTAGATCTTAATCATATATCACACAAAAATTAATTAAATGACTGCTGTTTCCAAAGGCATTCATAATATATTACCAAGAATGGGAATTTAATGTCAAAACAGATTGGGAAAAGGAGTTAGCATCTCACATATATCCTGAATTAACTAATAAGTTTTATGTAAACCACTAAAACATCAGTCAGATTACAGTAGCAAATTCTGTAGCACTGGGCCATACCACTTACAAATAGGAGCATCTGGCAATGATTAACCTGAGTGGAAATTTCCTTTTCCTTTTATTATTCATATAGGTTTAAACTCAATTTCTATTACCATTTATATTTATTCGGGGGCAAAATAAAGGAGACTACATGTGAAAACACTGTCCTTTTCTTCTACTTCCTGCCCATGTGTTAAAAGATTTTATTTTAGTTATGTCTTGGCCCCATTTCCTAGTTAGGCTAAATTTTCTTCTTTATGGATTTGCTAAACACAAACACAATAATCTCGACTACTCTCACTTACACCAGAGGTGAATTATTACCATTAAGTGAAGGGGTATTGGTTGCAGTAGGAATGTCCTACTTGTTAGGCAAAGCATTCTGTTCCTCCCAAGATCTGCTTCTTCTGTTAATATAGAAAAAGGGCATTAGGAGGTATTACTTTGCAGGTGGTATAAAATTTGCAATTTGTCTTGACGCTTGCAATGTCAATCCATATCTTTGTAGAGATAACTCCAATCAGTTTGTTCATGTGAGTTTCTGCAGAAAGAGTGACTGCCTCCTGGTCATTTACTCACTGTTGAACATGTGGTACAATTTCTGCAATTGCTAGCAACACGGAAGAGTGGTCAAAATTATGGTAGACTGAGATGTCTAATTTTTGCATCCCAAGAGGTGTTGGTGAGTTGAAGTACATTTATCAGGGAAGAAACAGAAATCTATCTTTCTATATGTATGTATGTATGTATCTATCAATCTATTTATCTAGTCTATCTCTCGTGATGTATATGATATATATTATCTGCTGAGGCACTTCCCCTAATCTCTTATTTTTAAGAATTCCTGCTTACAAACATCCACAATAACTAAGCACGAAGAGGAATGGGTGCTAGCATTCTGTCTGGGCATTTTACCAAAAAAAGTCCATTTTTGAGCATTTGAGTGATGAGTATTCAAAACACATCTGCAAGATTTTGGGATGAATTTTGTATTAAATCCTTAAGACATTGCTTTTTAAAAATCCTTTGGTCATGTTTCTTTGAATTGAAAAGTCCCCTTAAAATTGAAAAGCCCTTTTAAAACAGCACCATACTTTCCTTGCCATTTCTGCATGGTCAAGGACTGTCAGGCTTCTGGTCGCAGAGGCATACTGTAACCAAGAAAAGAAATAGAAAATGTTATTCTGTTGGTGAGGTGCTGCATTTATCTATAGGTCCTGACCAAGCAACCCCATCTTTTTTATTCTTTTACCATTTCTGTAGACCTCTCTCTCAGACTGGAGCCTCTTACTCATTAGATAATCTAAACAAGTCATATTAATTATATTTGCTTCTTAAATATATGGAAAGTAAGAAGAGAATGATGAAATTATGTATTGGAAGATAGTTTTTAGGCAACAGGCTAAATCTTGAATTACTTGTTGCCATTAACATGGAAGACAAGTATGGGAGCAGAGTTGAAATTGTATCCTTTAAATAAAATAGCCTAAGAGAAATAGTTCTATATTTTGCTGAAACATCTCTTCAATATATACTTAGACTGATAGCCAAGGCAATTTTCTTGGTCTCAAAGACGTATGCTAACTTTTAAAGCTTGTGTGTGTGTGTGTGTGTGTGTGTGTGTGTGTGTGTTTACATGAATTCATCTACAGCATTTGAAATGAAAACTTCTACCAGTCTCTTACCATATAACTCAAATACTATGCATAATATAAAACCACCATATAGAAGATTCACACACTATAGGGTGTAAATATCAAACCAGCTGTCTTGAAATATTTAAAGCCATATGTGGTAACATATGCTTGCATCAGTAACCTAGATGTAAACTGAATTTTTGGTTCAGCATTCTTATCCCCTGGCTTAATTAACCTGTTTGACAATATAAAAATTTATGAGTGCATTTCAGTGATCGCTCACATATTTTCTTGTAAATTCTCTATGTTTTAACAATATGAACTCAAATTCTTTGGCAGAATATGTTCCAATTGGATATAAAAATGTGTTCTGAGTTGGGGAAGGCAAGATGGGCTTGAGACAGTGATGTCATCAGATGCTTTTTGACCATGGTTCATAGAAGCTTCATTCCCTCTGGTGAAAACTAGCATGATATCATATCATGCATTCTGGTGATATAAGGTAGTGACAAACAGGTTACAGATTATTTAAGTAGTGGAATGGGAATGTCTCAGATTATGAATTTAATATTTTAATTAAACCCTATTTTTTAAGAAATACATTATTTCTTCAAAAGTTTAAATAAATAGGAAGGGTGAGCCTTTAAACTGTGAGGCAGCTCTGAAAAAACCTATAGGCAGCCCAACAGGGAGTTCAACGGCAGTGGACACCATGCCTTAAAATACTTACCATATTTAGTTATTGGCTGGGACCTGTCTGGGAAGAGTGTGTATTTCCCTCAGATACTGAAATGGATCCCAAAGGTGCAACAACTCAAGGCTGTTATCTGACTAAAGGTATATCTGAGTGGCATACCTCCCTTGCCTTCACATTAGTAAATGAATGATTTTTAAAAATTGTATTTAAATAATACCATTTATAATATAACAAACATTATATGATACTAGGTATAAATGTAACAACAACAACCACCACCACAACAAAATCCTACAAGATCTTTATGATAAAAAAAAAGTAAAACTGTGGAAATCATAGTAGTATAACTAAATTTAGAGGTATACGATGATCATGAATGGCAAGCGTCTACAGAAATGATTACTCTTTAGATTCAATAAGACTCAGTCAATATCCTAGCAAGATTTTGTAAACTATTTATGAAATACCGGAGCTCAAGAATATCCAAGATGGGGGATTAGTTCCAAGATGGTAGAGTAGAAAGACCCTGAGCTTACCTCCTCTCATGGGGACATCAAAATTACAACTATTTACAGAAAAACTATCAATGAAAAAAGACTAGAACCTACCAGAAAAAACCTTCTACAACCAAAGATATAAAGAAGGAACCACAACAAGATGGGTAGGAGGGGTGGAGTCACAATATAGTCAAGTCCCATACCCCCAGTGGGTGACCCACAAATGGGAAAATAATTACAATTTCAGAGGTTCTCCCCAAGGATCAAGGCATCTGAAGCCCACATCGTGGTCCCCAGCCTGGGGGACCTGCACCAGGAAGATGAGCCCCGAGAATGTTTGGCTTTGAAGGTCAGCGGGGCTTACTTTTGGGAGTCCCAGAGGACTGTGGGAAATAGAGACTCCACTCTTAAAGGGTGCACACAAAATTTCACATGCTCAGGGACACAGGAACAGAAGCAATAATTTGAAAGGAGCCTGAGTCAGACCTACCTGTTGATCTTGGAGAGTCTCCGGGAGAGACAGGAAGCAACTGGAGCTCACCCTGGGGACAAAGACACTGGAAGTTGCTATTTTGGGAGCTGAGGCCAAGTGACTGATTGTGCAGGGACATAGCCCCACCCACCAGCATACAGGCTGCCTTATGACCCTCTGAGCCCACAGCCACCCCTGGACATGGCCCCACCCACCAGAGAGACCAGGACCTGGCCTCATACAGCAGTGTGCAGGCACAAGACCCCAGACACCCAGGGCCCTGCAGCTGGAGATCTCAGGACCTACCTTAACCCATCAGGGACAAGCAGCAGCTCCAGAATCCCCAGGGCCCCAGCCGTGCCCACCAGCGAGCCTGCTATAGCCTCACAGCTGCATGGACACCAGCTCCAGGACAACAGCAGCCCCACAGCCTACTGTGGCAGGACCAAGCTCACCATCAGTAAGCCAGCATCAGCCCTGGAACCAGCTGTATTATCTAATACTTCTTATGGCTGTATGTTGAGGTATAGCCCATTCTAGTTATTATTTTATAGCTGATAAATCTAGGAATTAAAGGTGTTCAGAGAAATATTTATAAACTAGTTCTTCTGACAACAAGTCAGTAGTCTTTACCACTTTTTCATACCATTCCTTTTAATCTTTTAGATAATATAAAATCTGTTTTCTCTATTATTCAGACATGTGAGGAATATTGACTATAAAATAAATGTGCTAATGAGAAACAAAATATACCTCTGTAAAGAACTAAGCATTTGTAAATCCCCTTTCCAGCTCTTGGGACAGTGAGCTCTCAGACATTTAGTCAACATTATACCAGTTGAAATGTCAGTCATGGGCTCATAAATAGAAAAACAGATAGGACAGAAAGAAGCATCCATTAAAACTACTAAGACCTGATGTCGCAGCCAGATGGCTGACCTTTCTCTTGATGCCATCTTAGGGTATCCAGATTCTAATGTCCTTATTTCTGTCCCAATGGCAAGGCATTAGCATGGTTGGATCAGCCCACACCAGACTGATGTACTTTCAAACTTTATGCCAGCTGGAAAGAGATGCTCACAGTTCTGGACCCCAATTCTGTGCTCTGAATCAAGCTGTGAGGATAAGGCGAGAAGCACTTCCTGCATTGTAATGTCTTGGCCACAAAGAGAATATATCCCCTCTTTCAATATTGCTAAGCTGTTTTCTCACCCACAGGTATATTCAGTGATGCTGGGCATGGACAGGAGGTCTATTAATTGAACATGTCACTGGACAGAAAGAAATGGTTACAGGCTCGTGATCTAATCTGTAGGTAATCCAGGTTTCCTACTTCTTCTATTGCTCTTTTCTGAATGCTCTTTTTGACAAGTCATTCAGTGTTTCTCTCTCACTATCAGAGTGAGAAATTGTAACTTATAAGAGCTCAATATCTGTTAAAAAAGAAAAAAGAAAGAAAAAGAGATAAAATTAGGCAGATGTCTAGTGAAGAATTAACTCTAATCAACAGGTCTGGCCTTAGTCCTGGCTCCTGGGAAGTAACTTCTAAACCTTCGACATTTCCTGAGTGAATGGAATGTCTGTGTCAGTCATGGTGGGTCTGTGGAACCAAACCTAATAGCTTGTGCTAACAAGATGACACATGGTAGGCTCCTCAGAACCCAACTGATAGTTTAGGCTAAAGAAGTAACCCACTGTAGGGATTGGCCACTCCACAAATACCAACCAGGTAATTAAAAAGTTGGGATTTGGGGCCACTTGAAATCAGCCTGACATCCAGGAGTTGCAACTAGAGATTTAGTTCAGCCATGTGGGCAGCAACTCAATCAACCATACCTGCCTAAAGGAGCCTGGATAAAATCTCTAGACACCAAAGCTAAGTGAACATCCTTATTTGGCCATACATCATTCACATTTTGTTACACTTCGGTGCCAGGAGTGTAACATATCCCTTCAGATATGGAAGCTTTGTATTTGGAAACTTCCTCCCAGTCCTATATTCTGCCCCAAGTGTGTTTCTAGGGTGGTAGGCATATAAACATTATTATAAAATAATTTCTAACAATAAAAAAAGAAAGACAGTGACCAAGTAATTCAACCTTTTTTCTCATCAATATATTAATTCATATTTATTATGGCTTGGGCACTGGGTTAGATGCTCAAGGATAGAATATTGAAAAAGATAGACATCCTTCCTATACTATAACACTAACGTAGGAAATAGTTTGTTATTCATTTTGATGAATAGACAATTTTAATATTCTAAGATAACTTCCTTGATAAAGAATAAACCTTCTGCCATTGAATCAAGTAAGAGTAGTACCCAGGCCTGGGAGTCCAGAGCAGGTCATTCAAATGAAGTGAACACATTAGAATAAAATTGACTATAAAAAATATCAGTGATTTTACAAATAAAAGTATTTAGTCATTAGATAAAACAAAGATTTAAAATAAAAATTATCAATAGTAAAATAAGACAAGAGGTAGGCAATACCAGATTTGAAACAAAAGCTCAGTGATACCGTCAAGAACCAGTGATATCATAAAATATGTCATTCTGTTTTCTACTCTGCCATCTTCAACATGATGGCTTTTCAATCCTGGTAAGGATGGTTGCTGCAGGTCAAAGCCATAACAATCAAGAAAAAAAAGAATGGAGTGGGACCATAGATTTCCTCTTCAGGAAGTTCTGTCTTTTCATCAGGGGAATACACTAGTGCATTTGCCAGAATGATGTTAAAGGTCTCATTAGTGAGAGGATGATAAAGTGAGGTTCTGACATAAGGAAATGGGATTTTCATGATTAACTTAATTTCATAATGATTCATACTCTGGTACTAGTGGAGGGGCCATATCCCTTCTGAAATCAAGGAACTTCACCCTTAAGTAAGATCAAGTAGGATTTGGCTATTAAGGAACTGACAGTATCTACCAAAGGAAATACCCTGTAAGCTAAGACATGGTGGACAAATAGGATTAGCTAGACAAATATGAGCATCAGAAGGACAAAATGAGACAGAGAATAACATGTGTAGTATTTTGTAGAGACAAAGCTTGATAATTGTACTGAAATACCAACAATTTGAGAGCACAATGTAAAAGGTGATTGTTGAGAAATGAGATTATGAAAACTAAGAAAGAATCAAATCATAAAATACCACAAATTATGTACTTATAATGAAATGTTACTAATGAATCAAAAGGATAATTTAAAAGATTGTATGAAACATGCCCATAGATGTGGATAAAATTGAGGAAAATAAAACAAATACATGTACTTTGGTGGAAAGCAAAATACAAAATAAATGTGTAATATACAAAACAGATACAGTTGGGCTTCCTTGGTGGCGCAGTGGTTGAGAGTCCGCCTGCCAATGCAGGGGACACGGGTTCGTGCCCCGGTCTGGGAAGATCCCACATGCCGCGGAGCGGCTGGGCCCGTGAGCCATGGCCGCTGAACCTGCACGTCCGGAACCTGTGCTCTGCAACGGGAGAGGCCACAACAGTGAGAGGCCCGCGTACCACAAAACAAAAACAAAACAAAACAAAACACAAAAAAACAGATACAGTTGTGAGAAGATGGTAGGATTATAGATGCTATATCACTCAGTTATTTTAAATATTTTTGATTTAGTTGATTAAATTAAAGTGCTAATATTTTAAATATTTTTGATTTAGTTGATTAAAATGCTAATGAGTACATTTTTTGCCCTGACTGTCAATTTGCAATGTAGAGTTGTCAAGTAAAATTTTTTTAATTCAAAGTTCAAGCTACCACATGTGGTTGTATAGATCGTGCACTGTGCAAGGTCATTCAAGAGGCAAGTGATAGTTCTTCTCACTCTTCCATTTGTCTTGATGCAGGACTACACCTGCCTGGAAAGTTTCCATTTTTAGTTCCCATGAAGTTATTGCATGCGCTAGCCACAGGCTGCTCACAGTGGAAGATTACCTTATTATTTGAAATGAGATTTGAAGGTATTCATTTTCCGTATTCTCTTCTTCTCAACTAGCATGGCTGTTCGAAGTTAACTATAAAACTCAGGAACTCACAAAAGGAGTGTGTAGTTGAAGACACACAAAGACAGAACAGTAGCAGAGTTCATAGAATAATGAATACCAATATTCTTATTGGGAAATGAGAAATCTTCTAAAGAAAAAATATGTCAGGCAACTGTGGTCCCTTGAATGACCTCTGGGGATTCCTATAGATGCTCTTCACAGAGAGCTCTTTTTTCTGTTCATTTTAAAATTATTTCCTAAACTTGCTTAGATTCTTTATAGTGCTGTTTGACCTACAAAAAAGGTATTGAAATGGAAGTTTCTTTTCCCTTCTGACCAAATGAGAAGGGCAAGATTCGTGAAAGCTTTTCAAAAGAGGAATGAACTTCTTATTATGGTGAATTATGTGAAGCAAAGGGCCAAAATATAATTTGGTTTCTGCTCTTTCTATTTAATCCTGTTAGTTCCGTTCTTTGCAATTCGTCTTCTGCACTTTCCTGAGCAGTCAGAATCCTCCTTTGCTTTGAGCTGGTGGCATGACCAGCTGAGTACAGTCAGAACTTAGGGAAAATTCCTTCTTTGGGTTTCATGTAAAAGTATGAGAAAGCTTTTGTCAAGTAGGATGAAAAACAGCTTAGAAGTTATAGACATCATTTTTTTTTTAGACATCATTTTTTGAAGCAGATGCCTTTTCTCCCCAAGGTGGTCCTTGCCTTATAAACTGCCTTTCCTATTCCTAGAGGGAAGATTTAACCAACATGTCCTAACAAGATCAACTTCATAGCTGATTTGAATTAGAAATTTTCAGAAACTGGCATTTTTCTGAAAGCGATTTAGATTCACCTCAAAAGTTGGTAATCTAACCACCTAATGGCCTCAGCCATTTCTGTCCCCATATGGAAGAACTAAAAACAATAATTCTGCATTTATTAAATGCTTACTATGTGCAATGACATATTTAAGCACCTTACATGTATTTACTCACTGAATACTCATAAAACACCATGTGGAGTAAGTAATATTGTCACCCACAATTTACATATGAAAAATTGAGGCATTTCAAGGTTAAATAACTTGTCCACAGTCAACTAAATCTTAAGTGATGGAGTTAAATTCAAACCTAGGAGTTTAGCCCGAGTGTGACCTGTAACCTCTCTGTAATGATAGGTCCGATTGATCAGACTGAACATTATATTTAAGGCAAAGAATTACAGAAATTTTTAGATCATCAATGCAAATCTGCTAACTAGTGTTTAAATTACTTCTGCATTAAACCCTCTAAGCATACACCATTTCTAGGAATTCTTGTAAATCTGGACATTTTATAGAGTTGGAAAAAACTTAACCATTTCTTGTGTTTAAACTGCCTGGTTGACTTAGGCAAATATAAGAACAGAAGTGGACTGGTTGCTGGTGTCTGTTCTTATTAAAGAAATGAAAAATGCCAGCAATGTGCTATTCATAGAGCTGCATTCACACAACACATCTCATCCAGATGAAAGGTTTTGTTTCATTATTTGCAGAGAACAGTGTATTCTCAAAGACTGCAAAAGTCCCACATGCTTGCAGTAGCATTTGTGCAGTTTGTAGCAACACCTTCATTAAAAGATTGAGTGAAAACTCTGATTTTCGTAGGGAAAGTATAAATGATAAAGCTTTAAAACCTACCTGAAATATGAAGTCACCTGGAAATTAGCAGGGATACGGTACTATCTGTAGACAAGCATGTGGTGTTAATGTTTACAATTTTGTATCATAGAAAAGAGCCTTCGTGCTATGCAGATGACAGCTGTGTTATACAAACTGGATGGGAAATGTGTCTTTGCTTGTAACTTTTCTCCAGAAACTATATCCAGTTATTTATCAGCAGTAACTATGCTCTTTTGTAACAGATATTAGAATGAGTGGGAAAAATAAAACCCCACATAAATAAACACTCTTACCATGCACTCACATGGCCTTATGAATTAATTTAACAATTTCCTGATAACTCCTGTTTTCAGTCATCCTCTTCTTTCCTTGTACTTGGGCTATTGTAATAGCCTTCTAATTGAACTCTGTGCCTGTAATCTCTGGATCACATCCAGCTTCCACATGTCTGTCTGTGTTGTTTCTGAGTCATATATCTTATCTGATACTTTCAGTGCTAAAAACTTTCAGTGGAAGCCTGATTGCCTGATAGGATCCCACATTTTTAATATGGAAATCAAGAAGCTTTACATGGAGATCCAACCCTCTCCAGTCTTCAGTATATAAAGATTCTGAAAATCTTTTTATTTACGTCATGATTCATCCAACAATATGAGGATAGCAAGGTAAAGCTAAGTGTACAGACTCTCCTAAAGAATGCCATGCAAGGCTGTACGATCACAACTGGTTAAAAGTGTTAAAAAAAAAAAAAAGTTAAAAGTGGTTAAAAGTGTTTATGTGGGGTTAAAAGTGGTTAAAAGTGTTTATGTGGGGCTTTTTATAGGTAGTGAGTCATGGGCAGGCTTATCAAGAATTAGAGAATTGGGAAAAAAAGTGGAAAGGCACAATATTTTCAAATATAGAAACATGCCACTGAAGCATTCATAGTCAAAAATACTTTGAAAATTGGACATTCCTTACGAATTAACTGACACTGCGTGAAATAGGGATTATATATCACTGCCTTTAGATGAAGTCAAAGAGTTCTGTAAAGTTGTCATTTAAAATGCAGTTTGGAAGACATCCAAATAATGGGTTTGATAATATTTTAAATATTTTTATCTGCTTGCAGCTGCAATGATTTATGAGAAAATAAATGAGAATGAGTTAATTGCCTGCAGTTGCTTTATGCACTAATTCATGTAAAGATTTTTATTGCTTTATTACATTTTTATCAAATACATTTTAAACTTCAAAACAAGTTTTAAAATGTCAGTGGAAAAGTATACACATGAACTGTCCATTGTTTTGAAACCTTTCATATAAGTTTAATTGAAATATTGATTGTCCTCTATAGAAAATAAATTGATTTACATCAACACCACCAATGTTTAAGAGGTCCTGTTTCTACACACCCTCCTGAATGTCATGTATTATCAGACTTTTTTTTTTTTTTGCGGTAAGCGGGCCTCTCACTGCTGTGGCCTCTCTTGTTGCAGAGCACAGGTTCTGTGGCCATGGCTCACGGGCTCAGCCACTCTGCGGCGTGTGGGATCTTCCCAGACTGGGGCACGAACCCCTGTCCCCTGCATCGGCAGGCGGACTCTCAACCACTGCGCCACCAGGGAAGCCCTATCAGACATTTTGATCTTTGCCAATCTTAGAGATGAAAAATGATAACTCATGGTCATTTTAACTTCAAATTTTCCTACTGTGAATAAGGCTGGAAATATGGGTTGTATGTTTAAGATCCATTTATATTTATTTTCTGTGTGCTATCTGCTCATCTTTTGTCCCTTTTCAGAGAAGGAATTTTTATATAGTAAAGATATTAGTCTATTGTCTATGATATGAGTTACAAATATATTTTTCTATAGTTTATGGGTTTTTTTCTTTTTTTTTTTTACTGTTGTCATGCTTTTTTTTCCGTTTAATATTATGTGGTCAAGTTTATTATTCTTTTCTTTTTGATATCTGAGTTTAGGATGATACTTAAAAATATATTTTTACATCAAGAGTAGATTTTTCTCTCAAGTTTTCTTCTAGTACTTTTATGGTTTTATTATTTTACATTTAAATCATTGATATTTCTTGCAATTTTTATGGTCTAAGGAGAGGGTTGGAAAACTTCAACCCATGAACCAAATGTGCCTTACAGTAAGCCAGATTCAGCCATGCCAATTAGTTTATGTAATGTCTACAGCAGCTTTCATACTACGACAGTAGAATTGAGTGACAGAAACCTGCAAAGCCAAAAAGATTCACAATTTGGCCCCTTAAAGAGAAAAAGTTTGCTAACTCCTAAGATAAGTAACACAAAATTATATATATATA
>NW_020175078.1:451805-528200 GCF_003031525.2 Neophocaena asiaeorientalis asiaeorientalis
TAGGGAGTTAAACATTATTTATTTCACCTTTTAACCACTTGTTCAAAAGCTACCTTTATAATGTACTAAGTCTTCAAAGATCTTCAGAAATGGAAAGCAAACAGGCTAGGCATAAACTCCCACATTTCAGAAAGTCTGGTTAAATGGCTCCCCTGTGTTCTCTTACGTGAAGGAGTCCCTGGTCTTTCCTTACAGGGAGGGACTCAGGCCTGAGTTCCGGAGAATGTCAAAAAAATCACGTTTTACTGATTCCTCTTTCTGTATTAGGCAGATACCAAATGTTTGTCATGGAGTCATATTTTCCTTCATCCTATCAGTAGAGGAATGCTGGATTTCAATGCAGTACAGACACAATTGGAAGATTACCTCTCACATACAATCTAACTGTCTGGTTTAAGACATATCATCCTTGGCATTATCTCTGAATTGAGAGGACTGAGCAACAATTAAGGAGCCACTGCCCTTTAAGAAAGTACTTTTAATTATTTTGTCATTAGTCTGATTAGATCAATAAAGAATTATTAGTGAGCCTTCCTCTTGCTCCTCTTGAGATCCGTGGCATCTACTTGGTGACTGTGACTTGAATACCTGAGCGTGGAGATGTCAGTCTGTGATAGAGGGTCATTTTTCTCAGTGCAAAGATGCTTCTCATGAGATACTTCAGAAAATGTTGTGTCATCATTTCTGGTTACTAGGAGACTGGAGTATATCTAAGGAATCTACGATTAACTTATGGGCTTGGGACCATGCTAATTTAGGCACATTCCAAATGGAGAATCTACCCATGACCTTCTTGTCACCATGAGTCATTCGAATTTAAGGTTCCAAGCACAAATATAGATGACAACCAAGTGAAGAGGTCACTTGCCAATAACTGACCCACTTTCTCTTGTTCATGAATCAGAGAAAAGAGAATGTCTTTTTATTTTTAATTCCCTAAAATATTTAAATAAAATACACTTTATTGCCTCTGTGACTTTTATTTATGACAAACTCACAAACAACTCACTCATATGCACAGCAATCCTCACCTCCAGGGGAAATAAATGACTACATTATGTCCAGGCATCCAGTAAATGTCCAACATGGAGAGAAAACAGAAGATTAGTAAGTGAACTGATACTATAAGGAAAAGATAGAAAACTTTATACGTCAAGTGAAAGTTCTTTAAAGGAACGGTTAAAGCTATAGCTTTCAGGTAGCCTGGGAAGTTTTAAATGGCTGCTCATTGTGAGGAACTCATTTTGAGTACATTTGAAAGGCAGAACATCTAAACGTGCGGTGGCCTTTCCACCTCTCAGGAAATTTGATTGGGCCCTGACTGCGAAGGAGAATGCAGAGAACTGAGTCACCAACACAGCTTCTATAGCACCCCGGGGTCCTTTGGAAACAACTCCGTGTTCAACCTCAGTCTAGGATGGGTTAGAACAGTGACTCCTCCAGGCAGGGGTCTGAGATAAACGACCTCCGGAGTCCTGGCTCAGCCTCACGAGTCTTTGATTTGGAACTGACGGAGTGCAAGCTGACTTTAAGTAGGTCATCCAAAGAGCTCACATCCTGGCATGTAGTTGGCAGTCACTAGTATGGTACAGAGAGAGAGAAAGTGTGAGAGAGAGAGAGAGAGAAATAGAGGGAAAGAAAAGTAGAAATGGATGTTTTTTAAAAGCAAATCTTCCTACATATTTTTATTGTTCCTAAAGATTCTATATTCTTCCTCCTCCTGTGGGAAGCTGCTTCTGTGAGTAGTAGCACTGAGTATCATGAGCGTGAGAATGCAACTATATGTGATTGTTCCTGATACCTATGTTCACAAAGCTACCATGGAAAAAACAATTGATGCTTCTGCCTGTTATATAATTAGCTGAGGGCAGATAGCACTTGGATTCTTTTTACCTTTGCGGCCAATTCTTTTCATTGCAACCCATAATTATATCATTGGATTTTTAAGTGCATGGATTTAATTTATTCTGGGACCTCAGTGAGTGACTAATAAGTTCTCAATCATTTAACTCCTTGGCAATTATTGTTTCTTTCAACCTCCCACAAACCCTCTTGGTATACTACCATCTATGTTATATACCATCATATATGTAGAAGAAAAGTCAGATGTTACTGTAAGTTATTTATATCTTTGTAGCTTTTGTGAGCTATACACTTATGCTTCATTAATAACTTACATAACTCCTCATGGGATTTTAACGTTACAAGAAGTCTTTGTGATCATCTAATTCAATGCTTTTATTGGTAAAAATGGGGAATTTGATATCTCTTTGTGTCAGTTTTTCCATCCCATGTACCAAAGCCATTGTCTTTCATTTAATAGTAAAATGTACTTTGCACCATTATTTCTAATGAATTATTTTACCAACACAATTTCTTATCAAACCAGATTAGGGCAACTTTTCTTTTAAAAATGTTCTTCTTCATAAAAGATAAAGATGCTCACTCATCATGAATCAATGCAGGGTTACATGAGATGATGTTTTTTACAGTAGAAATAATTTCAAAAGTATGCATCTATTCTGCATTTTTCTTTCCTCTTTGTTATTCATTCCTTAGCGAGAGTTGGCTTGAGTTGGGCGGCCCTCTGAGGTTCTTTCTGAAAAAGAGCAAACAAAACTCATCCCTCTGAGTTAGTATAAAACTCATTTCCTTGACCTCATTAGCATGGTCATTTAAAGAATCATAGGCTCTGGATCTTTTTTTTCCTCTCACTCACCAGCTTTACTTTGGTGACTTTTCCGAGCACTTCACTAATATGACTAGCATAGCTGACTCCAGCTTATATAGTTCAGGCAAGAGTCACTATTTGTCTCCTGAACTATTTACCTCAATGTATATGTTTATTTGGTGGGATGGGGAAGGCTCCCTCTTTATGGCTAATGAAAAAATATGCTACACTGAACTAAATTCACACAAACCAATAAATCTGTGAAAGAATTGATTTATTTACAGAGTAAGAATATTTATTTTTATTGCAAAATGTCTTTAGAGAGAAGGAAATATAGTAGCTTTATTTTGGTTTTGTTTTCTAGATGTACACAAACTATTTCAAAAAGTTGGGAACTATGTAATTTGATAGTTTGAATAGCATAATATAAGCAAAATAATATTTAGATTGTCTAATAAAATAGTGTGAATGAATCTGTTTTTCAAAAAAATTTAGAAATAGATTCCATCTGTTTATTATGGTGATTCTAGTAAGGCTTTGTGTTTTTCATTTTCTCCTTATAATGTACTTATACGTAACAAAATAGTTTCTAAATCTACATTTGAAATGTGATCAACTCAGCCTGGTTAGTAAGTCAAATACTCTGAATTAGAGGGGATTTTTGGTAGGTGGCCTGTCTGCTACTCATATCCCAAACATCATTTCTTGGAATTCTAAATCCCATTAGCTAATGATGGCAAGAAATAGCAAAGTTGAAGAAAGTGGCCATCAAACATGAGCAATTACAAATCTACTCAGAACATTAGAATAAGTGATGTAAGTCTACTGCCCTTGAGATAAGTAAATTCCACTTAAATGGCTTTGCTTATTTTTAAGCAATTGTTTTTGCTTTAACCAAATTTATTGCTATTGGTAAATTTTAAGTGGAGGTTATATAACCCATGTGAAGATTGTCTTGAGCAATATAGACAGCCAAGTTTTCTACTGAACAGAATAACAAAATATATATCCATCCAAAAGATATTTTGTTTTTTAGATTTTTTTTAAATTCATAGGTGGCAAAGACATGCTCTTTCATGTTTTTTATCTCTGTAATAACCGGTAGGTACAGGCTCACAGAAGACCATTCCCTACTCTCATCAAAAGTATAAAGAGCCCCAAAGAAACACTACATGGTTATAGGGAAACTGCCAACAGAAACCAAAATCATTTTGCTATTATTTTAATTATAACATACAAGAGAAAACTCAAGCATTTGAATATTCAAAGTGAATCATTACCATGTGTATAGGCAGGACATTTGGCAAATGCTGAAAAATTGAACACTGAGGATTTATGATAAACTACCGTTGCAACAAAGCTGTTGGAATTAATGTTTTAATTTGTGCTTGGGAATATAAAGCCATAGCTTATCATGCTGGCCAGACAGACTTTATTGAGTGTTTCTGTTTTTGAACCCTTTCATTGACATTTTAAAAGCTATTCCAACATGACAATATAGTTATCTCCTTCTACTATCTGCTACGTGCTTAAGCAGTGAGAACTCTTAGGATAGATGATCAACACACATCAATTCACATCAAACAATTTGAAGGGGACAGAAACCAAACAAAAATATTTTAGACAATGGAACAGAACAAACTTGCACAAATAAATAATTTTTTAAAATAGTTATATTGTTGCTCAAGAACACACTAAAATTCTCAAAGGGAAAGCAAAAACATGTATTTTATGAATGCTTTGGTTTCTCCATTCCAGGAATGGTAACGCCTGGAGAAAAAAATCTTCTCTTATTCCACAAAAGACATTTGTTCAACTCATGTGCGTTAAAACTTACCATGTGTCAGGCCCTCACTAGGCTCTGGGGAGAAAATAGTAAACACAGTCCGCAAGGAGCTTACACTTTAAATGCAGTGAGGCTGATTTCCATAAAAAATAGTACAGTACAAACATCTATCAATCAATCTACCAGTCACTGGCTTTCCCTAATGAATAAAATGTAAGGGGCTGACAAAAATGAGTAGCATTACAGCTAACATAAGCTCTTGGAAGAAATGGGACCGTACCTTGTCTTTGAATCCTGCCTTCCTAGCAGAGGTACTAGACGATGTTTGCTGAACTGAAATGAACTGGTGAAAGATAGGTGCCATGTTTTTTTGCCATAATAGACGTGAAATATTTTAAGAAAATATTTACATATATTTGACTAGTCAGCCTTCACAGGATTTCCCAAAACTCAATATTATTTTTATATATTGTCAGAGCCAGAGGTAAGAATATTGAATCAGATTTAAGTTCTGCTGGAGCAGCATGTGATACAGGCTTGGAGAAGATCACAGCTCAGTGTTGGGCCATTAAAAAATTGATTTCTCTAGCACTGTTAGTCTCACTTATTCTGTAAATCTGGGAAAACAGTTTGTGTGCTATTTTTTGCTCAGGTCTCCAAAATGGTGGCAGAACTTGCTTTTTAGAACCAGCAGCAAGGTAAAGAATCATTTCAAATACCTTGCAAATGTTGCTAGAATTCACTATTCTTGGGTAAACTCTGAATGCATTTGATTCATACTCATTAATTAAAATCATGTAAGAGTAACTGCACTGGAGACACACATTCTCAGTAGGAGAAACAATAGAAATCAATTTACTTCACACTGGAGCCCTCTGGGCTTGAGAATCAAAAACACCTTAGTTCATTTTGCTATTACTCTAGGAAAGCAATACTTGAAGATGTATCTTTAGTTGAGATTACTGGCAAGAAAAAAAACCTTTTGTCATTTACTCTCCCTTTTTAATTCTTAGAGAAGCAGAAAAGGCTAATCAATAATTATAATTAAAATTTTATTTTTATCAACTCCTCAAATGCTTTCTGGTATGTCATCATTACCTGTAAAGATTACAACCTTTGCAAATCCATGAGGCATTTTCCTTTCTTTTCCTGACAAAGCATGTATCATTGATTCTGGTTACTTAAATGCTGCACAAATTAGTGAAATGGTGACAGTAGTTATAAATAAGGTTTTAATAGTCATTGAAAGAAAATAAGTTTATTCAAGGTAAGGATACTTTTCTAAATGTAGTAGTAATTAAAGGTGAAAGAATTAGAAATAAAAATGAAATTTTCTCTATCACTGCTTTATTAAAAATGAAATGTTGAATTCTGACTGTTAACAATTAAGCAATTCATTTTACTCTTCCCCAAGTCCTATTTCTTCACCTATTGCTGAGAATAGGTGAGATAGTATAAAGCGTAACGTCTGGCATCACATAAATGGGCACTAAAATTTTTTTACTTCTCTTTTACTTATTTTGCTTCAATTCCTTCTACCTAATGTGAACATTTATTCATTTATCCATTTAGGGAATATTTACTGATATATTCTATGTGTCAAGTACTCTGCCAAGCAATCTCAAGTACTTGAGATTCAGCAGTGAGTAAAAGGGAATTTTTCATAGCTTTTGCTAACCAAATTGACATCCACAGTGTGAAAAGGAACACAGATATTGAAACTTAATGGAGTCTGATACTCTTCTGTAACTGTAATATTTGTCAATGATGACACAAAATACCAAAATTATTGTTGGGATGTATATTAATGAAAACCATTTGCTTGATGTTATTTAAATATAATTTTTAATTACTTGAATCAGCTGTTTATCCCTGACTATTTGGGAAATGTGATCGTTTGGGAACAACATATCGTGAAGTGTATTGTTGCTGCTAAGTAGCTCTGTACTTTAATTATTCTAGGTAGTCTGTATTCTCTATGGGAGGAAAAGGGACTTATTAGAAAGTAGAATGTTACAGATGAAAGAGGCCCTAGATAACACATGTCTAGATGTAGACAGAGGCCTCAAATATTTGAGGTGAGTATCCCTTGTGATCAAGCCAGTTGTTAACATGTACAAACAAAGCTACTACTGTACTGCTGGTACATTTTTGTATCAGTTAGTTGCTAATTCTGAAAAAAATTATTCATAATTGCATCCATCTTTACAGATTCTCCATAGATAATTCATTTTATACTCCTGCCAAATTAAATATGGGCCAGAATATCTAAATGAGTATGCTGTATATCAATCAGAATTTTGTAAGCTTCCTAATCAGAACTTTTTTTTATGTTGAGAAATATTTTTAAAAGCACAGCTTTTAAATGACTTTTTAAATGTTTGGTTTTTGAAAATGTCAGGTTTCTAAGTAAACTTTTTCTTAGGAATGAAGTGCTAGGAATCCCTGTTAAGTGGAATATTTTTTACTAGACTATTCACAGATCTACCACTGTTCCCATAGTAACTCATTCTTAAATGAGCAAGGAAGAAGAGGGACTATTTTCTGTATTTAATAAATATGACACAGTGATATTTGATAAATACTCACTTATATCTAGGACATAGTAGGAGAGTAGTTTTTTGTCAGAGACTGTAAACATACTGATCAGTTGTCCCAAACGAGGCATAGAAATGATGGTGAGGTGTGCTTTTCTGCCTTGTGTCTGAATTTTCACTAGATGACTTATCTGGTGTCAGGAAAAGTTTTGGTTTTGAATTAAATAAGGAGAAAAATTACTTTTTTCAGAAATCTTCAGGATCTTGGTAATACTGGTACAATTTTACAAGTACTAATTATAAGCCTGGAATTATGGTTAATGATTTTATGGATCTATACCAACAGATGACTCTTTCAACAAGACTGGAATCCTTAGAGAAATAAATGAGCCTGTTAAAAACCGGATACTTATTAATCTGTTGAAAAACTAGATAGATAATTGTCATCTGAATTTAAAAAGATAAATAATAACAAAATAAGTAATTAAAATAAAATTTATTGCTTCTGAAGTTTGCCTCGCAAACACCTTAAAGACATTCTGATGTCTGTAAATATCTAGAAGCTCATGCCTTCATTTCCTGCAATCCTTTTTGTTCATTGCACTTCTTTTTTCTTAGAACCTGAAACAGGAAATGCAACATTTAAAAACATTCACTGTCTTACACCAAACGGTAACTCCCCTATAGAGTTTATTTTGTGCCCCTTATTGGACATAGAGTATGGCTTCTATTATCAAATAGTATACATTTACATTGTATCACTCTAATCATATAATTGTAAATTCTCTCAGCCTTAGTTGTTCTTTGCTTATACTATCAGAATAACCTGCCCCATACTTATTTGTGTAAAAGTTTGCCACCCCAGTAGACTTGGAACTCCAAGTGAACCATGAACTCTATTATTTTTTTAAAAAATTTTTATTGGCGTAGAGTTGATTTACAGTGTTGTGTTAGTTTCAGGTGTACAGTACAGTGAATCAGTTACACATAAACATATACCCACTCTTTTTTTAGATCCTTTTCCCATATAGGTCATTACAGAGTATTGAGTAGAGTTCCCTGTGCTTTACTGCAGGTTCTTATTAGTTATCTATTTTATGCATAGTAGTGTGTATATGTCAATGCCAATCTCCCAATTTATTCCTCCCCTGCCTTATCCCCTGGTAATGATAAGTTTGTTTTCTATATCTGTGCCTCTACTTCTGTTCTATAAACAAGTTCACTTGTACCCTTTTTAAAATTCCACATATAAGTGATATCATATGATATTTGTCTTTCTGGGTCTGAATTATTTCACTCAGTATGACAATCTCTGGATCCATCCATATTGCTACAAATGGCATTATTTTGTTCTTTTTTTATGGCTGAGTAATATTCCATTGTATATATACGTACCACATCTTCTTTATCCATTCCTCTGTCGATGGACATTTAAGTTGCTTCCATGTTCTAGCTATTGTAAATAGTGTTGCAATGAACGTTGGGGTGCATGTATCTTTTCAAATTGTGGTTTTCTCTGGGTATATACCTAGGAGTGGGATTGTTGGGTCATATGGTAGTTCTATTTTTAGTTTTTTAAGGAACCTCCATGCTGTTCTCCATAGTGGCTGTACCTATTTACATTACCACCAACAGTTTAGGAGGGTTCCCTTTTCTCCACACCCTCTCCAGCATTTATTGTCTGTAGACTTTTTGATGATGGCCATTCTGTCTGGTGTGAGGTGATACCTCATTATAGCTTTGATTTGAGTTTCTCTAATAATTAGTGATGTTGAACATCTTTTCATGTGCTTTTTGGTTATCTGTATGTCTTCTTTAGAGAAATGTCTATTTAGATCTGCCCATTTTTTGATTGAGTTGTTTGTTTTTTGGATATTGAGCTGAATGTAAATTTTGGAGATTAACCCCTTGTCGGTTGCTTTGTTTGCAGTATTTTCTCCCATTCTGAGGGCTGTCTTTTTGTTTTGTTTATGGTTTACTTTAGTAGATGTTCAACCTGATTTTCAGTGGGGGCTGGGAGGTGGGAAAAGGGTTCTAGCAAACTGCTGTGCATAGCGTTTCTCAATGAAGGTTAGTGAATGTCAGGTATGCAAATATAGCAATGTTTCAGGATACAAGGTTAATATACAGAAGTCAATTGATTTCCTATATACCACCAATTAAATTAAAACCACATTACCATTTACATTAGCATACACCCAAAAATGAAATACTTAGGCATGAATCTAACAAAATATGTACATGAGGAAAACTATAAAACTGATGAGAGAAATCAAAGAAGAATTAAATAAATGAAGAGATATCTCATGTTCATGTATAGAAAGGCTTAATATTGTCAAGATGTCAGTTATTCCCAACTTGTTTTATCGATACAATGTAATCCTACTAAAAATCTCACCAAATTACTTTGTGGACATTGACAAACTAATTCTAAAGTTTGTGTGTAAAAGACAAAAGACCCCAAATTGCTAAAATGATATAGAAGAAGAACAACAAAGTTAGAAAACTGACACTATGTGCTTCCAAGGTTTACTTATAAAGCTATAGTAATCAAGATAATGTGGTATTGAGAAAGAATAAGCAGATCAGTGGAACAGAATAGAGAGCTCAGAATTAGGCCCACACAAATACAGTCAATTGATCTTTGTCACAGAAGCAGAGACATTCAATGAAAAAAGGATAGTCTTTTTTAACAAGTATTGCTGGAACAACTGGACATGCTCATGGAAAAAAAAAAATCTAGACACAGACCTTTTACCCTTCCCCAAAATGGACTCAAAATTGATCATAGTACTAGATAAAAAACACAAAACTATAAAACTTTGAAAAGGCAATGACTTTTTAGATACAATACCTAAAGCATGATCCATGAATAAAATAATTAAAAGTTACACATCAGTAAAATTAAAACTTTGGCTCTGTGAAAGACATGGTTCTGAGAATAAAAAGAAAAGCCAAAGACTGGGGGAAAATATTTGCAAAACATATATTTGATAAAGGACTTAACACTAATTATGAATTAGATATTAATAAGGGAGAATGTGAGAGGGAGAAGAGGGGGTATATGGGAACTCTTCAGATTATTTGTTCAATTTTCTGTAAAACTAAAACTCCTCAAAAAATAAAGACTATTAATTTACAAAAACAAAACAAAACAAAAGCATGGGGATCCAACCAGGGGCCTGAGTTGTGAACACATTCTAGTCTCATTTCTTCTGAAGAATATGACTTCCTGATCATGGCGTTCAATTACCACAGTTAATCAATAGTCTGATGCTATGCTCATCAGAAGAGCATTACTTAATGGGAGACCGATATTTGAAGTCAGTAGAGTATGCAAGAACTCTGACCAAAAAAAGAAATTATAAGATTTTCATTTTTTGTGAGGTTTCTGCCGTGAAAGAATTTTCATTTGTAAAAGATTTAAAATCTATAAGGCAAGGAAGTAATTTCAAGTCCACTGTAGATTGAAATTAGTGCCAAATTACTGGTGGCAGAACTGGTCCAAAGATAAACTCTTTTTGTAGACAAAGTGAATCACAGCGTGGTGCACATCTCTGTTGGAAATCTTGGAGACCCTAGGTGAGAGCCATACAGCATACACTGTTAGTCTCTTGTCTTCGTGAGGACATCCCTACTACCCTGATACAAAATGTAATTAGACGAGCCATATTATAAGATTCAAAATAGATATGTATGCACATAAAAATTCACATACCTAGAGAGACTACTTGCTTTTCAAAGTGACCCAACCTAGGAAGCATGTCTCTGAAAAATAGCAATAATTTGATAACAAGCTCACGCACTGCCTTCTGCTGTTCGCTAAGGCACAAGAACAATTGTCAGGTTGGAGACCTTGCCACAATGCCCTGAGTGACATTAGCGTCTGACTTCTATCCATAAGAGATAGCAAGTGAGATTCTTTTTCATTTCATTTCATTCAAAAAGAGACTATGTGATTTAGCAGGAAAGTTGCATATTCTGAGAAAGGAGCCTTCTTAGATAGAGCTCTAGCATGTGCTCTCAAGTCACACAAATATGAGAGAGGCAAGAGCTGGAATAAAGCTGATTAATTATTTGGCCTTTCCCCTGACCCCTAATTTATAAATTATGATTTTCCTGATGCTGTCCTAGTGCCCAGAGAGGTAGCATTAGTTAAAACCATCTTGTAACAAAGTTTTTTAGAAATGTTCTGTAATAGAATTGACATCTGACCTCTTTAGTCTATAAATTTCTGTAGTCAGTAAGACCAATTACATTTTCCCCAAAGGAATATAACATCTGTTTTGAGAACAGGTGAAGCATACAAGAATAGGTGGCAGATATTTGGGATGTTTGTGTTCTGTCCACTAAAAAGGGAAAAAAATTCCAAAAATGTATTATCTTTTGTTTTTTAAAGTAAAATAAGAAAATGTCTAACATTTAATGTGCTCCAACCAGGGACCAAGCACCACCTCATCTAGATCCTCACAACATTCTTGTGGAAACATATTATCACCATTTTATTATTGAGGACACTCAAGCCCAGAGAGGTTAAACTGCATGAGAAAAGTAAATGGTAATAATAATCATAATAAAATGGAAACTAGATCCTAAGTATGAAGTCCAGGTTCTATATCTTTTGAATAGACCACTCTGCCTCTGATTGCCAATGAATTCAGTCTTCTTTCCTTTATATCTCTTCAAGATCTATTTCTCATTCTCTATCAGCCATTTCCTTTGTATTTAATTCTTTCTTTACCCCCATTCTTACATCTTTTACTCACCAGGAGGATGGTGTCAAGCCAGTTAACCTTGGTGCATTCATGCCCTTAGGGAGATGGCAGGCAAGGACATGCCCCCAGGAGACAAAGAAGACAGATGACCAAATCTAATCTCCTTATCAACTGGACCTTCAGGTAAATTGACCAAAGATATTTGCTAGGAGGAAGATATTTATGTAGGAAACACTCTTAACAGGACCTCTCTGGCTACTTATTATCTTTAGTAAACAGGAGGCAGGAACCATGGGGCATGGCTCCAGTGAGAATGTTGTATGAGCCCTACAGCTCTCTAAATGCTTCCTGCTGTCTAAGAAACTCCATGAACCTCACTTAGAGATCTCATTTTATCTGGATCTGAAACACATGTCTGACACAGGAAGGAAAAACCTGAGGATCTGCCTTGAAAATTCAAGATTTCTTTTTGCTTTGTGTGAGCCTCTCAGTACATAGTCAATGGTTTGACATTTTTTTAGTAAAGCTTAATGTATACTTCTGATTTGTATCAGAGTTGACAACCTGAACCTGTGTGTTAGCTTATTTATTGAACTGATGATTGTTTACCTATATCTATAGTTGAAGTATGATTGGGAAGAACTAGTAGACTAAGATCTCTAGAGTAGTTGTACAGGTTCTTTATCTATGGCATGTCTACAGCCCTGTGTGCGTGTCATCTCCTGAGACCAAGACTGGTCTTCATGTCTCTTGCAGAAAGCTTTCAGGTTTTCTAAGCCAAAGAGGGCAACAATGGCCTTGATAATTCAAAATAGCAAACATGTTATATATTAGGTCTTAGACCAGCTTAACTGTCCTTTTAAAAAATATATCAGATTTGTTCATTTGACATTTTTGTAAACTAGCATTAAAATTAGCTCAGCATTCTTGGCCCCTTTATCTGGGGCTCCAAAGAAGCATAGTGATATGATAGCTTTAACATTTATTACACTATCTGTGTCATTTGGATCCTCTGATAAATAGATGCCAAGACAGAATGAAACATATAAGATATTTATTGGTGGAGACACTTGTGAAGAAGCAGGGGTAAACAGGTAGAGCCTTAATCATGCTCTGACTCCTGTAAAGGGAGAAGTGAAGGATCACTGCTGTGGACTGAACTGTGTCATCTCAAAATTCAAATGTTGAAATCCTAACACTCAACGTGATGGCATTTGGAGGTGGGGCCTTTAGGAGGTAATTTGGTTTAGATGAGGTCATCAGGGTGTGACCCCCATGATGGAATTTGTGTCTTTATAAGAAGGGGAAGAGAGATCAGAGCTTTTTCTCTCCATCATGTGAGGATACAGTGAGAAGGCATCCATCTGCAAGACAGGAAGAGGGCTCTCACTAGGGCACCAGATTGGTTGGCACCTTGATCTTGAATTTCTCAGCCTCCAGAATTGTGAGAAATAAATTCCTGTTGTTTAAGCTGCCCAGACTATGGTATTCTGTTATAGCAGACTGAGCAGACTAATACGATCGGTTAGGATGAGCCTCAGATTGCAGCAAAATTCTGAGAAAACTTAAGTCATGGTGATGGTAAATTATCAAGTAGATAATTGTCCAACAAAAGAATCCCTCACCGGGCAGAAATGGGCCAGTATCGTAACACTGCTGGGCCGGGTCTTTAGCTGGGAAAAGTTTAGAAGAAAATGGTTATTGATTATTTCTATTGTTTGCTTTTACTCTTGATAATCAATCATAATTTCCTGCCTCAACGTTTATTTTATTTTATTATTATTTTTATTTATTTATTTTTGGCTGTGTTGGATCTTCGTTGCTGCATGCGGGCTTTCTCTAGTTGCAGCGAGCGGGGGCTACTCTTCGTTGCAGTGCAGGGGCTTCTCATTGTGGTGGCTTCTCTTGTTGCGGAGCACAGGCTCTAGGTGCGCTGGCTTCAGTAGTTGTGGCTCGAGGGCTCTAGAGCACGGGCTCAGTAGTTGTGGCGCATGGGCTTAGTTGCTCCATGGTATGTGTGATCTTCCTGGACCAGGGCTCGAACCCATGTCCCCTGCGTTGGCAGATGGATTCTTAACCACTGTGCCACCAGGGAAATCCCTCACATTTATTTTAATATTTAATTCTATGCAATATACATGTGTAAGATTATTACTATTTATGCAGTAATATTATTTTCCACAAGAAAGTGATTCTCCTGTCTCTGTTAGGCAATAAGATGATATGCTAGTAATCTTAACCAATCAGGAATTGAGCTTGGGTTGGGTTGCAGTTTTAGTAAGATTCTGTCTACTCAGATTTGTCCATTTTCCTCAGCTGTGTGTGCCCTCCTGGGATTTTGATTGCTGTGTGTGATCATTTCTGACTTCTTCAGGGTGAATGTCACCAGAAAATTATTCAGTTCTGCCCTTTGGAGGTTTAGTGCTTATTTCCTTATTTTCCACCCATGATACTTAATCTGACCCACATCTTAAAGAGAGAGAATTTGTGTACTTGAAGCAGGTCCCTTCTTTGTGTGGGGCTTTGAATGCTAAACATCACAAGACCACAAGAGATTATACTCTGCCCTTCTAGGTGCTTCAGACCTAGCTCTCCAGCTTTCTGCTCTACCCCAAATCTCAACAAATTTCTCACGAAGAAAGAGCTCCTCTAGTTAACAGTCTGTCACGCCAGCTTTCACGACCATCACAAATCCCATTGTCTTTCTTTTCCCCAGTAGAGTCCCTCTAATGAGGTTATGCCTCATCCTGGATCCATGCTCAGAAGTGATGTGTCCTTAATGAAGAAAGTGGCTGACTATTGACACTTCCTCTAACAAGTTGAATTTTAATTTATCTACTCCTCTTTCTAGATGTGTTTTCTGATGGGTTTAAAATATGATTTTAGTAACATATCCATTTTTCTAATTGTTGCAGAGAATTGTGCTCTCAGTAAATTTATTAATTTATTGTTATGTTTCCTGGATGTTGAGACATAGTTAGAAAGACTTTCTCTCTCTCTCCCTCTGAAATTATAAAGGAATCTCTCCATGTTTTATTCTAGTATTTTTAAAGATTTATTGTTTCTGCACGTAAATCTTTAGTCTATTTGGAATGTATCCTTCTGTGCAATGTGAGACATAGATCAAAATTAGTTTTAAAAATTGGGTATTCCAGTTGTCTCAACACTATTAGATAATTACAACATTTCCCTACCTGACTTGAGGTGCCTCTTTTGTATAATAAATACCCATGCATATTCTGGTCTATTTAATATAACACGTATATTTTTATTGACTTCCCTTTTTTTTTTACACAAATGGGTCATATTATACAAATGATTATTCAATGTTTTTCACCTAAGATATAGTATATCTATTATTTATGTATATATTACATGTAATTTATTTATATACATGTTGATATATTTCAAGATATGTTAGCTCTCAGATGAAGAAACTAAGTTTCACAATATGTTTTATATATATGTGTGTATAAACACACATGCACACACATTATTCTTTTTATCGTTGAATAGATTTTTATTACACATTTGTGCCACAATCATCTGCTGTAGAGTAAGGGGTGGGGAACATCTAAACCAAGCTATTTAGAGGACAGTACATCTATTTTGTCACTTAAAATATTTCTCTCAAAACTGAGGAGATAAATATATTAAGATAGAAAACCAAGGGGACTGTCTTTACAAACAAATTCTAGCATCAGAGCTTAGATAACCCTACTTATCTATGAATATATATGAAGAAGTGCCTATGTGACACATAAGACAGGACAAGACCACAATGTGTCTCATTAATTCCCTGCTTAAAAGTTTCTTTGACTTTCTGACACAGCTAGTTAAAAAGATCTTTATAAGAGTTTTTTCAAAGTGAATCTGGCATAGCTTTCCATCTGAGTTTGTGTGAATCCAGAACCACAGCGTTACTGAAGCAACGCTACTTCCTTGGATGCTCTATGCCCTTCTACACCTCCATGACTCTGAATGTGCTTTTCTTGCAGCTCAGAATGCCTGCTGCAAAACTTCCCTCTTGACAGACTCCTATATACCTTTCAAGTTAACCATGTAATGTCACCTGCATTGACTCTCCTCACAAACCTTGATGACACCTCACAGTTTGTCACTTCCTCTGATTGGCTCCATGTGAGATCTCCATTATTATATCATATTATTTACCTATTATTTTATGTTGTTATATCATTATTATTATTATGATTATAATGTAAGCTTTGTAAATCATTACTTATTCTTCTCCCTTTACTCTGAGTCCTCACAATGTGGGAATTGCCTCTTTGTTAATCTTTGTATCTGTATTGCCTTGTACAGTACCTGGCTAAAAAATCGACAAGACCTATGAAAGTGGAATGAATGATTGGACACATTTATAGTTTTGGTATAATATTTTATGTTCCCAAATGTGCTGCTCTTTCTTCAGCCAGTATTGACTGGGTGGTTTCATTAACTAATCCTAAGGAAAAGAATGAAATTTCTTTAAAATGCTTCTTAAACTGTATATTTCAATCGTGTTAAGAACTCTAAACACTTCTGCAATATCTTTTTTTGTTCTTCAAAAGTCTTCACTTATCACCTGCCTTAAAATGCTGATAGGTCCCCATATCCTATATAATCAGAGTTGCTTTTCTTACCTTACTATCGAAGTTATTCACAGTTTTCTTCTAGAAGGAATACATTTCCATCCTGAAAGCATTTGCCACTCATCAGTTTCCACATCCCCACTCCACTTATTTCATGCTGTATCTGGAATGCCTTTTTATTTAAAAAATAGCTTACATGTCTCCATTCAGCTGGCTGCTTCTTTCTCCATAAAGCTTTCTTTATAAATTCAAGCATTCATTTCTCAGTGCCAGTAAACAACATTCTGTAAGTAATATGTACGTTTCATAATTTAAAAGAGTGAAAACATTATTTTGATTGTTTTGTAGAATACCACTGCCACTTGGCAATACTTATTAAGAGTCAAAAATACTACCTTATGACAGCAATCTAAGCCCAAGAAACAAATGAGATATATGGATACAGGCTTATGTATTTAGATGGTCAGTGCAGTTCATTACAGTAGCAAAAATTGTAGGTACTGCTCAAACATACAAAATAGGAACTGTTAAATACCACTGCATCTGAATTTATGTTGGTGTATGTCAAATAGCCATTAAAAAGCATGCTTTGAAAACCACGTATCATACATAGATAGCATGAGTCAGATTTTGACATAATTAATAATTCTTTGGAATACAATCAGAAGTAAACAAATCAAAGCATAGTCTGCTCTTGAAATATTTACTTGTAGTTTTTATTTTCCTGCTTTTCTTTATTTTCCAAATTTTCTGTAGTAAACATATACTGTTTTTAGTAACAAGAAAAAAATTCAACTGCAATTTTAAAATAATATGAGAATAAATATATCATTAGTAAAAACAGAAAACTATCGCTCATAATCTTTTGGGATTTAAAAGATGAATAATGCTTGCTTATTCATACTACATAAAGTATATTTTCATAGACATGCATATCATCTGGGCTGTTTTCTGGAATTATGCAGAAATTGCTTCATCTCTTACTTCACTGTGACATCTTCGGTGTGTAATGCCAATGACAAAACATCTCTATAGTGAATTCTCTCTACATTAAAATTCCAAATTATTGACTCTACATTAAGAAAACAAAAGAACAACAACAAAAAAAAAGAACATTCACCAGTTTTCTCTTTTCTCTACCCTTCAAATATTGTTCAATTATTTTGCAACAATCTTTGTTAAATCTGTTTTATTTTAGAAGATTCCAAATGTTTAGAGACAGTTAGTGAGTTGTCTCTATTTTAAAGATACAAAAGCAGCAAAGGAAAGCCTGGTTTGGTGTCTAGACATTGTTGTTCATACGTTGAAGCCCCACAGTCTTTGAGATTTCAGAAATCTATTCCTGTGTACTTAAGAAATCGTCTACTATTTTTTTAAAAAAACATCTTTATTAGAGTATAATTGCTTTACAGTGGTGTGTTAGTTTCTGCTTAAGACAAAGTGAATCAGCTATACATATATATATATATCTCCATGTCTCCTCCCTCTTGCGTCTCGTTAATGGAGGTTAATGAATTATTGAGGGTTATTATTTACTAAAAGCAAACAAATTCCGTGGTGCACGATTATAAAAATTATTGATACTTTTCTGCATACTTATTAGGAAGGAGGATAATATGTTTCTTGTCATTAAACATAAGCTCATTTATGTTTTTTGTACTCTTCTTGTTCTAAAATTGGCTAACTTCTGCCAGTATTCTGTGTTCTAGCTATGAATTTCTTTGTTTGCTGTGAAATTCCACAAGACGCAGAGCTGCTAGGCTGGGATTTGGCTTCCTTGAAGCAGTAGAATCCAGATGGCATACAGAGGAATTGATACTCAATTATTGAGGAGAAATAGAAATGTGGTAGTCACTGAATTTTCTTGCAATTAGATTGGAGCCATGTTATTACTCCTGGTCAATGAACTGTGGGCAGAACTGATGGGTCATATCTTGGCAGGTGTTGTTAAGAATCTCCATCTCTTTTTCTCCCCGTTACCATAACTTTGGAGGTGACACGCGTCAGATGGCAGTTACAAGACTGAGAAAGACTGGCTAACCTTTAGCATATTTTAGGGGTTTATTTGACTCTACAGCAGACCAAACCTGGCGCAATACACCTGTGCTTTAGAATTAATATAATCTCAGCTAGTACTTACTGCAACTGGCACATATTATGGTGGTGGCATAATCATTAAACTTAACCAAAACTCTGCCAAGATATTTGACTAGAAAAGCACATTTTAAGGCAAGATGGAGTCAAATCTTAGGCAAATATACGTATCCTACCAAAAATTATTCAACCATTTTCTCCATTTTTAGTACCCTAAGTCATTAAGAGTTAGAGTTCAGGGAACAGAAGAAATACAATATGATAAACTAATATAGTACACAGATTTGGTTACAAATATAAATACAGAAAAACAATAATGTGTCACTAATCTGAAGTGTAACTAAAAGAAAATACGAGGAAAGGGCACTGTCAACCCAAAGGGAAGGAAAAGCTTTTGCAAAGTAAATAAACATGAAAACCTTTTGAAGAAGACACTTCAGTTTTCTTTTCACAGATGAAGACCTTCAGGATCAGAGGAGTCTAGAAATTGCCAGAGATCATACAATTATAAATATATCAGTGTGTCCCACATATTAAGCTAATTATACTCAGTACAGATAAGAATCCAGTTGAATCTGAACACACCAGGCTCCCTCGAATTAGCAGGTAAAACCTCTGGCAAAGTGATAATATAAAACTCAGAGAGAACAGATGTGCTGCGGGAGAACGTGCTGCTTTCATAGGTACTAAAGTTTCTCTTAAAATAAATACAGTCATTTAAAGTCTTTGAGTCATGGCTGGGGAGACACCACATGGAGGTGCCAGAGCAATTAACAATCCTGTGGGAAAAGGAAAGAACTGGGAGAAATTCTCTGTGGAGCACATCTTGAATATACAAATTAAATTGTCTGTAAATAGTAGATTGAAACCTGTCTGAATTTGGTTTCATAATAGCATAGAGTTCTATAATACACAAAGTCTGATCTTTCAGCAAGCCTGAACTAGAGGGAAAAGGAAAATTAAGAGTTGCATGTTAACTCCCGCTCAATTTAATACAAGTTGTTGGTTTATTTCTAACTGTGCATGGCTAGTTTCATCACTCTTTGGGCAGCCAAATGGGAAAGGTTTTACTGGCATGGTGGAAAAAATTACAATGGCCTTTGGATTTGAAGCTTAGCTCTATTTGTTATTAGAGTATCTTTGGGTAAGCCTCTTGATTAGTTGAGGGTTGCTTCCTTATCTTTTTTTTTTTTTTATTTTTTTTATTTTTTTTATTTTTTATTTTTTGCGGTACGCGGACCTCTCACTGCTGTGGCCTCTCCCGTTGCGGAGCACTGGCTCCGGACGCACAGGCTCAGTGGCCATGGCTCACGGGCCCAGCCGCTCCGCGGCATGTGGGATCCTCCCCGACCGGGGCACGAACCCGCGTCCCCTGCATTGGCAGGCGGACTCTCAACCACTGCGCCACCAGGGAAGCCCGCTTCCTTATCTTTTAAACAGAAATAATAATTCCTTTCTCATACAGTTCTTGTGAAAATTGAAGGTAGTCAGGTTTGTAAACTGTCAACCACACAGTAGGAGCTCAATATTAGCTTTTTTTATTCTCTTATGTAAAAAGGCAGATCATACAGTCAAGGTAAAAGACACCCAGAGTTAAGCCCTGAAGTAATTTTAGAAATTTAATATTGTGGTCCTATAAATTTATATGTTGGATGGATTGTAGAAGCCCAGATGACAGATGCATTGGGGATTATAGTCCTCTTAAGATCTTTTAATATTTTATTAAAAATCTCAACCTATGTTTAATACCAGCCATGCTGTTTTTAGAAACTATTGCAATATTTACTTTTTAAGTAGACACATAACCTTTTCAGGATTAAAGTCGATGTACTTCTACTCATATCTTCACTTGGATAGCTAATAGACACCTTAAATTTGAAATGTCTCAGCTACTCCAGTAAAAATCTTTTCCCCCCCATTCTTTGTAATGTGAACCCCATCCTACCAGTTACTAAGAGCAACATTTACTTTTCTCTTTATCTCATACAACAAAACCAAACCAAAAGCTTATTCTTTCAATTACCTTCAAAATACCTCCAAAAAGAATCTTACTACTTTTCACCAAATCTTCTGTTCCCACTAAAGTACAGTTTGTCGTTGAATTTCATGTGGATTATTGCAACTGTCCCCGCAGTGGTCTTGCTTCGACTTAGGCTCCCCATAAAGTCTATTCTTAAAAGAGAAAGCGATATTTTTAAAAAATAGATTATGTCAAGCCACTCAGAAGACTTCATAGCTTCCCATATCATTCAGAATGAAAGCTGCTATGATTACAATGGCTTGTGAAATGCTCAATGATCTAGCTGCTCTGTAACTCTAGACCTCATCTACCAAACTCTCACTTCCTCACTCACTCCAATCATTCTGGCCTCCTTGATGAACCTCAAGAAGAAATACTCTAGGTCAGTAAATTCCAGAATACTCTCGCCCAGGTTTTCATATGGTTCAACCTTTACTTACTCTACTCAAAATATTGTCTTCTCAGTGCAGCCTTCCTGGTCACGCTTTAGAAAGTAGCAACAAAAACAACCCTGTCTCAGGAGTCCCTATCCTCCTTACCTTGCTTTATTTTTCTCCACAGCACTTATCACCATGTGAAGTATTAGTTCTTTGTTTATTTATTTACTGTCTGATTCCCCTATAATACATAAGTTCCCATCTATTTTATTACTATATTCTCAGTGTCCAGAACAGTGCTAAGTACATATGTTCTCAAAAAATATTGGTTGAAAGAAGGAAGAAAGAAAGAAAGAGAAGGAAGGACAAAAGCATTTATTTCCTTTCCTTTGTCTGGATTTCTGAAGAGGAACATGCTTCAGAAGTCACTATCCCTTTCTAGCATAGTCTTTATAAGATCTCCGTTGTGTCTTGCAGAGAGAATAGATTCACTGTTATAATAAAGCCTCAAGACTTTTCTTCCCAAAACATTTAGAGCAACTTGAGACTTGAAGGCATAATGTAAGGCTAGTAGTTTGCCAAGGAATTTTGCTGATTCTGAAAAGCACAATCAATCCCATGAAGGGGGCACTGAAGGTGACAGGTCTGGATTACCTCATGGGGCAATAAATTACCTGCCAAGAACATTGTGACTTTTGTGTCCTTAGAAACCTGAGGACCAGTTACTCTCTGTCCTGTGAACATTTCACAGAGCTCTAGCAGATTTATGTATCTTGTCAACAGTAATCAATATTTGTAACAAATTACTGGACGCAAAAATATAAATGTGGTATCAGCAAAACAATATTGGAAAAAGGAAACATAAGAAGGTAACTAGTTTATTTTTCCTCCATGTCCTAAAAGGAGAACTATTATTGTTGAGTGCCTACGAAATACATAGGCAATTCACAAATATTATCTTAATTCTGCAATAGCCCTTTGAGGTAAGTTTTAATCTTCCTACTTAACAGGTAACGGATCAAGGTAGGTAAAGTTAAGTGATTGTACACAAAGTACACATTAGGGCTGGGAATTAACCCAGCATCTATCTGAGTTCACAGACGGTGAATGCTTTTGAATACTCTATCTTGCTTTGGAAGTTTTGACTGTAATATCCCTTTAAACCCAATGGAAATATTGGCCTAACTTTGCAGGAGACACTCTGAAAATATGTAGGAAAATACATTGTTGGGTTTTTTTGTTTTGTTTTTTTTTTTTGTTTTTTGGTAGAGAATGAAGGATTATTACACCAGTATAAACAAAATAATTCAGAACAAGATTTTCCCATGTGGTAAATTAGGTTCAAAGGAATTCAATCTGCTGTCAGAGTGGTATCCTAACCATCACTTTCAACACTTCTGAAATGTAAGATTGCATAAGTAAGCAAGGACTTAACTTCTCACCATTTCACAGAAGGAGGTTCTACAGACTTCGTGCTGAATCAGAGAATGAACTCTAGGAAGCACTCATTAATTTTAAGGTTATTGCAATCACTAGTTTCTGTCAATTGACAATTGCTTTAAGTAAGTCTAAGGTATTTGAGTTTTTCAGGTTGGGTTACATCTACACTTGTCTTAAAAATGTAATACTTTATCATTCTCCCTGGCAGTTATGTGGCTTTGCCCATACCCAGCATTTGGCACTATTCACACGGGTAGTAAGTCTTTTCTTTCAAAACAGTCAGTTATCTCCTGATATTCTCAGTATGATGCTTTTTTCCCCTATGAGAACATAATAAACCTTCTAAACTAACATGTTTAGCTTTTAATTTGAAAATGGTTCTTTATGATACAATTCACATAAGATAACAATTTATGTATATAGACTATAGCCTGGGTAATATAGGCTACATCTTAGATAAAAACAAAAACTGTATCAAGCACTTTGTGCACATTATATTTACCCTTACTATGTGCTGCCTGTCAGCACTTTGCTAAGGAAAATGCATGAAGCTCTAATAGACTGTGACTCAGAGTCACCCTGCAAACTGGTAGAACCAGGATTCAGATCCACATCTGACTGCTCCACACTTGCTTTCACTGTCCTTCACACATTCTCTCTGTGACTTGATTTTATTTTTTATCCATCAAAATAAAATAATGTCTTTCATTTAATATACAAGACTGTAGTGAGGTTACAGTTAAATGAAAAAGACCTCTAATTTTGTTGTTTTTTTGTTTTTTGTTTACATATTAAAGATGCTTTCAGTCACAAGGAAACTACCAACAGATTAAAAGAGGAAGAACCAAATTTATTAGGCTGCTTATAGAATGTCACGAGATAGAAGAAAAGTCTATCTGCCTCCATGCAATGCCTTTCATCTTCCTGAAAACTGTAGGATTGCATTAGTGTTAACAGAGCATTCCAGTGCGAGTCCGTATTTGGCAAACAAAACTTCTAGTTAAAAGCCTTACTTTGCAACAACAAACTCTCAGTACGTAGTAATGCCTTGAGAGCAGGTCCCTGTTTCTAGAATTTACTAAATCCTGCCTTTTCTCAAATTACCATTTTTATGGGTTTCACATACATGGCAGAAGGAAGGCTTCAGGTGATGGAATTCAGTCTGATCTGTGTGGTTCTGAATGGTAATTGCACGTAGGCCATGAATATCCATTACTAGCATATTGCTGCTTCATTTCCCCAGTAAAGTGGGAAAGCTAAATGCAGACAGTGTCACATATTGGAAGCTACAGAAATAAATTTCTTAGCATCGTAGAAGTTTTGAGAGAAAAATAACTTGACTAAGGCACATTTAAATTTCTAACTTGGGCTAGTATGTAATTTGAAGCCAAATATGAGAAAGTTCTATGCATAATTTATTGTATCTGTCTAGTGCCAAGAGTGGGTAAAAGCATGGAAGAAAGTAAAAGTGCAGAAGATAGGAACTGTCTGCAAGAGAGTACCAAGGAAACTAAATTTTGAATGAACTTCAGTGAAGTTTGATTTATGTACAATACACTCATTCATTTAAAGGGTAGAATTTGTGAGTTCTGAAAGGTATATATACTCATGGAGCAGTCAAGATACATAATAGTTTATATCATCTCAAAACTTTTCTCATACTCTTTTACAATCCATATTACCTTTTCCAATCCATCTTGACAGAGGCAAGAAACTGTCAGTCTGCTTTTTGTCACTATAAATTGCCTGGTAGTTTGTATAATTTTATATAAGTGGAATCGTATATTAAACATTGTCTTATGTCTGACCTCTTTCACTCAGCATAATAATTTTGAGATTTACTCATACTGTTGTATCAGTAGTAGTTTGTTCCTTTTTATTATTGAATAGAGTTCAGTCATGTAGATATTACATGTATTATTTTTCTCTCAACTCTTAATGGATATTCTCCATTTGATGACTTCTTCCCAGTTCTTAGCTATCGTGAGCATAAATGCAAGGAGCATTTGTATAGAAGACTTTGTGTGAATATATGTTTTAATTTATTGGGGGAAATGGCTAGTATCAAATAGCTAGATTATGGGAAACTTGAAATTTTTAAGAAAATGCCAAATAGTTTTAAAACAATTTAAAACAGTGTTTTAAAAATTTTAAGTTTTTGAGCAACTAAAAATTCCTTCCAGCATTGAATAAGAGTGTTAGTTGCTTAATAAACTCATCTATACTTGCTGAACTCAGTGTTTATCATTCATCCATTCTAATGGGTGTCTGATGGTGTCTCACTGTTTTTTTTTCTTTTGTTTTTTTAAAATTTTTTTATCGATGTGTAACATACATATAGAAAATGCAAAAATGATATATGTACAGCTGGAAGAATTTTCATAAAGTGAACAAATCACCACTAGCCAAGTCAAAAAGTGGAATGGAGAGTGTTAGGTTGCATATAATTTGTTGAAGTGGTAAGTAATTTAAAGCAAAACAGAGTGAGGGTTTGAAGATTATAGGGGGTGTTTTTTTAATTCAGCTGGGGAAAGTCTCTCTAAGAAAATAACGTTGGAACAAAGGATACCTTCATGGAGGGATGGAGCAATACATTCTTAAATCTAGAGTAAGAGTGCCCCAAGCAGAGAGAAGAGCAAGCACGAACACCCAGAGGCTGGAGTATGTTTGGAGTGTGCCCAGAACAGCAAAGGCGCTGCTCCTCTTTGAGGAATCTTTCTCCTGCTTTCCTCCAGTTTCAGGACTGGAGTGGACTATGCATGCAGTGACCATTCCTTGCGCTCATTTTTCTTCTTTGTAGGTCTGTAGATCCATGTAGTACCTGAAAGACAGTACCTGTACCTCTAGTGCCTGTAGTGCCTGTAGTACCTGTAGTGCCTGAAAGACAGCCTTTAATATTTTTTGTTGTGTGGGTCCGCTGGTTCTATACTTCTTTCAGCTTTTGTAAAATGCCACTATTTTTCCTTTTTATTTTTGAAAGATATTTTTGCTGTGTTAGGATTTACAGGCTGACAATTTTCTTTTGTTAGTGCTTTTAAGATCTTGCTCATTGCTTTCTCATTTGTCTGTTTTCTATGAGAAATCTGAAGTCATAGTTGATCTTCCATACCTAATGTGCCTTTTTATCTGGCTGCTTTTAACATTTTCTCTTTGTGAATTATTTTGAGCAATTTAATTATGATATGCTTTATTTAGTGCCATTTTCTTTGTGTTCCTTGTGTTTGGAGTCTGCTGAGCTTTGGGGTATGTGGACTTATAGTTTTCATTATATTTGGAAACTATTTCTTCAAATAACTTTTGTCTCCCTCCATCCTTTGGAGACATTAATTACATGTTTATTCGGTCACTTGTATCACTGTTCACTGATGCACGGTTTATTTTCATTTTTAAACATTTTGTTTTTTGTGCTATGTTTCTTTGTGGATAGTTTCTGTTGCTATGCCTGCAAATTCAATAATCTTTTCTTCAGTATCTAATCTAATCTGTTGTTAATCCCATAAAGTGTCATTTTCGTCTCACATTTTTTAGTTTTCATCTATAGAAGTTGAATTTGTTTTCTTTAAATATTTTTACGTGTTATTTAATTTTCCAGTATATAGAATCAATCACAATAACTGTCTTAATGTTTTTCTCACTAAATAATTATATAGATTGAAATTCATTTTCTGATATATTTTCAAATCATTCATTAAACATTAATATTTACAGTGCAGTTTTCTTTTTATAATTTGGAGCCAGTATATTTTTTCAAACTAAATCTTAAGCCTTGGAGGCACTTAGGTCCTACCTGTGTGATGAATGGACAAAATAGACTTATTGTATGATACAAGAGTTTAAGTCTGTTTTATCCATAATTATTTATGTTTCATTTAATAAAATATATGGATGTTTGTGTGTCACATGTTGTAAGGCAACAGGAGTGCAAAAAAGAGAGTTAAGTGGCAGCATTTCCCACAATTTCTCATACTGGGTCATCCTTATTCCTCGTTCAATGGTAGGGAGTTTGCTACCTCACAAGGTAAACTACTCACTTCTTTGGAATGATCTGCTATTTACAAAGCACTTTACATAGTAATCTGTCCTTGTAGCCACTACCTATTAATTCAATATCTGATGACTTAAACTCATGGAATGTTTCCTTTCCTTCATAGACCCTTTATTTTTTTAAAACAACTGTCATAACTTTAAATGTCTTCTCTTGGTCAGACAACTAGTCATATAACTGATTTCCAAACCCTGGTTGTTCTTTTAAAGGTCTGCATTTTATCTGTGTCTCTTTTAATGTGTAACAGCTCCTCACAAGTAACTCTAGGTATAGCCAGACCACTGCAGAGCACAGTAGAATAATTGCCTTCATTAATCTGGTGACTAGGTGCCTATTAATGTAGCAGAAGCCAAAAATAATTTTTATGATAATCACATTCTGCAATTGATCTTCATTTGGAGATAGCATAATGCAGTGTTAAGGCCATAAACTTCGGAGTTATATAAACCTATTTCCTTATTCTGCTACACACTAGCTATGGAACAAGCATTTTATCTGAGATTCATCTCTTTCTCAGTAAAATGGGGATAATACCCCATACCTTAAAGGGCTGTTGTAGGGCTTCCCTGGTGGCGCAGTGGTTGAGAGTCCGCCTGCCGATGCAGGGGACACGGGTTCGTGCCCCGGTCCGGGAAGATCCCACATGCCGCGGAGCGGCTGGGCCCGTGAGCCATGGCCGCTGAGCCTGTGCGTCCGGAGCCTGTGCTCCGCAACAGGAGAGGCCACAACAGTGAGAGGCCCGTGTACCGCTAAAAATAAAAAAAAATTTTTTAAAAAGGGCTGTTGTAAAGATAACTTTAAATAATGTATGCAGTATGGTAAACATAGAGTGGCTGCTGAATAAATCAGTACATTTCACTTCTGCTTTAATAACATACTTACAAACAGCTGCAGTGAGAGCTCAAACAGATACTGATAAATAGGTTGAACCAAACAAGGCCAAGCACAGAGTGTTGGACCATGGCACTAGATGGTTTCCACCTGCCTGACACAGATCCATAAATCATCACTCTCGGTACAGGCACACAAGCAGGCTCATGTCTATCCAGTGCACTATCAGCTGGCCCATATCACTCTGGCTTGTCCACAAGGACAGCTGAGAAACTTGTCAAATGTTTTTCTGAAATCCAGATGCATTATGTCTAGGGTATTTTTCCTCATCTAGCAGTCTGGTAGCTGTATCAAAAAAGGAAATAAATTTGGTTTGTCATGTTTCATTTACTGAGATCATGCTGAGCCCAAATGTTATGTGCTTTCTTTGCAAGTGTTCACAGACCATCTGTTTTGTAATCTGGACTGGACATTTTGGGGAGTTTACATTAGGTGCTATGATTTTGGCTTTCCCTAGTGTTCACCTTTTTGGAAACTGAGGAGTTCATCCATCTGCAGGTTTCTTGTTCCTTCTCATGTTTTCTTTCTGGACACTTTAAACGTTCTTCAGAAGTTTTGCAGTTAGGGGAACCTTTCTTATATTCTCCTTGCAAAGGAAAATAGGTGCAAAATAGAAGCTCTGTCTCTGTGTTTGATACCTACTGATCATTAACTTTACACATCAAGCTCTGGATTTATTCCTTTCTTGTTCATTTTTTTCTAAATGTAGCTTTATAAGCCTTTTTTCTTAATCCATCTTGTCACAGTCAGTTCTGGGATGTAACCCTCTTCACCTAGTTTTACAGTTTCACAACAGTATTTTCTAGTTTTTTCTTATTGTTTGATATCCTTTCCTTTTGAAGTCGTAGCTCACTGGAAAGCCTTTTCTGTGACCAAAATAATTTTTTTTAGCTATCATTCCACCTGTTCTTCACTTGTGATTACATCACCTGCTTTCTGGTTTTATTTTTCCCCCCTAGAGTGCAACACATTTCCCTTGAGACTTAGCCCCTTATAAAGCTTCTACCCAGAGGATTATACCTTCCTTTTCTCTGAGAATCTTGACATTTATTTTTCTAAACTCACAGGCAGTACCCCTGAGTAGGAGTAGTATTCCCTTCCTTTGATATTAAGAATTCTCAAATGACATGGTTATTTTTTTAAAAACCGAGTTTCCCTTGGCTTCAGCTTATCAGTGAGTTCTTTTTGGTCAGAGTATCCACATATAAATTTATCGGTTCATCAGTGTACTGTAAAATGGGTATAATAATAATAATAATTGTTATTATAATAATTAAAATTCATAGATTGTTCCCTCTGGGCCATAGATATTTTAAGTGTTTAACATATATTTCTACACACATTCCCACCACCAAAAAAAAAAAAAATCAATGAAGTGTGTACTCTAGTTAGCTATGTTTCAGTCAGTTGAGGCTTAGCAAGTTCAAATAATATACCTCAAGTCATAGTAAAGTAAATGGGGTTGTTAGTACTCAGGGTGAGGTTGTCTGACTTTAGGTCTACACACTTATGTTCCTGTTCAAGACTTCATGTTTCAGACCCTTTACTTTTAATAAAATAAGATTGTGGATGTTTAAAGCCCCCCTCATAACTATCTTTCTTTGCCTCCTCTCCAGTTTGTAAAATATTGCTCGTATTCTTTTCCCAACTTACTCTTGTGTGTGTTTTTATACATCATTTTCTCATTTGTGTAACATGCACAAATGCAATAGATCAGATTCTTATCCATGTATTACTTTGGTTTTAGTGGTTTGATATAAATCGCCTTACATAGGCAGTCCTATAACCGGTTTTCAAATCTGGTTCTAAATATCTCCTGCCTTATTTGCATCCCACTGACTTTTATGATGCGTAATGTAACAGGAAGAAAATATCTTTAACTACTGACCTCTGTTTTTTAAAAAATTGTTCTCATATTTTTTCAGTATCTCCTCCTAGATAGCTGACATTGTTATTAAATTTTTACATCTTCCTGACAAATTAAATTTATATTATTATGTAGTAAACCACTTTATCTTTAGTATTGTTTCTGCTTTAATGTCTGTTTTATCTGAGATTAATGCAGCTAAACCAACTTTATTTTGGTACATATTTTTCTATTTATATTTTCAATCTTTGGTGTACGTCTCTTAAACAGTGTGCAGGAGGATATTGCTTGAATATAGTCTGACAATTGCTTTGTAATTGGACCATTTAGTCTATTTACATTTACTGCGATTGCATATATATTTGGATATGCAAATGTATATCCTCTCATGCTGTCTTTTACTATCCATAATTTATATACAATAAGTTTGCCCACTTTAGCTGTACAATTCAATGAATTTTAAACAATTTCTAAACCTATGAAAACATCACTTTCATTAAGACATAAAATATTGAAAGCTCTTTCTTCCTCTTTCTAGTTAATTCACACCATGTGCAGACTTAACCATTCTTCTCGTTTCTATTGCTGTATACATATTACATTTGCCAATTTAGACTCATATGATACTTGCCTCTTTATAATGGGCTCTTTCTTTAAGTTAATACTTTTAGAGATTCAATCATGTTGCATGCTTTTCCTTTTTTTTTTGAATTGATTTTATTTATTTATTTATTTATGGCTGTGTTGGGTCTTCACTGCTGTGCATGGGCTTTCTGTAGTTGCGTCCAGCAGGGGCTACTCTTCGTTGCAGTGCGCAGGCTTCTCCTTGTGGTAGCTTCTCTTGTTGCGGCGCATGGGCTGTAGGTGTGTGGGCTTCAGTACTTGTGGCACCAGGGCTCAGTAGTTGTGGTTCGCGGGTCTAGTTGCTCCGTGGCATATGGGTTCTTCCTGGACCAGGGTTTGAGCCCGTGTCCCCTGCACTGGCAGGTGGATTCTTAACCACTGTGCCACCAGGGAAGTCCCTGTTTTTCCTTTGTATTATTAACTAGTATTCCATTATATAAACATAGCATTATTTATATATCCATGTACTTTTTGATGAGCATATCAATTGTTCACACTTCATAACAATTTAAAATAAAACTGCTAGGAACATGATTTATAAGCATTTTTGGACATATTTACTATTGCTCTTGGGTAATTTGTTGAATCACAGAGTAGGTGTGTATTTAACTTCATAAAAAATGACCAAATTATTCTCAAAAGCAGTTTTACTATTTTATATTTCCACTAGCAATATATGAGGATTCCAGAGGCTCCACATTCTCTCAAACACTTAATATTCAGTCTTTTTAATTGTAACCATTTTAATTGTAACCATCATTTAATTTTGGTTTCAGTTTGCATCTCCCTGATTATGACTGGTGTTGAATAACTTATGACATATTTATTAGCCACTTATATTTTCTTTTATGAATGATTTGATTATTTAGGCAATTTAAAAAGTAAGTTTTATAATTGACTTAGGAATTTTGTAATATATTCTAGATACAAATACTTTACATAGTGATATATATATTGTGAACATTTCCCCTCTGTCTCTGACTTATCTTTTCATTTTCTTAACAGTGAATTTAAAAAAAAAAAGCTTTTAAATTTTAGAATAGTTTCAGATTGACAGAAAAAATTGTAAGACAGTTAAATAGGGATTCCCATATACCCTACATCCAGTTTCTCTTTTGTTACTACCAATTTATACCCTATTATTGCTTAGTGTTTTAGTGTTATCTTGTTAACTACAGTTTAATACTATTATTGTTATCTTTGTTATTGTCATTTATCAATATTAGCTTAGATTAGCTTAGTTTCACTATAGAGTGATCAAAACTCTTGTCAGTGGAGAGGACCTATTTCAGGGTCTTCCCTGCAGTCAGCATAAAGCAGTAGTGGCTAATAATAAATACTGAGGGAGCATCTCATCATATAGCAAAATGACTTAAAGAAACAATGTCAAAATGATTTTTTATTATACTTTTGTCATTGCCATTGAGTGTCCCTGGTTTGGAAAAAGCAAAACAAAACAAAGCATATTATTCCACATGATCTTTGCCTAATTTATCAAAATTGATCCTAAATATTTAGAGAATATTTTAAAAGATCAACTAAAATACAAATAAAATTATTACTTTAGAATATATTGAATTTTCAGTTTCAGAAGGTAATTACAGAGGGTGATATCAACTCCACCCAAAGGGAGATAATAATGTAAATTTACATTTTATAGAGATGAACCCAAGGGTCAGAGAAGTGTATCCATCAAATGCATATGACTGGTAATTGTCTAAGAATAAGTATTTAATCTTCAAAAGCCACACTCTTTTTATAGCTGTGTTTTTAAAACTTTTTATTTTTAGGTAATTTTAGACTTACAGGAGAGTAAAACTTACAGAAGAGTTGCAAAAACACTATAGAGCTGTCCCACATGCCCTTCACCAAGGATTGCCTAATTGAAATCTTATATAACCAGAGTATTATTATTGAAACTACAAAATTAGCATTGGAACAGTACTATTATCTAAACTACTGAATTCATTTGGACTTAACCAGTTTTTCCACTAATGTCTTTTTCGTGTTCCAGGATCCAATCCAGAATGCCATATTGCATTTAGTTATCATGTCTCCTATGTGAGTCTTCTTATACTGCATAACAAAATGCCACATCCTGGGTAGTTTAAAGGACAGAATTTATTTCTCACAGCTCTGGAGGTTGGAAAGTCCTCCAAAATTAAGGTGGCAGCTAGGTAGCTTTCTGGAGAGAGCTGTCTGCTTGGCTTGCAGATGGCAGCCTTCTCACTGTGTCTTCATATGGCTGAGAGTAAGCACTTGGTATCTCTTCTTATAAGGACACTAATCTTATTGGATTAGGGACCCACCATTATGTCTTCATTAACCTTAATTATTCCTAAAGGTCCTATCTCCAATTACACTGGAGGTTAGGGCTTCAACATGTGAATAGGTGGAAGGCACAATTCAGTCCATAGCACCTCCTTAATTGTCAACAATCTGACAATGCTTCAGTCTTTTCTTACGTTTCATGACTTTACAGTTTTGAAGAATACTTGGTTATTTTGTACAGTGTACCTCAGTATGGATTTTTCTGATGTGTTCTCATGATTAATTCAAGTTTTGCATTTCTGGGAAGAATATCACCAAGCTGAATACCATACCTTCTCAGTGCATCGTACCTGGAGGTACATGATTTCGATAAGTTTTATTACTGGTGATGCTAACTTGATCACTTGGTTAAAGTAGTGTCTGCCTGTTTTCCCCACTGTAGATTTATAATGTCCCCTTTTGTAATGAATAAGTATTTATTTTGGAGATGCATTGAGACTCTACAAATATCTTGTTTCTCCTTAAATTTTTCTTTCACTGATTTTTAGCACTTATCTGTTCAGTAGATCATGCAGCAATTATTACTGTGGTGTTCTAATGGTGTATGTGTTCCTTGTACAGTTATTAATTTGAATTCTTTTTTAAGGAAGAGTTTTCCCTTCTCTCTCATTTGCTTCTATATTCATTTATTTATTTTTATCAGTATGGACTAAACATGATTTACTTTATTTAGTGTGGGAAATACAATCAAATACTACTGTTACTTATTTTGTATCCCAAATTGTTCCAGCTTTGGCTGTTGGGGGCTCTTTCAGGTTGGCTCCTGTGCTTTTTTGACATACCATTCTTTTTTTTTTTTTTTTTTTCAAACTTCCATACTTTCTGTCAACAGAAAGTGTTCCAGACTCGACTTGTAATTTTATCTGACCCCAATTTGGAATCAGCTGCTTCTCCAAGGAATCCTGTTACTGTTGTTGGAAAATGATATTTAGAAACCAGGATCTGAATGCTAGGTGTGCTCATTGCTTCGTCCTTCAACAGGCAGTGCTTCTAGTCCCTCTTCAGGACACAGAGCTTGGAAATATGTGTACACATATTAACCCATGTATATATATATATATATATATATATATATATATATATATACCCACACACACATATCCACATACTTATGTTTATCTATGTAAAACATGAGTTCATACTGATAACACTGACTCCAATCTATATTTGGAGTTTATATGCATATCTATATCTATTTCTATATCTATCAATACAGGACTTATTATAGCCTTCCCCCTTTATTTATAGATTCTTTCTTCAACAGTGAGAATCTGGCTCTCATATATTAACTTTTTTCTTCAACCCTAGTAAATATGTACTTGTCAAATTGGCAGTTCTTACTCCTGTGACAAACACATTTACCTAACAGAATACGTTTATGTACAGTGCCCTTTGGTACCTTACAGCACGCAGTCAAGTCGCTCTTTCCTAAAATTACTTAGGTTGGCTCCTTTCTCTCTGCCCACTTCAGTGTGGTTATATGATTGATTTGTGATACAGTTAGATCCATTTGTCTCCCTTCCACCTTGGGTTTTCCTCAACATCTTGGTGGATTTTAAAGACAACTTACATGTAGTAAAAATTCATTTTGTGGTGCTGAGTCCTATGGCTTCTGACAAAGTCCTAGAGTGACATATCTACTTTTACTGTTACTTATGACATGGTTACATTTCTACTAAAATTCCTTCATGCTCCCCTTTTGTTGTCAACCCCTACACCCACCTCTGCTCAAATCTCTGGCAATCTCAGATCTTTTTTTTCCTCTATAGTTTTACCTTTTCTAGAATGTCACATAAATATAATTTTGGAAAACTCCTGGTCATTATTTCTTCAAATAGTTCTTTTTTTCCTCTCTCTTACTCATCTTACTCTTCTCTTCCTTGGATTACAATTACATATGTATTGGACTATTTTATATCATTCAACAAATCCTAGATAGTCTGTTCTTTACCTCTTCTCTTCCTATTTTTCTTTAGTGTTTTAACTTGGGTAATCTCTATTGACCTATCTTCAAGTTCACTGTTTCTTTTCTTAGCTTTATTGAGTTTACAATGAACCCATCAAAGTCATTCTTTATTTCTAATACTTTTTAATTTCTAGCATGTCCATTTGATTCTTTCCTATAGCTTCCGTTTTTCTACTGAAATTACATAACTGATGTTACAGATTTCCCACCTTTTCCACTAGAGCCTTTAATATATTATTTATAGCCACTTTAAATTGCCCGTTAGAAACTTCCAAAATCTATGTCATACAGAAATCTTGTTTTGATGATTACTTTGTCATTGAGAAGTAGTTTCTGTTGTTTGGGTGGTTGGTTGGTTTGTGAGAGTTTTATATATATATTTCTGAAAGTCAAACATCTTGTGCAGATCAGCAGAGACTGAGACAAACAGTTTTTACTCCTGGAAGTGGGTGTGCTTGTCCTTCATCGTCTTTAAATGCAGTCTATTGAATTAGTTAGGAGTTGTGCTGTGTTTGAGAAGCATCGTTGCTATGTTTATCCTCAGTTCACCACAATCTTCAAATTCTTCTAATGATACCTAGTATTTAGACTGATAAGCTAGTTTGGCAAAGAGGTTTTTCCTTAACCTCTGTTCTACCCTCAGTTTTAGGTGCTGTATTCCTAGACAGAATCTCTTTTTATGCTCCTGTCCCTTATTCCACAGTTATTTGTCACCTAACACTGGTTAGCCTGAGGGTATGTGGCAGATTAGGTAGGCACTGTGTCCAGGGGCCTCGGGGGTGTGGTCTGCTCAGTTCTCTTGCTCCTCTCCAAGTGATTCCTCTTGAGACAGGCTGGGACCTACCATCTGGGACCCTTTGCTACAATGCTTGCACCTGGACAAATGTCTCTTCGAGCAGCAAAATACAAAGAAACTATAAGGGACCAAACATAACTGCATGCATGCACAGGTGGGGCAAATTACAGACAACAAGATACACAAAAAGACCAAAAAGCCCAACTGCCACTTCTGAAGAACCAGGAATAAAAGCAAGGGGTTGGGAGCAAAAACAGGGTACTGCACATGCCCCCTGCACACAGTACCACCAAAGGGGTGGGCAGACTCGTAGGTCACCCCTCCGGCCTGACCCCTGGACTTGCCCCTACCCTCACCCCATATAAGGATCCAGCTCTCCCCGCCTTGGGAGCGAGCAAACAAGGGAACTTATTACTTGTTCTTGTTCCCCACCTACTGCAGCAGGGGCCCCAATAAAGGCTTGCCTGAATTTCTTGTCTGGCCTCTGATCAATTTCTATTAGTTAAGGAGGCCAAGAACCCTGGTCAGTAACACTCTGGCCGCATACATAATCCTTTCCTCCTCATGGTGGTGGGGGGCCGATTTCTACCCCCTCCTTCTTTTTCCTCTTCCCAGATGCAGTGGGTTTTCACCAGTGTCCTTGGAATGATTGTTGTTTGTTGCCTGCCCCCCCACAGATGAAAGCACCAGAGGGAGATGGAGGAGGAGCTGGGTACAGATTGTGCTCATTCCCTCCTCCAGGATTGTACCATCAGGAACATTTTCTTACAAGTTTCTCCAGTCATTTTGTGTGTGTGTGTGTGTGTGTGTGTGTGTGTGTGTGTGTCCAGTGCTGTTTGTGGAGAAAAACCCTATTAAGGGCTCAGATTCCTCAAGGTCTGTGGCCCCCAGGGGCTCACACTCTCTTGTCAATACACAGTGAGCCTCCACCGAATTCCTCGGCCTCTCTAGAGGGACTCTTGTTATCAGCTGCTTGTCAGTGTGCATGTTATGTCTCCCTCGATTTTGGTGGCTGCCTATCCATAGGTTTTAGACCCAGTTAGCTGACAATAATCTCAGCTCAGCCTCAAGAAAATTCATGAATTTGCATTTGTTTCTTTGTAGGGGTGGAAGTGATGCTTTTTCCAGCTCTCTAGATCCTAAAAGGAAACCACAAGTCCTCCCAAACTCCATGCTCTCCACACCCAAACTCCTTCCAACACACCGCTTTTAAGAGTTTTACTTCATTTTCTCTGAAGGATTCATATGCCATTCTTATTGCTTGTGCTCTTAACTTGAGAAATGTTCTCAGGGAATTATTTTTCTATGTGAGAAGATTTTTTTTTTCCACATAGAATATAGGTAAGGATTAGGGGTAGATAGATATTTAAAGAATACACATTCAGTTGAATCTATGTATAAAACTGGAAACGGGGGCAGAAGTAGTGCTCACCTTTATCAACTGTCAATTTAATATCTGTGCCAAGTAATGCATTGAATGAACACTTTCAGTGAAAGACAAGGTACTTGACTCTTTTTCCTGATTTTGCTGATGTTCATTCTGGTTAATGTGTTGATGTTTCTTTAGTTTCTGAGCTTCTGCTTCCTCATTGGTCAAAAGATTTTCAATTGACTTTAGAAATAATGTTTTGCATTTGGTAGCCTGGCTTTAGTAATGACATAACTATAAACCATTAATTTTAAAATGTTTTGGCGATATTGCGGCGAGCCGCTTCTGACCAGCAGAAAGACGAGTCACCACACGCTAGATTCTTCTCGTATCACACTTTATTGGAGTACAGCTTGGTTTCAGACAGATGGAGGGAAGACCCCGAGCTTTGTTCACACTGGCTTTTTATAATGCACTATAACCTGTGGCAACCTGTGGTTGGCTGGTTAATTCAACCTGTGGTTGGCTGGTTAACTCAACCTGTGGTTGGCTGGTTAACTCAACAAGATATGTGCTGTTCACAATTTATTGGTTGCAATTCTGATCCTTTATTAGCATATTGGCTCGTCGTGGCGCATGTGTGGCACATTGCCTTTGGGCTACTCCCTGATAAGTGTTATCTGCGAATGGCAGAACAACAGCTTCCCACGTTATCTGCGGCATGGCAGAACAACGGCTTCCCACATCTCCCCCTTTTTGTTTTCTTAGACCCAGGAGCTGAATTCGAACAATGTCCGCACAAGCGCTCACCCCATGGGATGCTCGCTGAGCAAGAGTTAGTTCGAGAAGCTGGCTCATCACCCTCCCCGTCGTGCAATGTCCATACAGACCGCGGAGTGCAGGGGCTGATGTTGCCTCGTGATTCCCATCAAAAGTGCAATGGTCATAAACCTTTTTGTGCAAGGGCAATCACTACGGGTCGTTCAAGATGGAGATCCAGGCGCCAGGGGAGTCGCCTTTACTAATGGCCACCAATGCCTGCGTGAACAACATCTTATCTCGCTTTGTCCGAGTTCGCAAACGACATATCAACCACAGGCACACCACAAGTCCTGCCATGCAACACACTGCAAACATCCCTACACCGACCCACTCCTTAAAGAAGGTAAAGGCAGAGGACAGCCAGGTAGTAAAGTCCCCAAGCGTAACGGGGTATAGCCTAGTAGCATTTAAAGTCTTAATCTGTATCTTCTGGTTTAACAGCATCAATTCAGCCTCTCGGGACCAATTTCCTCTCAGGAAATTGCCAATCTCCCTGTTCCGGTTTAGGGCATCTGAAACAGGAAGAGGCGTGATACAGAAATGTTCTAGCTTTTGTATACATCCTACTTGTAGGATGCTGTAAACATCCTCCACGGTTTCTTCCAGCAAGTCTACTCGCTGATTAAGTGATAAAATCCCATTCATCAGATGGTTATTAAATTTATTTTGATCCTCCAAAATCCGGGAGGTTTGGGAGACTATAGTATTTACCGCCTGTGCAGTTTGTACTTGATTAGCCATGGTCACTCCAGCGGTGACCGCTGCAGCAGCAGATATCGCGACCGCGGTGACTATGGCAGCTGTTACGCCAAAGTCTCGCTTTTCGCGCAGTAAATTCAAAAGAGGAAAATTGTTGGGGTCTGCCTGGACTGGGATGGGCACAAAGGTAGGTACCCTGACCAATAAGGCAATCTGCGCCACAGAGCCATTCCAACATTGTGATAGCCAGCATACACTGTCGTTACCACAGTTCTGACTATCATTAGTTAATAAAAACATAAATGGCGACTGTACACAAACCGAAGCTGCTGCTCTGGAATAATTATATAACCTAGATGCATAAGAGGTCACACGAAGCTTGTATCGTGCCCCATTGGACGTTTTTGCCACTCCACTAGCATTAAAAAGGGTGCCATTACTATCTTGTAACATAGCAAAAGGGGAAATGTCTGTACTTGCCCCTACTTGATTTCTCAATAGCCAAGAAAAGAAAGGCCACCCTTCATAGTACCATTTTCTCCTTACATAAGACTTTAAACCTGGGGAAAACTGAAATCCGGAGGCAAGCTGACACGTAGCATAAGTTTGTTCCTGGCAAGGGGTAAAAATTGGAGGCGTATTGACAATGGCAGCGCAGTAAGGAGCAATCCTGGTCCGGTTAGACTCAGTGCAATTTTTTGTATTGTTCGGTAGGGGGACCACGCCCTCATGTCTCAAAAGTAAGGTGGTAACATTCACTGCATCCTGGCTAGAGTTCCCTGTACCAGAGCCAGAATGGTGACCCTGTGATATTTTGGTCAAGGCTTCATTTAGCATAGGCAGAGGAACCTGATTTCCCGTAAGTGGGTTATTCCAGGCAGTCAAGGTTTTTCGAGCTAAATGAATGCAGTCCACAGAGGCGTTCCAACTAAAACAAAGGGTGTTATTTAAAACAAACTTTGTAGCATTATATTGCACCCATTCATCGCCTAACGATACAGTGCAGGCTGTATTCATCTCACAACTGGTGGAATAAAATATTGGAAGCACTCTGCTATGGGAATGGACCGGCAGAGGAACTGGCCAGGACCGGCTAATTCCCCAAAACATCTTGTCCTCCGCCTTGAGTAGAGAAAGGCCCGTCAACACCATCCAGCCCAGCATCATCCCTTGAGCGCCCTGCATCGCCCTTGGGATCCTCTTCCACGACTCTTGTCAATCTTGTTGGGACCCAAATTGGATCTTGATCCTGCGGAAAAACACAAAGAGATCCCCTGGATCGCGCAACAACGCGATCCGGGCCTTTCCATCGATTGGTCAATACATCTTTCCACATCACTATACCATGTTCCTTTTGTTCATGTATAGTATGGCGTTCAGCAGAAGTTTCTTTCTCATCATGTAAATTTAAAAAATTAATAGTAAATAAGGCAAGCGACAATTTCTGCTTCGGGGTGCAATTCTCTGTTATTCCCCCTTTTTGTTTTAAAAGCAATTTTTTAAGTGTGTGATTAGCTCGCTCTATTATATTTTGGCCTTGTGGATTGTAAGGCAGGCCCGTAACATGTTCTATTTGTATTTTTTGACAAAAGAGAGCAAAGCTCTTGGAACTATAAGTTGGGCCGTTATCTGTCTTTAGTGTAGCAGGCTTGCTTTAGGCTGCCCAGGCTTCAAGGCAATGAGTAATAACATGTTGAACCCGTTTTCCAGAGAGAGGGGTAGCATGTACCACCCCGGAATAGGTATCCACAGATACATGAACATACTGGAGTTTCCCAAAGGAGGGAACATGAGTGACATCCATCTGCCACAGCTCGTTTGGGGACAAACCTCTGGGATTTACATCAGTCTTTTGGGCCGGCAAAAATTGAGCACAAGTGGAACAAGATTTAACAATATGTCTGGCTTTGGCTCTAGTAATGAAGAACTTTTTTTTCAATATAGCAGATGATACATGATATAGCTCATGAAATGCTTGTGTTTGTTGCTTTTGATCTAAGGATAAGTAAACATGTGTTGCCATATCAACTTGTTCATTGGCTTTTGCCATTGGACCAGGCAACAGGGAATGAGCCCGTATATGGGTAACATAAAAGGGGTGTTGGCGGCGCAATATCTGAAACCTTATTCCGGCCAACAAGGATGCCATTGTGTTGGATGATCGAATATGGGGGGTCATTTTGAGATGTTTCATTGCATTAACCACGTACAATGAATCAGAGATCAAATTAAAAGGTTCTTGAAATCGTTGAAAAACTTCCAAAACCACATGACATCCCACCACTTGAGGAGCATCAGGTCGATAGTCTATAACGACAGGATGCTGACCCTGAACCATATAAGCCTTTTTTCTGGATTTTGATCCGTCTGTATAAATGGTCAGGGCATCATTTAGTGGTCGCTCTACAGTGACCCTTGGAAAAATGACAGGTTGTTGGATAATGAATTTCAAAATTTCACTCTTGGGCAAATGGTTATCAATAATTCCAGAAAAGGTATAAATAAGTATAGACCATTCAGAGGTGGTAGCAGTTAAGATTTCTATTTGTTCTTTAGTATAGGGAACTACAAGTTTTTCCGGTAACATTGCAAAGGTGGAAACACATTGTTTAATACCCAAGAAGGCAATTTCAGCAACCATAGATGGATAGTGAGACAGCGTCTTTATTCCCAGAGACTTGGTGTGAATCCAAAGCAAAGGCCCATCTTGCCAAAGAACACCTGTTGAAAATTCTAAGGTTGGAAGAACACACATCTAAATAGGCAAGGCATTGTTATAACGCTGTAATTGTGCTTTCATAAGAGCCTGTTCCACCTTCTGAAGAGCTGTGTGGGCCTCGGGGGTCATGTGACGCGGGGAATTAAGATCAGGATTACCTTCCAATACAGCAAACAAAGGCTGTAATTCAAAGCGAGTCAGACTCAAATACGGTCGAAGCCAATTAATATCCCCAAGCAATTTCTGAAAATCATTCAAAGTTGTTAAATGATTAGTTCTAATTTCAATTTTCTGAGGTATTATTGTGGTCTTATTTATAACGGTTCCCAAAAAACTAATAGAATTTCCCTTTTGAATTTTTTCAGGGGCCAAATATAAACCTCTAGTCTCCAAATTTATTGATAAATCTCCTAAAACCTGCTCAAGCAGTGTCATGCTGGGGGCTGACAGCAAAACATCATCCATATAATGAATGATTTTAACATCCGGGAACTTCTCCCGTATCGGCTGTAAGGCAGTGTCAACATAAAGCTGGCACATGGTGGGGCTATTGGCCATACCCTGAGGAAGCACGACCCATTGATACCTTTTATCAGGCCTTTCATGATTAATTGAGGGTAATGTAAAGGCAAACCTCTCCTTTATTTGGGAGGGCACGCCACGCTTGCATGCCAATCTGGTTTATTTGGCCATAAACCTCTACCGGAAACACCGTCTGATTATTTAACTATTGGCCCTGTAGTGGCGCATGTGTGGCACATAGCCTTTGGGCTACTCCCTGATAAGCGTTATCTGCGAATGGCAGAACAACAGCTTCCCACGTTATCTGCGGCATGGCAGAACAACGGCTTCCCACACGATGTCACTGTAATAAAGAGTTAGTTCATTTATTCAATCATTTAATGAATATATAATAAATATTTATTGAGCTCCTCTTTTTTAGCAAATACCATTCTAGGCACAAGGAATTCAAAGTGACTAAGACAGGCAAGGCCACTGGACAGGTAGAGCTTCTATTTTAATTATGCAGAATGATTAAAGAAAAAAGCAAATAAACATAAGTTTTCTTTTTGAAGGGTTTAGTGCAATTAATAAAAGAAAATTGGGATTACTATTTTAGTCACCCAAGGACATTTGGAAAGGATGATATTTGAATTGAGATATAAAACAATGCGGAGGATCCAACTGTGTGACTATCTGGGAGAAAAGAAAAAAAATACACACACACACACACACACACACACGTAGATATCGTCTATCAATCTTATATATTATTATATATAGATAGATAATAAAAATATTTATATATATATATGGAAAGTAATAAGTAATAGACTATGACTGATCAGCAAATGGCTTGAAATAGGAGGATGTTTTCTCCATTTCCACTCTAAGTAATTTAAAACTATTCAAGATAATCATTAGTTCTAATCCTGGAACACATTATAAGGTAGCGTGATCTACAGGATGCACTTTCATCTTCACACAGTTTTAATGTGATTTTCACAAAGTATTAGATCAGCCTCTTTGTGCAATTAGAAAACACCTAAGATCTTCCAATCAATCAAAGCACTTGATGGCTCTTTATCGTAAGAGAGGAAAAAGATGTAACTTCATGGTCCATTGCTAATGGGTTGTTCCACTGTTGTGGTGAATAGCATGAGTTTCTTCTACATCTAAGGTCTCTGAATTAAATAGATTAAAAGATTAGTGGGAGCCCAGTGATGTATTAGTGTGTGTGCAACCAATTATGATCTGTTTTTAACTTAGTTTTATCACAGTCTGAGTTTGTATTAGAAAACTTTTTCACTTGGTGTGGGGAGGTCAGTCTTCAATGACATTGTTTACAGCACAACAAAATTATTTCATAAGATAAAAAGTTTCCTCTGGTGCCTTTGATATCCTGAATTAGCTGTCAACAGCAGCACAAATTAGTTGAAACAAACATACAAATAGACAAGCATTACTGGTAGAGATTGGAGTTTTAAATTCTAGTCCAATATGTATTCCCAATGAACTGTCTCTGGTCAAGTTACTAGATATTTCCTACTTAGTGTTCACATTATTTATTAAAGGTACCAAAATGCATTACCCCATTGGTCATTACCTCTAGGAACCTGCTATAATGTAAAAGATTCTAGGCTGTAAGGCCTTTTGCTAGTCAAAAGCTGAGGGAATTTGTTTGCTACATGGAAGACTATATTTCTTGGGAGACAGATAATGTTCTTGTCCATACCTGACACAGAGTGAGAGAACTTCACAAAGACTTTTATAAGTTTTCAACGTATAATAAAGTCCCATTGTTTTTATCATCCCACTACAATAATTAGAATGACATAATTGTGTGTGAATGTTAAAAGATATTAGTAGGTGACTTGCTTTTACAGGCTTTTCCTGGGAAGTTTGATATTCCATAGAGGCATGGTCAGATTCTTTGGCACCCCAGGCCACAAACATCCATTTTTAATCTTTCTCAATCTACAGTAAATTAGCTCTAAGTGAAAGTTAACATAGAAAAGCCATTATGCAGATATGTCCATTAAAAGTCATGTTTCTTTACAGGCCAATGGGGAGGGGGAAGTCCAAATTTCCTGATCTTACAGTTCTGCCTATAATTAATGTCAAGACTCCTTTTTCAATTCATAACTCAAAATCTCAATGTCTGAAATTCTGTGCTAGTACAATTCTTTTCTTACCATGATATTTACAGAGCAACTATTGTGTGCAAACCCCTATATTTATAGAACTTGTGCTTGCCATATTCCAATCATCGTCATCCTGGGCTATAGCGATGCAATTGGTCCAAGTAATTCTGAAAGGCCTCCTTGTTGCATAATAGTCCTGAAGAAGTAAACTTCAGATAGTTTTGTGGATCTATGAAATTTTAGGCATTTTTAATTTAAAGTGCCTCACGGGGTCTTTTGACTCAGGACTTTAGGAAAACAATGAAAAGGATCTGAGAAGGCAAAACAATTGTAAGAAAAATGACACATAAACTTACTTAACTGGTAACTTGTTACATAATCATATTAGTTTATGGCATATATGTGACAAATAGGTTTGATTCATTTAGTCAACAGTTCTGCCTTTCAAAATAATAGCTAGTCTTCAGACATGGGTAGTATATAGAATTAGGTACTTGGTTGACCTGAATCATGGACTCCTGCTTTCTTTTTGCTTCTCTTTTCTATTTCAACTGCTATTCCTTTTTGAGACCCTAAATTACTCTTGTTTGGACCATTGTGATAATCACCCAGTTGGTCTTCTTAGAGTTAATGGTACAAGATACCACAATGCTGCTTAAGTTGACTTTTATAAAATAAAAATGTTCTCATGTTATTTATCTACTTTATATTCTTTACTGGTTTTCCATTTCCTCTTGGATAAATTCCAAGTTGTTTTCTGCAATACCTTGGCTTATTAATTTATTTTTAATAAAGTAGGTATTTATTGTGTTTAGGCACTTCCCTAGATTCAGGGGCATAGAGCAAACAAAGCATAAATCAGAACCCTATTCATGCCTCTAGACTTCCTGTTCTTACAATCTACCTTCTATTCATGCTGAAATCTCTGCTCTTCCTAGAAAGCAACATAATCTGCCAAGTATCTGTGATCACAAAATTCTTTCAGCACAAAGTATAAAAGAACACACGAAGGCTGATGATATGTGTTGGATAAATGACTGAACTCATCTTCTGAGCACTATTATATGCCAGTCTCTGTATAAGGTGCTGGGGATACAACTATGAAGAAAATCAAAGTTCCTGCCCTCATGGAGCTTACACTCTAGTGTTCAAAGTATACAGAGGCAAGTTTGCAAATTTGCACAACAGACATTTTGCTACTGCTACTATTTCAGTATTTGTGAACTGCCCTGTGATCATCCCTAGAAATATTTATGTTTTCATGACTTTATCTGGGATTGTTTTTGTTTATTCTTTATCTTCTGCTATATTTGTGACCTGCCTTTGCTTATTTTCTCAATAGGAAGCCTCTTGGTCCTTTATAAGCAGGACAACTGCTTATTGCCTTGTACATTGTACGCTTCGCATTCACAGAGATGTGTGTCATGACTGGCACTCTAAAGTTGGACAAGTCAACATCCAAACTCACTAACTTAGCAGTCTATCAGAATCACTGGAGGAGCTTAAAATTACACATTCTGAGGCTCCATCTCTTAAGAATCTGATTTGCTATGTCTGGAATGAAGCCCAATATGTGATGTGTTTTAAAGCCATCTCCTTCTCCTCTCTATCTCCTCCATCCCTTCACTCCTCTAATCCCCCATCTTATGATTTTGACTGTCTCTCATGTCTGAAAATCACTACTTTAAGCCACTGATGATGGGGACTCCCTTTAAAATTACTGTAGCAATTCTGACTATACTGTGTCATGCTCACTCTATTTCAAGCTTAAACTTTCTCTAATGTGAATTTAAATTAGGCTTACACTCTATCCAGTTTACTCAAGATAGAATACTCAGAATTGTCTTTAACACATTTTTACGTCCCAGTCTCCATAGTTAGTCATCAAGCCATTGGATTTGGCCACTATTGTGAATTTCAAATTTCTCCTTTCATCTCATTTCTCACAGCCACTGCCCTGGTTAATTCTGAATCATGCCTCTCCAGAACTCTTCCAATTACCTCCTAGCAGCTCTCTCTGCTCTACTCTCTTGGCCCCTTTAATCCAGTTCCTACACTTCCTCATGAGTGATTTAACTGAAAAACAGAACCCAATCACCACTCTCAAGTTTAAAAATATATTAATTGGCTCCCCATTGTCCATAGCATTAAGTCTAAACTTTCTGACGTGAAATTTAAAGTCAGTCTCAATCCAGTTGAATCTTTCTATTACGTCTCTAAATATTATATTTACCCTGTCTTTTGTCCGCTGCCAGCTACTAAACACATTATGCATTCTCCTCATTCCTTGTTTATGTTACTTCCTCTGCCTGAATGCCACCTTCTGTCTTACTTTTTTTTTTCCCATCCATCAAGGGACAATTATTTACACTTTTCTGCTCCAGTGTCCTTTTTCTTGGATTTTTTTCTCTTGGTAGAATCATGTAGAATTTGATGGCATGGGCGAATGCTCTTATATTAAGTATTAAAATGAAGATGTTTACAAAGCTATAGTTACTATACAGATCTAATTTTGTAACAATTTTATACACACACACACATACACAATGTGATGGATTGTGTTGTATTTGACTCAGTTGGGAAGTATATGATTCCAGTTTAGTGTTTGATAAAAGAGGAACTTAAATAAATTTAGAAGACAGAGTAAAAAAGCAGTCATTCCTCTCTGAAATTCTGCCATGATGGACGGGCACAGGTTCCTTGGCAATTTCCTGCTTTGCCTTACTCTCCTCTGCTTTTTGTCCAGTTCCTCCAAAACAGGACACTTGTTTGTGAACCCATAGAAGCAGGAGCTATACAGACACACCCAGAGCCCTCTCCACAAGCTCCCACATTGCTGTCCCACTTCAGGAGCTGATCAGCTTATTGTTTGATGACCTCTTCTCTGAACCTATGACCGCCCATGCTAGACCTTTAATTACACAACTTCTTCCTTGCTGTCCCATCGCACTCATATTGATTCTGTTTCCACAAGTGAGCCTGACTACCACATACATGGGGAGAGATAGAGCAAGTGGGCAGTGGGTGAGGAGTGGGAGATGCAGCAGTAAAGAATAAATATACCAAAATATTAAATGTACATCCTTCAGAAAAAGCCAACAGACACATCATCTCAGGTAATTATGTGACCTAGGTTTATCTGATCCTGTGATTCATGGGACTTCTGTTTCCCGTTAGAGAGCCTTTGTGTCTGATTGTCTGTTTTTGATTACCTAAAGGAGAATACTTCCACCAGAGGACCACCCACTGAACTGGGAGTTTATTCTGCTTTTTGGCCATTTGGGGCTTCTCAGACAGCACAGACAGGCAGCAAAGGAGATTACCTTGGGTTGAGGTGATTGTGATCATCAAGGGAATAAGATTGTTGCTGTACAGTGAGAGCAGGGAAAAGAAGTAAGACGGGAGCCAAGGTGATTCTCAGAGTGCCTTTTTGTGCCACACTAACTTTATACAGTCAAGACTGTTCAGTGTTCAGAACTCTCAGATATTAAGGTTTGAGTCATTCATCAGGAAAAAGACCCCAAGCAACTGAGATGCTAGCTGAAGGGAAGGGAACAGATACATGGAAACGAATGTGGTGGATCAAGTCATAAATAAATAGAGGCTTAAGACCAGTTGCAGAAATAACAATTTTAGCTGCTACCCACTTTCATTTTATTTCCAACTGTTTTTCTCCTCTTAAATTTTCCACAATTTTATGTTGGGTGTGTTAATTGTGATTATCCCTACAGTTGAGCCAACCAATAGCTTACAAAATATTGAGATAAATCGTAAAACCCAAAGAGAAATGGGCATCCAGTCCAGAGCTTCTGGGCATCGTGTTGTACAAATGAATTGATTTGGGATTTCATCTCTTTGGAGATAGCATGAATGTATTACTCTCAGTTGTGCATAAAGACAGCCTCATTATGTGATAATGGAATTTTTTTTCCTGAAGTCTGACTATGGGTATAAGGGTATACATATGTTTTTGGGAAATAGAAAGAATCAATTGTGGAGTATATTTGTCATTCTTTCAGTGTCCCTTTAACTTCAACTCCCATCTTAATTTGAGATTAATTTGTCATCATGTGCATCTGTGAAAACCGACGAAGGGAGATCTTTTCTTTCCATAAATCCTGGGCACACAAATCTGATTTTACCAAAAGGATGCTTCTACCAATGATTTTTGCAACTTAACTGAGTGACAGACATGCTTAAGAAGTTTAAAGTTTCTTTTCACTAGCCTGGCCATAATGGCTATACCCAGAGTCCAGCAGCAGTGGTGTCCACAGACCCTGTGATGATGGCACCAGAAGCTGGGTCCCATCCAAACTCTTCCTACTGCTGGCACTAGCTGTGGCTTCTGTTTCCCACTTATCGTGGTTTTCTGCTTACATTTCAAGGATTCAATATTTAGTTTTCCCAAACATTTTGTGTGATATCTGCCACTTTCGAATAAGTTGTTTTTCTGTTTATGTCACCCAAAGTCACTCTCTGCTTCTTGCAACAAAGAGCCTTGTACTACTTCTAATGTGTTTGCAATCCTTCTTGTGTATGTGTGTGTGTTTACTTCTTTCTGAGGTGCGTCCTGTGAAAACTTTGCCAATGATTATCTATGAGTAGTAAAGTATTTCAAACTTCGTATTTTTGAAGTATTATTAGTCAAAAACATGCATCATTTGTCCAACAGTGTTTGTTTATTGTGTACCTATTACACAGTTGGCACTGAGAAAAACACACACACGTGAATAAGATTTAGTCTTTGCTCTTGATGCTTTTATTATACTAAAAAATTTACTAATTATCAAATGACATAAAGATAATTGACATATTTGGGAAAATCAAATACAGTTTTGGTTCAACTTTTCAGCTCTGTGCTTTTAGGGTGACATCAGTATTTTTTTTAATTTTTTTAAATAAGAATTTAAGTTTTAAATCCTATCATCTGTTCAGATATGTATGAATACACATGCACATTACATATAGCATTAGGCAAAATGTGTAGCCTCTGAATTTAAGAAACACAGTATATGTATTTTCAGAAAATGACCACTAAAAGATTACTAAGTATAATATGAGGCAGATAAGTACACGCAGCAGATGACAGAGAACACAATAGTGGGATACAAGGGATGTTGAAATATTGGTAAAAGCTCTTTCATCAGAGCTCAGCAAGGGCAAGGTAAGGTTTGGAGAGGGTCCTTGAAGCCTGAATGGGATTTTTGTGAACAGAATAATGGAGAAGGTAATAACAGAAATAGGAATGTGTAAAACAAAGCACTGCAGATTATTACCCATTATGGAGACAATATGAAATTCAGTAGAATTCTACTTTTTCGCCTCCTTCCTCACAATAAGTGATTATGAATTGTTTTGAAGGTAGTGGGAGTTTCAATAATTATTTTTAATAAATAATAATAGTGACTATTGTGTACTTACTGTGGAATTGATACTATGCAGAATGCCTGTACTTAAAAAAAAATATTCTTGTACCTCCATTATCTAGGAATTAGTATAGTTAATTACATTTTATAGATGGGAAAGTGCAGATGGAAACAGGAAGTTACTTGCTTAGAGCGGCACGTTGGTAGGTGGCAAAGCTGGACTTGGTTCCTCTCAGTCCGGCCTCTGAGCCGTTACCACCATCCCAGGATGCTTCTTTTTAGTCTCCCTCTGGGCCTATATTCAGTCAAGATTTCCTTTTTAAGAAGACAATATCCTTCCCACAGATACTAAATAACCTTTATAATCATGTTGCCGGTACGCTTTCATCATTGTTTAATGTAGAAGTATTTCTAAATAACAAGAGGCTCTCATCAAAGTAAGACTGTTCCCTAAATTAAATGTTTACGGTTTTAATAGGGGGGACAAAAACACTTTATAGGATAGAAAAGAAATAGTTCAGCTTTTCTCTTTAAAAAATAAAATCTCAGTATACAGATACAATTTTGTTGAGGCTTCCCTTAATGTAATCTTTAAAGAATAGTCTCAGCATCCTTCATGCATTTGTGACCTGTTGATGAAAATGTAGTTCCCAGCTGTTTCCCTCACCATGTCTTCTTCTGAGATCTTTAATTGCTTTTCTAATCCACTGATACTTAAATTTCTCTCCCCTCATTGGCAGCAGATAGTAGGCTAAAATTCTTCAGGTAAAAACCGGTTTTTATTTGTCTCATTCACCTGTGTTGAGGACATTAAGACTTTTAGTCCTGCTGCAGAGACAGCTGGCGGGTGTTTCAGTGACTCTAGTCCTGGGCAGATGACACATCCTCTGGCAGCGAGGCCAGGCCCTGGGACCTGTGAAGGGAGACACAAGCAAACATACAAACTTAAGTCTTTTGAAGGAAAACTGGTTTGCTGAGCAAAGAACTGTGTCAAATGAGGTAGCAGTTGAAAACACTTAGAGCAGGAGCCTACCTGACCTAAAGTGAGAAAGAGGGTGTAGCCCACAGGGAAATGGAAAATCACAATCTCAAAAAGAAATCTGACCATGTCTTTTACTTCTTTGAATTTAAACATCATCAATATTTAATAAATCAGAAGAGTATGTGTGCTTCAAGATGATGAGACCCTACCCGGGCTCACAGCCTTGACAGAAAGCATTGCTCTGACTTTGAAGTTTGGGACGTGGAAAGCAGACAGTCACCTCTTTCTGAATGCTCAAAGCATTTTCTTCCTAAAGGTAAATGCATCAGGTACATGGAGACAGAGTTTCTTAAAAATGAAGTTAGAACAAGAGACAACAAGAGGTTTCTTCTTTTGATTTTTCTTTCTAATTTTTATTCCTATTTTTGACCTTTGTCCTTTACATTTTACTAAGTCTTAGTAAGAACAACTGCTTGCGAGTTAAAGTTGAAATTGCACTGGTAAATTCACTGGGACCTTAAGGCTTGACAGACATATTGCTGTTTGATGACATTAGCTTTGGGCTTACGTCTGTGTTCCCTTACATGCATTTGCGGAAAGACCCAATTTTCTGAGAATTTCCCTTGAAAACTTCTTTTCTGTCCCTCCTACTCTCTTGCCCCATCCCCAAGTAGAAACATGCAACTTCACTAAGATCTATGCTTGGCCATGACAATTATTTGTGAAATATGTTGCCAATCCTAAGTATTGGCAGAGGTTTACTTTAGCATTGGAACTGGCACTGACTCTGGCTGCTCTCAAGTGTAAGTCTGATTATTTTCAGCCGTTACAAAAAAATTCTTCTAGATAAGGGCAGATTCTCTTTCAAATCCTACCTGCTGTGCAAGCATGGCAAAGGATTGAACAGATGGGAATGCACTGAAGTGGCCCAAATTCATCCTTTGACCTCTGAGCTCAACTGGAGAAAACTAATGAGACTGAATGAGTTGAGGAATTATTTCTTGAACGATTTTTCACAAATGGTGTATAGCAAATCTGGATGTTTTCCTTTCGATACATACTTTTGTTGGGCAATTGGGCAAGTGGGGACAGACCAGAGAACTTTTCTGCTTTAAAAAATAAAAAGCATGTTATAGAAACCAACCATATGGGCAACATAGTACAGTGGGAAGCATCTTTAACTCAGAGTTTGAAGACATAAGCTAAAATCTTAGAACACTGTGTGTACCACTTAGAAGACATGTGTCAGCTTTTTCTCGGTTTCGGTTTCCTCCTTTTACCCTAATTGGGTATAAGCATCTATCAGTGGTGTTGAGCCATTCTGTCCAATCTCTCTCCCTCCACAAAGTAATTTTCCTGAAAAGGGAAGTGATTTATTCATTCAGAAAGGAATGAACAGAAGTGAGTGAGGTGCCTGCTTTATTCTAATGAATTTAAAATTGAGTCAAGCAGGGATTACATGCACATATGAAGTTTGTAAAAACAGTCATACAGAGTTTGCCTGAATTCCATAATGAGGAAATTTATAAGATAGATTTTTAGGTAAGAGGGAGAGAATTTTGGACTCAATGGACAATGTTAGACTTTATGGAAAAATAAGACTTACTCTGTGCTTTGCGTTCTTTGTAGAGTTTCCTGAGGTTAGTGAAGAGGCCATTGTGACATGGTGGAAATTGCGCTGACATTGAGGCAAAAACTGTTTTGAAAGTAGCTCTGCCACGTACTAGCTGTATGGAAAAATCATTTAAGCCTCTTTGATATTCCACTCCCCCATTTATTAAATGAGGTGACGACTACTACCTCACGGGCTAATTGAGAGTATTCAACAAGATGACACCTAGGAAAGAGACCAGTGAAGTGCCTGGCTCATATCAGGTGCTCACTCAACCCTTGACTCAGTTCAAGAGGAAGCAAGATACAGGAGAAAAGACATGGCGGTGGTGACAAATGAGCCATGCTCAGAGAAGAGTGCAGAAGCCAGGCTGGCTAAAGGCGAAACGTCAGCCCCTTCAGGCAGGGAACTGTGGTGAGCAGAAGGCCACTCTGACCTGCCTAAGCCGATGCTCACATCTTCATGGAGTGGCCAGTGGAGTCTGGGATTTAGATTTTCTAAAACTTTGATTCCTCAATTTCTTATCTGTTGAATTTACTTGAACTGGTTTTGGTGGTGCCTACACAATGCCAGATGAATCTTTTAAATCAATTTTTAATTGAGAAAGACAGGAAAAATACAAATGATAGTTGATTATGGATTGTTGAATGACTGTATGGTCGAGTTCAGTAAAAGTGCCTGATATATTAAAGATATATATTGGGGCAGTATACGTTTATTTTTATTCTGAGATCACATATTAATTAGCTTTTGCTAAGTCATGCTGTGGTAACAAACAGCCCCTGAATCTCCGGAATTACAGCAGTATTTATTTCCCACTCACATGTACCTGCTGCTGGTTGACTTCAGTTCACTTGTGTTCTAATTTCAAGACCCAGGTTGAAGAAACAGTTTGGGGGAAATGGGCAAAGAGCTAAGGTCATAGCACATGACTGCTCTTACTGTTGTGCTAATAGAGGTGTTCGGCACATCTGCTTACACTGCATCAGCCAAAGCAAGTCCCATTGCGCAGGACCTATACTCCTGCCCTAGGGAGGCACTTCAAGTTGCATATCAATGGAGAGTGAAGTATGATTCCCCTACAGATGAGGAAATGAAAAATCAGGAGCAAAACTACAGTAATACAATCTAGACAGACCATAAATTCCTGAATTAAAGTTTTCTAAGAATTAACATGTGATAATTTGCCCCCATTCGCTAATGGAAAATATAGGCGAAAGATAACATGTCATTTTCACCTGGCTACGGCCACTTCTCTTTCACAGATGTGCAAAATTATAAATTACCCTTCTTACCTGCTTACTCTTCTGTGGGGCACTTCAGAGGCTACTGTCCATTCCTAGACCGTCTCTTCATAACTAAGTGGCAGGTCTGTGCTCATTCACTGAGATTGCACTCTTGAGTGTGTGTATTATTGTTCCGAGACTTGAGTGGGCTTCATAGAATCCAGATTTATTGGTAAGATTCTAGATGCTTCTCCTAATGTACATTGAAAGGCATTGCGGCATGCATTGGAATGACCTTGCATTTAAAGAATTTCCTCAAATAAGATGCAAACTATGTAATGGATAAATCAGTGTCCAGGGTCTTTAGGAAGTCTGACTATCATTACTGCTTGAGCAATGAGTGAGCTGGGTTTGCTTTTATTTTCATGTATCCTTTCAAACAGTTTCCATCTGTGGATAATGTTATAAAGCCAGTGTCTGAGATATCTTTGTTTTTATTGTGGCAATATATCTAAGCCCTCTTTTTATCTTAAGTAATCCGGTCCCTCTGAAAGATGATGCTGGGACTCTGAAAGAAAAAAAATCTGATAAGGTAACGGCTTACAGTGACATCTATATAATTGCCCCCATCAGAACTCACTTCCAGCTGTCGATGTGGGAGCTTAATTCAGTGCTGTAGCTAGGAAACAGGGAAGGCAAATAACTGCCTCTCTTTGGCTCCAGTCTTCTGAACTGTTCGTGCTTAAAGGAAAACATTTCATCCAGGAATCCTGTACTTGCAGTCACACATAGATTTGCCCCCCAAAGATCCCAATTTTCTTTGAAGGATAATTAGAGGGACTTGTCATTAGAGACCAATTGTCCCCTTTTAGACTCAACAAGAAAGTTTCTTTATAATCAGTAAAGTTCCCCAATTTTTTTCCTCCAATTCACGTATGATACAGGTCCTCCAACACTCTACTTTGACTGAATTGTTAATCTCTAAAGTCAGTCGGGTTCACACCAACTGACCTTAGAGATTGGCAGGTGACATGTCCCCCATTGCAGCCAGCAGGGATTTTCTGCATTTAGCAGGACTTGTCTAGAAGCTCTTGCCATGAATTCCCATCAGGAGATCTGAAGCAGCCTTTTCCCCTCCCTTTCTCCAATCTATGCTCTCTCTGTTCTTTCACATTAGGGACCTGAAGACTTTACAGGTATCAGGAGTCTGCCTCAGTGCTTTAACGTTAGCCTAGAAAGACCCATCCATGTATTATATGGGTGATGGCCAATAAGGAGTAAAATTTCAATGTCTTTTTTAGTATCTACCCAGAACTGTTTCTGATATTCTACCTAGTTCATTCTGATTCTGTTCTGTGTAAAGCTTGACTTTATTCCCAAATTTTGTTCATCTTGCTGTCCCGTGAATATCCTTCATTTCCATGGCTCTTGCAGGAATCTAGGTCTGCTTACCCCTGGCTCTTCCTTCTCCCTTGGTGGGAGAGCTCTCACATCTTTTCTAGAATCTGATATACAAAGCCTAGTATGGTGGCCTGATTGGGTTGACTGAGAGATAGGACCATACTCCCCTTAAAAAGTTGATGTCCTGGGCTTCTCTTGGTGGTACAGTGGTTAAGAATCTGCCTGCCAATGCAGGGGACATGGGTTTGAGCCCTGGTCTGGAAAGATCCCACATGCTGCGGAGCAACTAAGCCCATGGGCCACAACTACTGAGCCTGCACTCTAGAGCCCATGAGCCACAACTGCTGAGCCTACGTGCTACAACTACTGAAGACTGCGCACGTAGGGCCCATGCTCCACAACAAGAGAAGCCACTGGCTCGATGCAACTAGAGAGAGCCCACACGCAGCAATGAAGACCCAATGCAGCCAAAGATAAATAAATAAAATAAATTTATTAAAAAAAAAAGTTGAAGTCCTAAAGAAAAGTCAACCTCATTTGCTTCCACTCAGATTATCTTCATTCTGTCACACTAAGTTCAGTCAAGTAGTGAATTACTCAGGGGAAGCCTGCAACTTCTGTAAGTGACTTAGACTAATTTAGCTTGAAGGATTTTTTACTACACTTTTGAAAAATACAATATTGGTTGGGGGGGGGGTGTCATATAACTTGGCCAGGCAAAGAATGTATCAGGTAACTTTGTTTTGTGTCTGTATGATATGTTTTCCACTGTGACGTGAGATCCCAGAGGACCAGGACTCTGTCTTAGTCATCTTTGCATCCACAATCCATAGAATATTGCCTGGACCTCGTGAGTGCTCAGTAAATATCTGCAGTATGAATCATGAATAAATGCAAAAGGAGGACATTATTATACAGTACTATAATGCTATTAAGAGCTACCATTTATCATTTACTAAGTTAAGAAACTGAAAACGATGCAAGAGGCCTGAAATTCATTATTGCTCATTGCATTGAATATTCTCAACCACCCTACAAATGAGAACTATTTTATCCTCATTTTGTCATTGATAAAAATTTAGGTTATAAGATTTTTAACTGGCTTGAACTTAGTATAGGGCCTCACATATTGTTGGTATTGAGCTAAGTAAATATTTCTAGAAGGAGGGGAAGGAAGGGAGGGAGGGAGGGAGGGAGGGAGGAAGGAAGGAAAGCTATAAAATCAGAAATCAGTGACGGCTGTCTTGGTCTCCAGCAACTTCCCTTCCAGTCTTTTTTCCCTCTTTAAGGCCAACTTCATCTGCTTCCCTCTGCCTTCTTCAAAATTCCCCTCTTAAAGGAATATATTAGTAGTACTGACACACAATGTGAATTTAAGTCATTGAGTTACATCTTTACAGTGTGTAAGCATTGAAACCGTATCTACATCTGTGGAATTCAAGGCATCAGCAAGAAGGTGGATGGATTTTATGCAGTGAGCACCTTTCTATATGTCACTGAAGATATCACATTTACAGAGTCACATTCTCTGCTAACGTGTAAACCTAAACTTGGTTGAGACAATACCATCAAAAACAGAGGATTGTGACCCATGAGTTCTGATTTGGCGGTTAGTTGATATTCACTCCTCATATTTGCTTTTAGTCTGACAAAGCTCAACTACCTGAGAATATACTATACAGGAAAAACTGTAGTCACCTCCTAGAGGTAACAACTCTTTGGATGTAAATTTCCTTCAAATTTTTATATGTGTTTGTAAGATTATACAGTAAAATTGAGGTTATGATAAATAAATATTTAATTTTTACTCATTTTAACGACTAAATATTTAATAATGTAGTTATACAGTAAAATTGAGGTTATGATAAATAAATAAATATTTAATTTTTACTCATTTTAACGACTAAATATTTAATAATGTGAATATGTATTAATGTATTTAACTGGTTCTCAATGGATATTCACTTAAATTATTTTCACAGTTTTGCTCATAAGTAACACTAAAATGAACATCCTCATTGATAAATATGTACACATGTGCCTGATTATTTCCTTGACATAAATTCCTAGACATAATTCTCTGGACTCTTTATGTAACACCTGTTATAAATCTAAAATTATTTCAAAAGAAGAAGTTAAATAATATTGTGTCAAGTTCCATGTATGTGTGTATGCACACATACACATTAGGTGTTTTCTTACGCTTTTCTAACCATTTCTTCCAGTGAATGTACTTAATGTCCTTCAGTAGCACTTCTGAAAGAATCAAATGAGTAATGCTGCATTTAGCTCATAAGAAATATTCAGAAATACTTGAAGAATGATGAATGAAAGAATATATAAATAAGAGACTTTTGTTTACAATAACATGGTCAAGAATTTATACCACCTTGTGTTTCTTCTCTCTCTACACCACCCTCTACATCTACCTCCATTTGGATGCATGCCTCTTTTTTTTCACATGAATAGCGTATATATAAGACCAATAACTTGAGGTTATGTTTTCTCTCTGCTTGCAGCCCAACTCCCTGAATAGCTCCACTAATGGAAAATTAGTGACACAAAATTACTGCACCTGAGGTCACACATTGAAGCTCTTTGACTCCTCTGTTGGGACAAAATCTGGTGTCATTATGTTATAAATTCTCTGTTCTGCATAGAGTTCCTATCTGAGAATTTCTTATGTTCGTTTTATATTAAAGAGGCTTTTTAATAGAACCTCTGACCTACTCTATAGAAGAAAAATGTATATTATCACAACCTTTATGATACCTTTAAAAGCTCTTTGGGACTCCAACATGTGAGTAGCCTGCAAAACATTTAGAATTCTTTCTTACAGTGTCAGATGAAAAAACTAAGTAGTGGCTCTAGAAGCCAAAGGACAAAGCCTCATGATTTCAGAATATGTCTCATTGGCCCTTGAATTGAAGCCCTTAAACTCTGAGAAATATTTCATTTTTTGTCCTTGTTATTCTCTGAATTTGATCTGTCAAACCTGCAGCCATCATGCAACTATCTTTCCTTCTTTCTTTTGCCTTTTGTTATTAAAGGATTATTTACATATTCATTGAAGGAAGTACAATGAAAAGTGACTCCTTACCCTGATAAAGAATAGGATATATACCCATTTCTCTTCCTCTTCTTGCCTTTTTAGATGAGAATCAGGGTTTCAGATGCCCTACTGTCAGCAACAATAAGTTGCTGACTTGTATTTAATTCATTCTGTGAAGAAAATGTTCTTGCAGTATCAAAGCAACTTCCTTCATTTCTGATGAGTATCAGGCAGCAGAAGAAATCCATATATGACTCTAACAGTTAGATGAATTAAGATGCCAATATGCCAAGAAATCAAGAAATAACCTTTACAGAGATATACTGTGACGTGTTTGAAGAGATTTTTCTCCCTAGATTATAATTTTTTGTTAAATATGAGCACCTATTTTCCTCCTATTTGAAGAAAGGAGCAAAATGTTACCCTCCTCTCGGTGAGGTTAATAGTCTCATAATCATACTGTGTAAGAAATCTAACTAAGACACTTGTCTGTTTTTCTTACTGGTATGACACCTCCTTCCAATTTTTAAGGGCAGATCACTTGACTAAGAAGAGGTCCTGAACTCTAGTCCTAGTTGATCTATAATTCACTGGATGTGACTTGGGAAAAGTTACTCAAATTCTTTCAACCTTGATTTTCAAATGTTGAAGTTAGCATAAACAATTTTTAAGGTTTATTTTGATGCAATAGTATATTCAGTAGATAACCTATTGTTGTCCCTGCCCAGAATTCATCCATTCTTCTTCTGATCACTTTATGCAATTTTCCACTGGAGAACCACCCCTCACTTTACTTTTACCATGTTCTGCTAGGGTTGTTCACTCTACCCCTTGCTTCAGAAGCAGACCTTTGACTATTTGAGCAGCATATTCTATTTACACAGATGGTTGAGTGATAGGTACAAGATGCAACCAGAGTAAATGAGAAACAGTGTGGTGGTGGCTGGGAATTCTGGGCAGGATTTCCTTGCCTTTTCCATGGGACTTAAGGCTGAGAATTTGTAAAATCAATAGCAATCTTTAGACCATAGTAGAGTGAGGCTAGAGTTTCCAGGGCTACTGCATGAAACCAGAAAATGACCCCAACTAAATAGGAGACTCAAGAGAGATCAAACAATTCCTGACAGAATCTTTTGAGTTGCTGTATCCAGTCATGACTGAAGATAGACGAGCTTGGAAAATCTCAGTTATGTAGGCAAACAAGTGTTTTGTTTTGTTTTGTTTTTCTTACTCTGAAGCCAGGATATCTGTTAGGATGTATTTGGATGCAAGAAAAAAATATTACTGCAAAGGGCTTAAATAATACATATACTCTGTCAGCTCACATAGCTGAAAAGTACAAAGGAAAGAAGAGCTTTAGGTTTCTTTCACTTAGGTATTCAGTGATGCCATCAAGACCCATTTCCTTTCGAGGTATTCAGTGATGCCATCAAGACCCATTTCCTTTCGATTTCTCTTATCTGATTTCCATAATAACTGCTTTCTCATAGTAATAAGGTGGCCAGTTGCAATCTGATTTACATGTGTCCTTGTCTAAGGAAAGAGTGATCCTACTTTGTAATAAGAAAAGCATTTTTGTAATAAAATGTCACCTTTATGTCCCATTGGCCAAGTTTTGTGCAATGCTCATTCTTACACATCCCCTGTGGTGAGAGGAATGCCAATACTGATGGACTTAGAAATAGATCCCCTTAAGCAGTAACTATGGCCTTGGGTTTAAACAAATCTGAGCTCACCCACCCAGATGTTGGAGTAGATCAATCTATCCTCATTCCATGGGGGATACCTAGTTGGGGACGGGTGACAGAGATGTTGGGGAGATAACCACAGGGTCCTCTACAGCAAGGTGGGTATGAGTGTTCTGTTGCTTGCAGTTTCCAGGGTACTTATTTGAAAGTCGGAAGGCAAATCTGGGGGAGAAACTGGAAGCTTGCTCTCTTTTCTTATTCCCTTTCCTGTGACATAAAGCTTCAGGAAACCCAGATAATATAGATGAGACAAAGTAGGAGGAGTCTGTACAGAACGATGCTTTCTGGAATGTGGAATGGAAGCAAAGTAAGAAAGGAAAAGTTCCTGGAATCCAAAAGCTAAGGTCACTCCTTGGATCTTCTCCCTACTTTGTCCCTTGTACAACCAGGATCCTCTGATAGATCCTGGAAATTGTCAGGATTTCAAGAGGTAGTCTCAAATCCTAGCAAGATTTTAAAGTAAACGCTTTGTTTTTAATTTTTATTTTATATTGGAGTATAGTTAATTAACAATGTAGTATTAGTTTCAGGTGTACAACAGAGTGATTCATTTATACATACACATGTATCTATTATTTTTCAATTTTTTTTTCCCATTTAGGTTATTACGGAGTATTGAGTTCCCTGTGCTATACACTAGTTCCTTTTTGGTTATCTAATTTAGATATAGCAGTGTGTACATGGCAATCGCAAACTCCCAATCTGTATGTCCCCCCTGCCTCCACCCTTCCCCCTGGTAACCATAAGTTTGTTTTCTAAGTCTATGACTCTGTTTCTGTTTTGTAAATAATTTTGTCTATCATTTTTTTTAGATTTCACATATAAGCAATATTATATGATATTTGTCTTTCTCTGTCTGACTTACTTCACTTACTATGATAATCTCCATCCATGTTGCTGCAAATAGCATTATTTCATTCTTTTTAATGGCCAACTAATATTCTATTGTATATATGTACCACATCTTTTTTATCCATTCATCTGTCAGTGGACATTTAGGTTGCTTCCATGCCTTCGCTATTGTAAACAGCACTGCAATGAACATTGGGGTGCATGTATCCTTTTCAACCATGTTTTTCTCCAGATATATGCCCAGGAGTGGCACTGCTGGATCATATGGTAGCTGTATTTTTAGTTTTTTAAGGAACCTCCATACTGTTCTCCATAGTGGCTATACCAACTTTCATTCCTCCCAAGAGTGTAGGAGGGTTCCCTTTTCTCCACACTCTCTCCAGCATTTATTGTTTGTAGACCTTTTGATGATGGCCATTCTGTCTGCTGTGAGGTGATACCTCATTGTAGTTTTGATTTGCATTTCTCTAATGATTAGTGATGTTGAGCATTCTTTCATGTGTTTGTTGTCAATCTGTATATCTTCTTTGGAGAAATGTCTATTTAGGTCTTCTGCCCATTTTTTGATTGGGTTGTTTTTTTTTTTTAATACTGAGCTGCATGAGCTGTTTACATATTTTGGAGATTAATCCTTTGTCGGTACCATTGTTTGCAAATCTTTTCTCCCATTCTGTGGGTTTTCTTTTCGTTTTGTTTATGGTTTCCTTTGCACTGCAAAAGCTTTTGAGTTTAATTAGGTCCCACTTGTTTATTTTCATTTTTATTTCCCTTACTCTAGGAGATGGATTGAAAAGGATGTTGCTCAATAGAGGTGTTAGCTTTTGCCTTCAGACCCAAATCATCTTCTTTGGCACTGCTGTTGGGGTGTAGGGTGTCCATAAAGAGCCATATCATCCCAGGTAACCTGAACTCCTGGCCTGAGTAGCTTTATCCAGCAAATCAGAATTTAAACTAAAGGACAAAGACACTTTTGTTCTCAGAAACTAGATCTATAAAGTTACATCAAGTAGAGAGGCAGAGAAACTGAATTCATGGTAGAGCATAAATTACAAACTGCATGGAAGAAACTTATCTACAGAGAAAAGAATAAAGAAGACACACATAGAAAAGTAATGAGAAGGGATCTTGTGGTAATGGAAGTTGAAAGATGGAAAAAAAGGGTCTGTCCAATGACTTTCTTCTTCCTAAGAAATACAGTTGTACTAAGATCCCTAAATTCTCAAAATAACTCCACCTTTATTCTACGTTTGCTAAAGCTCTTAAGCAAAATTGATGATTTTTTTCTTTTAATAATGAATAATCTTGGTCTAGGTTAGCCTCCTGATGATAAAGGCAAAGAATAAATATATAGAACATTGATTCCTCCCAGTGACAGTATTTGAAAAACCTTAAAGGGAAAAATAACACTAACAGAATCATAACAGCCTTATCTGGGAGAAAGTCATAAAGTCATATAATTGATCTGAAATGATCACAAAAATCTAGTATGGGGCTTCCCTGGTGGCGCAGTGGTTGAGAGTCCGCCTGCTGATGCAGGGGACACGGGTTCGTGCCCCAGTCCAGGAATATCCCACATGCCGCGGAGTGGCTAGGCCCATGAGCCATGGCCACTGAACCTGCGCGTCTGGAGCCTGTGCCCCGCAATGGGAGAGGCCACAACAGTGAGAGGCCCACGTACCGCAAAACAAAACAAAACAAAACCAAAAAAAACTAGTATTTACTTTGCCTATAACATTTCTTTTTTCTTTCTTTCTTTTTTTTTTTTAATAAACACCAATACACACCAAGGTGCTAAGAACTGGGTGGACTGCTCTTCCAAGGGGAAAGTGCATTTTATTTATTTATTTATTTTTAATTTTGGAATTTTATTTATTTTTTTATACAGGAGGTTCTTATTAGTCATCCATTTTATACACATCAGTGTATACATTGTCACTCCCAATCTTCCGATTCATCACACCACCACTCCCATCCCCTGACATGTTACCCCCTTGGTGTCCATATGTTTGTTCACTACATCTGTGTCTCAATTTCTGCACTGAAAACTGGTTCATCTGTACCATTTTTCTAGGTTCCACATATATGCGTTAATATACAGTATTTGTTTATCTCTTTCTGACTTACTTCACTCTGTATGACAGTCTCTAGATACATCCACATCTCTAAAAATGACCCAGTTTCGTTCCTTTTTATGGCTGAGTAATATTCCATTGTGTATATATACCTCATCTTCTTTATCCATACATATTGTCTTGATGACTGTAGCTTTGTAATGTAGTTTGAAGTCAGGGAGTCTGATTCCTCCAGCTCCGCTTTTTTCCCTCAAGGCTGCTTTGGCTATTTGAGGTCTTTTGTGTCTCCATACAAATTTTAAGATTTTTTGTTCTAGTTCTGTAAAAAATGCCATTGGCAATTTGATAGGGATTGTATTGAATCTGTAGATTGCTTTCAGTAGTGTAGTCATTTTCACAATATTGATTCTTCCAATCCAAGAACTTGATATATTTCTTCATCTGTTGGTATGATCTTTAATTTCTTTCATCAGTGTCTTATAGTTTTCTGCATACAGGTCTTTTGTATCCCTAGGTAGGTTTATTCCTAGGTATTTTATTCTTTTCGTTGCAGTGGTAAATGGGAGTGTTTCTTTCATTTCTCTTTCAGATTTTTCATCATTAGTGTATAGGAATGCAAGAGATTTCTGTACATTAATTTTGTATCCTGCTACTTCACCAAATTCATTGATTAGCTCTAGTAGTTTTGTGGTGACATCTTTAGGATTCTCTATAGTATCATGTTATCTGCAAACAGTGACAGCTTTACTTCTTCTTTTCCAATGTGTATTCCTTTTATTTCTTTTTCTTCTCTAATTGCCGTGGCTAGGACATCCAAAACTATGTTGAATAATAGTGGTGAGAGTGGACATCCTTGTCTTTTTCCTGATCTTAGAGGAAACGCTTTCAGTTTTTCACCATTGAGAATGATGTTTGCTGTGGGTTTGTCATATATGGCCTTTTTTATGTTGAGGTAGGTTCCCTCTATGTTCACTTTCTGGAGAGTTTTTATCATAAATGTGTGTTGAATTTTGTCAAAAGGTTTTTCTGCATCTATTGAGATGATCATATGGTTTTTATTCTTCAATTTGTTAATATGGTGTATCACATTGATTGATTTGCGTATATGGAAGAATCGTTGCATTGCTGGGTTAAATTCCACTTGATCATGGTGTATGTTTCTTTTAATATGTGGTTAGATTCTGTTTGCATGATTTCCTCTTTTATAGCTGTAAGCAGTTACCTTATGTATTGATGTGCTCCTGTGTTGGGTGCATATATATTTATAATTGTTATATCTTCTTCTTTGATTGATCCCTTGATCGCTATATAGTATCCTTCCTTATCTCTTGTAACATTCTTAATTTTAAAGTCTATTTTATCTAATATGAGTATTGCTATTCCTGCTTTCTTTTGATTTCCATTTGCATGGAATATCTATTTCCATACCCTCACTTTCAGTCTGTATGTGTCCCTAGGTCTGAAGTGGGTCTCTTGTAGACAGCATATATATGGGTCTTGTTTTTGTAGCCATTCAGCAAGCCTGTGTCTTTTGCTTGGAGCATTTAATCCATTCATATTTAAGGTAATTATTGATACGTATGTTCCTATTACCATTTTCTTAATTGTTCTTGGTTTGTTTTTGTAGGTCCTTTTCTTCTCTTGTGTTTTGCACTTAGAGAAGTTCCTTTAGCATTTGTTGTAGAGCTGGTTTGGTGGTGCTGAATTCTCTTAGCTTTTGCTTGTCTGTAAAGCTTTTGATTTCTCCATCGAATCTGAATAAGATCCTTGCCAGGTAGAGTAATCTTGGTTGTACGTTCTTCCCTTTCATCGCTTTAAGTATATCATTCCACTCCCTTCTGGCTTGTAGTTTCTGCTGATAAATCAGCTGTTAACCTTATGGGAGTTCCCTTGTATACTATTTGTCATTTTTCCCTTACTGCTTTCAGTAATTTTTCTTTGTGTTTAATTTTTGCCAATTTGATTACTGTGTGTCTTCACATGTTTCTCCTTGGGTTTATCCTGTTTGGGACTCTCTGCACTTCCTGGACTTGGGTGGCTATTTCCATTCCCATGTTAGGAAAGTTTTCGACTGTAATCTCTTCAAGTATTTTCTCGGGTCCTTTCTCTGTCTCTTCTCCTTCTGGGACCCCTGTAATGCGAATATTGTTGAGTTTAATGTTGTCCCAGAGGTCTCTTAGGCTGTCTTCATTTCTTTTCATTCTTTTTTTTTATTCTGTTCCGAAGCAGTGAATTCCACCATTCTGTCTTCCAGGTCACTTATCCGTTCTTCTGCCTCAGTTATTCTGCTATTGATTGCTTCTAGTGTATTTTTCATTTCAGTTATTGTACTGTTCATCTCTGTTTGTTTGTTCTTTAATTCTTCTAGGTGTTTGTTCTTTAATTCTTCTAGGTCTTTGTTAAACATGTCTTGCATCTTCTCGATCTTTTCCTCTATTCTTTTTCTGAGGTCCTGGATCAACTTCACTATCATTATTCTGAATTCTTTTTCTGGAAGATTGCCTATCTCCACTTTATTTAGTTGTTTCTCCTGGGTTTTATTTAGTTCCTTCATCTGGTACATAGCCCTCTGCCTTTTCATTTTGTCTGTCTTTCTGTAAATGTGGTTTTTGTTCCACAGGCTGCAGGATTTTAGTTCTTCTTGCTTCTGCGTTTTGCCCTCTGGTGGATGAGGCTATTTACGAAGCTTGTGCAAGTTTCCTGATGGGAGGGACTGGCGGTGGGTAGAGCTGGCTTTTGCTCTGTTGGACGGAGCTCAGTAACCCTTTAATCCACTTGACTGTTGATGGGTGAGGCTTGGTACCCTGAGGCGACCCAATACTGGAGCCCACCCAGGCTCTTTGATGGGGCTAATGGGTGACTCTGGGAGGGCTTACGCCAAGGAGTACTTCCCAGAACTTCTGCTGCCAGTGTCCTTGTCCTCATGGTGAGAGAGGGCCACCTCCCTCCTCTGCAGGAGACCCTCCCACACTAGCAGGTAAATCTGGTTCAGTCTCCTATGGGGTCACTGCTCCTTCCCCTAGGTCCCAATGTACACACTACTTTGTGTGTGCCCTCCAAGAGTGGAGTCTCTGTTTCTCCCAGTCCTGTAGAAGTCCTGCAAAGTACCGCTAGCCTTCAAAGTGTGATTCTCTTGGAATTCCTCCTCCCGTTGCCGGACCCTCAGGTTGGGAAGCCTGACATGGGGCTCAGAACCTTCACTCCAGTGGGTGGACTTCTGTGGTATAAGTGTTCTCCAGTCTGTGAGTCACCCACCCAGCAGTTATGGGATTTGATTTTGCTGTGATTGTGCCCCTCCTACCGTCTCATTGTGGCTTCTCCTTTGTCTTTGGATGTGGGGTATGTTTATTGGTGAGTTCCAGTGTCTTCCTGTCGGTGATTGTTCAGCAGTTAGTTGTGTTTCCGGTATTCTCGCAGGAGGGAGTGAGAGCACGTCCTTCCACTCCTCTGTCTTGAACCAATCTGCTTATAACATTTCATATAGTCTTATTTAATCCTGGTAGCAATCATATGATATGTATTATCATCCTCATTTTTACAGATGAGAAACTAAGCCTTGAAGAGGCTTAAGAACTTTCACAGAGAATGGTAAAGTAAAAATTTCCTCCATAACACAGAAGGAAAATGACTTTCTGTCTTTTTCTCTTCGTGCCTTCTACAGTAATGACTGGGAATCTTCCTATCTAAAAGTATCTTTGTCAAACTAGATACATTGTATGAACTTATTATTCATACAGGTAGTATGTAGCATTCCAGGCAGCATATGTAAAGGCATGTAGGTGTGTGATGGTTGGGTATTTTGAGAAAACTACATAACATTCTATTTCTAGAGTGGAGGGTTCAAAATGAGGAGTAATTACTGATGAAACCAGAGAGGTAAGGAAGGACTTAGTTCTTGAAGTTCCTTTTATGGGATTCTAATGTTCCTAGAGTTTCCTGTAGGTGATAAAATTGACTCAAGAATTTAAACAAAGGAGTAGAGAAATCACCATTAAAAGAATGAGTGTGTTGTTTCTGAGCCACAAAAACCACATAAAACATGATTATACACACATATGGAGAGAGAAACAGACAAACAAACCGTGCCTTGGAATTTTGAGACAAGACAAAAGGAAGGTAAAATGATGCAAAACTGTTTCTACCCAGTGTACTTTATTTTGATACACACAGACTTTGGGGTATAAGCCTACACCTGTGTGATAACACTGCAGTCTTCACAAGTGAATCCAGGCCTTTTTCTCAGGATACATGTTTTCTATAATTCCAGTACATTTCTTAGCACGTTTACAAAATGAAGCTGCTTATAGAACAAGGGTCCACTTGAGTGTGAAAATGTCTTGCTCCCAAGAGCAAGTAAGCTTGCAGGTAACCTGTGCATTCAATTCGCATTTAGTCTGCAAGCTGATTCCTTGGACTCTGCATCTGTAGACACTTGCTGGTATGTAGATGGATGGTTTTAATTTCAGATGGGGAAATCTTGTAATGCTGTTCTGAACCCTATAAACATGGTCAGACATTTGTAAGAGCTGTAGTCCTCCAGAAAAATGTGTGCCTGTTTATTCTGTCTGGTGTGTTCTTTTGTATTCTTTCCAGAGATTTCTTTTAAAAAATGAGTATGTATCAAGGAATATGACAAATATTCCCATGTCTAAATTTTCTATGATTCCCAACAACTGAAATAACAGAAGGATTCCTTGGTTTGATTAGAGAGTAGGCTGTCATCAGGCTAGAAAGCATCAGCTGTCTGGAGTAGAGCTGAGATCAATATACTTTCAGGACAATTGGTCAGAGTGGAGTTTTAGGCTCTTTGAGAAGATCCCATTCCAATAAAAATTGTGAAATGGATGACACATCTTTGAACACCTCCTAATTCTTTACCCTCCTCCTTGCCTTGTGATGCTTCTCTCCCTCATGCGTTTATCCTCTTGTGTAACTGAAAGTTTGACCTCGGCACTATCATCATCTAATCAAAATCAAACGATATTTCTTAAGCAGCAATTAGGCACAAAATGGTTCTAGTTATTGTGGGCATATAAGGTCACTGCCCTTAAAGTGCTTTTAATTTAGATGAGGAGGCAAGACATTTACAAAAAGAAAAAAAAGGCATAATAATAACAGAAGGTAAAAAGCTACTATTGTGTAGCTGTTTTGTACTTTGTTTCCTACTCGCAGTTTGTAAGACATCCAATGGGAGATGCCAATGTAGGGCAATCAAAATTTATAACCAGCATTGTCTGCCCTAATCCACTGTCACCAATAGGGAAACTGACAGAAGATTCACAAATGACTCCAAGGTATTGAGCTTGGATGACAGAGTCAGTTATTGCATTCTTCACAAAGATGGGAAGTAAGCAGAAGTATTTTTGATGGAAAATGAATCTCTAAAAGAACTGCTCAGATGATGTTTCTCACTCACCTATCCAAAAAAGGCCTGTGACGTCCTGCTGCCAACTTGTTGAATTTGGTAGAGTAAAACTATTACCTGTACCAGCCAGCATGCTAGGGAGCAGAGACACAAGATTTCATAAATCATACTCTCTACTCTGGATCTTGGCATAAGTGTAGAAGAAAGTCATGAATGGATGGATTCCTTGAGGAAAAGAATGTTATGGATCAAGCAAAGGTGAATTATCAGGAAGCAAACACACCAGCCTTCTGGATCAGCATCAATGGAGAACATTCATCAAAATGAGAGCAGTGGCAGGTCTGCAGGCTTCCATGGCTCTTTGCATTCTGTGACAGCACACAAAAGCCTGGACATTGGACTCCTGGAGAGCATCCCTGGTTGTAGGTCTGGAGGGCTTCTAAGCTCCTTGAGTGGGGAAGTGCCAGCCTTCCCATGGCATAATCAGGGACTGAGGCCCAATGATAGCATGATATGGAAAAACCTTAGCTCCAAGCTTAATCCAGAATTGAAACACTCAGATTGAGAGAACACCGTCCCCTGGGGTGATCAGGAAACGGAGGTCCAAGCTTTGAAAATACAGCTGCAAGACTAGCAGAATTCTGTTCCAGCACTGATGTTCATGGCTGTGTGAGTCTTAGTTCCTTCACTGGTATGATCAGGGACTGGGGTTCAAGCCACTGAGCATGTAATGTGGTTACAGCTCTTCACTTTGGCAGAACCATTTCTCTGACCTGATGTTGCAGCCCTCTGCCAGGATTGCTTGCCTTTAAGCATTCAGCGGAGCCAGTTTCTTTGAAGCTTTGTAGCAGCCAGTCTAAAGGGAATAAGTCTGTAAAAGTTAACCCTAACCTTCAAATGTTAAAGGAACAGAAATCTGGTTTGGAAGATGCTAAATTTAGGAGGTAGGAGAATGCAGAACTACCCAAAGAGACAGAAAGATTATCCAGAGAAGTGTAAGGTGAATGAGAGGATTCAGGACCAGAGAGACAAAGAGAGAGATGAATTTCAAGTAAAAAGGCATATTTAAAATGCTAAATACTACTGAACCTATAGGAAGAATGAAATATAAACAAAAGATGTAAGAGTTAAAAAGAGAGGGAGATATTAGTGTCTATATTTCAATAGAGTTATGCAGTCAGAAATCAGATTAAAAGTTGTTAAGAAATAAAGAAGTGGTAAGAAGAAAAGATGTAAGAGTTAAAAAGAGAGGGGGATATTAGTGTCTATATTTCAATAGAGTTATGCAGTCAGAAATCAGATTAAAAGTTGTTAAGAAATAAAGAAGTGGTAAGAAGAAGTAGAGTAGAAAAAAGCAGAGGTGTGGTAGGACAATAGCTTGAGATAAGAAGAGACTGCAGCAAAGATTTTTCATTTCTAATGCAGAGATACCTGAGCACATGTGAAAGGAGCTTCTGAGGATGGAGGAAGATGGTTAGAAAGAATTTTTGTTCTCTGCCAGATGATTTCTAGTTCTACTGATGAGTTACTGTATGTTGAAATTAAAGGGCATCATGAGGACTTATGTCAGATAAGTGCTATCATTTGATTAAGGCTAATTTTTTGACTGTACTCTAACTCTTGGGAATATCTCTAATGGTGGCCTATCAGTCATCAAGCCAAGCTAAGAAAATCATATTTTTCTATCACCCTTCACATTTCAGACAGTTTTATCTGTATAAAACAGCATCCACATACATCTTTTCTTTCTCCCCCAAGCTTCAGTCGGAACAATTGTGGCCAAAATCAGTGGTAGGCAAACTGAATGGGGATTTTCCTCTCTTCGTAGGAAACCATGTATCTAATTTCGATTAGCTACAAAGGAAAGAACCAGGAAAAAGTGAATTGACACTTCTTTTTTTACTTTCCAGAGGCTCAGCACATTACAAGTGTAATTTTACATTTGTAACACTCTTTGAAGTGTAATACTCAGGTACTGAATGAGGAAACAGGTACAGAAAGTTTAAGAACATCTCAAAATCAGAAGAAATGTGAATGACTATACCAACATTGAACAATCAGATGTTTCTCATCCTTTTTTAGTGTTCTCAGCTTCTCTGTTGATATCATGCAGTCGAAAATGGCTCCTTTCCAGGTTGCAAAACCATCACATCCCAGAATTTGTGCATTCTATCTTTGGTGGATGTTTTTCCATCCTGGATGGAAAAACTTGATGTTTTGAGACTTGATGGCCTTCTTAAAGATATGCGTAGGCAATGGGAAAACAATAGCCCAGGTAGCTGAGTGCCAATGTCAGTTAAAATAATAGCCTGGTATCCTGTAGAGACTTTAACCAGCTGAATGACTGTTTTTTTCTTCCCCCTTCACTTTCAACTCATCATTCAAAAAACCACACATCCCAGCAGATCATTTCACATATGAAATATTTATTAAGCTGCATCATATTAAGCAGAAAGAATTAAGGTTGTTTCCTGTTTCCTGATTCAGGTCCTTGGTTACACCATTAGAAAGGTTCTCAGCACATAACAAGGCTATCGATCTTCATTAGTTTGTATCTGGGACTCAGGAACGTTAACTAGAGCCAGTGATAATTGTATTCAGAGAACAAGTCTAATTCACACCATCTTTTTTTTTTTCTCAAGATTGAAAGATGCTGGGTTTTTTAAATACATGACCATTCATCCTATGGTAACCTGCCTTCCAATTTGAAGGTCACAGGCTTAAGAGTTGAGTGACAGATATTCTTTACCACTTTCCTTTCATCCCCTTCCTTCTTTCTGCTGGTTGCAGTACAAATCTGATGTCGCTCTTTTTTTTGCTTCTGCCACAAAATTTATTCTTGTTTCAAAATACAGATCTGATATCTTGAACTGAAACAGCTGTTGAGGACCATGAGGTAAAACTCATTTGTAAGGGTGGTGAAGCAATTAAGTTGAAGGAAACCAGATTCCTGGTCTACAAAGAAACAAACCATGTCTCATTATGAGAGAAAAATAAACTTCTACCTTGTTCAGACCACTGTTATTTTGGGGTTTCAGTTACAACTGAATTAGTCTTTATGGATGGAAATGTCACATAAAACATAGCTTATTTGGAGTGACATGTCATATCAAATTTTCGAAGATGTTTTTCCCCCCTTGGGATTTTTTGATACTCTCTCACAGTCACATTTAATTTCATAGCTGAAGCTGCAAACAAGAGGTTCAACAATACATAAGTTCAGCAATAGCATAGAGATATATTTTTGGCTAATAAAATTTTAAATAGAAGATTTATTTTGCCAACATTAAAATTTAAGAATTATACATAAACTCTGGCATTTTGGAGTCCAAATTCATGGTAATAAGTGACAGTTAGAACTGAGTGTAGGTGGGGCTAATGTTCCACAATTTGTCAGACTCTTCCCCTTCCCATCCCTATCAGTCATGATACCTGGCCTATTTTCAGTTATATTATTTGCCTGACCTCTGTAGGCATTTGAATTTGTAACGGCCAGTTTAGGACAAAAATGTATTGGATGTATTACAGAAAACTCCACACACAGGATGCTCCATTTGTTCTTTCTTATAGTCTACCAATATTTTTGAGCTACTACCCTTCTAAATACAGTAAGTCCCCTACATACAAACCTTCAAGTTGCGAACTTGCAAAGATGCGAATGTGTGTTCGCATGCCCAATCACGTAAGTTAGTTCATGTGTCTGGCATACATTGTCACGTGCGTGCATCCTCTACAAGTGGTTGTGCTTTTGTATTCTTTACTGTGGAGTACTGTATAGAGCTCAGTAGTAGAGTATCTTTATTTCAAGCCCAGGAAGCAAGCATAAAAGCAGTGGTGATGTAGCTGTTACTTTTCAAGGTACTGGATTAGAAACGTTTTCTTTATTTTTTGTGCTTGTTTGTTTTTTATGTATTATTTGTGTGAAAAGTATTATAAACCTATTACAGTACAGTACTATATAGCCAATTGTGTTAGTTGGGTACCTAGGCTAACTTTGTTGGACTCATGAACAAATTGGATTTACGAACACACTCTCAGAACAGAACTCGTTCGTATGCAGGGGACTTACTCTAATGGGAATGTGATGGTGACAAGGACCACCAAAGTCCTTACATTTTACAAGGAGAAGACAGACAATCAGCAACTAGATACATTCTGATACATCTAAGTGTTATGACCAGAATAAAGGAAGTTTGAAGAGACAGAGAAAGAGAGTGATTGGTATTAGGGAACCCTGTGCTGTAGATTAGATTATCAGCATAACCTATGAGGAAAGGCCATTTTAACTGGGACCTGAATGGCAACCAGGAGTTAGCTATTCAAGATCCGTGGAAGATTATTTCAGGTAGAGGGAATGGCAAGGATAAATAACCTGCAGTAAAAATGAGTGAGAAATGCTTGAGGAACAGGAAGATGATTGGCATGGCAGGAACATAGCCAGGAGAAGAGTGATATCAGAACAGGTTAGAGAAGTAGTTAGGGTTCTTGTTGTCCAAGACTTTGTGGGCCTTAGCTACCTAAGAATTCCCCCAACCTTCCTGGAATTATAAAAATGTCAAAAAGAAATCTTCCTTTTTCTCTGTTTTCATGAAATTTCAATTTCTAAAAAAAAAAAAAAACAAAACTGTTGGCTTGTGAAAATAGATCTTCAATAATTTCACAGACTGATCAATTATCTTAGGTTTAACTAATGGAGGGAAACAGTAGCCATCAAATGTTAACTGTATGGACATAGCAGACTGTTAGGTATACATACGCTTCCATTCCGAGTCTTCCAATCTTCCAGGCTGTTTTCTTCAAGAGACTCTGAAAGCTATTGTTTCTGAATCTCAGGAAGTAGATAGGAGAGTGTTCATCTCTTAATCATGCACCCCAAGCAAACATGTAAAGCATATATTCCCTTTAAGTGTCAGAGTGAAACCTGAAAGACAAAATAACAAATTCAATGATGCAGTGACAGCTTTGAGAGAAGAACTGAGCAGTTTATCATTGTCACAGAACCACAGACACATTCAGAAATACACATGATATACATTTTCTTAAAAAACTAAAGTCAACTTATATTGGTGGAAGAGCTTCTTTCTTAAATAGCAGCTTAAAATTATTAAGTACTAGCATTTTTTCCAACACATCAGCAAGTTGATCTTGATTTTTGCTGTTGAAAAAAAGGTGAGCTAAAAAAATTAAATCTTGGCATGTACGTTGTGCAGGAAGGAGACATGCAGAACAGCCATTCTTAATTAAGGAAACACCATGTCACAAACAGTCAGAACTGAGCCCTTTGAAATGTTCCCTCACATGCCAGCAGAATATAAAACCACCATCAAATTTCCTGCATTCTGCATAATGTTCTGGTAATTAAACTTATAAACTTATTTTCTGAGCAACTCCCATAGTTGATAAATGCAGTTAAGGGCAAAATCCAACAAGGTTATTGAATAACAATCAGTGCATCCAGAATGAAAAATAACCCACCTTCTTCTGAAGTAAGATATGAATAGACTTTACTCTTGTAATTAATGTTGCTGCATTTTGCATGAAGATGGGATATTTCTCATTGAAAGCCCATGTGTTAATTTTCCTTCATAGATAAGCCAAAAACCTTGACTCTTGTCATCAGACCTTCGGCACCTCCTTCTGTTTCAGTCTTGGGTCTCTGGCAATGCACAGCTATTCTGTATTTGGACTTCCATGCTGGCGTTAGGGCATAGATATTCACCAGAAACATTCATTTTGTTTTCAATCATACTGAGATTAAAGGAAGCCACGTGAAAACCAAATGCTACTCCTACTAACAGCGCATATGACAACGATCAATCTGAAAGGCAAGGAACCTTAAAAACCTGAATTAATGAAAGCTAAAGACGAGCTATTGTAGGCAAATGATGGTTAGGATCAAGCAGTACCAAGCATCAATATTTTGCAACAATCTTGCCAAGTCACAATGATTTAGAATCTTCAAATAATTCTGGACAGTTAATTAGAGGACCTGTGTTCTAGTCCAGCTCTGCATCTGGTCCTTGGTAAGAGTTTAAGAACCTCATTGAGCTTCTTAGAAACATAAATTCTTTATCTGCACAAAGTGGAGATTGGCCTTAAAACCTCCTATGGTCCTTTCCAAAACTAAAATTGGTAAGACTTTGAGAAGATTCAGTTGTTTTCTTTTTCTCTTTTAGAAATATGAAGTAAATAACATATCTGCTATAGTGAAAAGTAGTGTGTGGGAGGGGTGTGTGTGTGTTTGAGTGTTTTTACCTCAATTTCTAGACTTTATCTGTGTCTCAGTGGCTTGCCATTATCCACATCATAAGACCTTAGCTTGGGTTGCAAGATCCTGTAGAATCTGACCATATCTGCATTCCAGACTCATCTCCTACCTCCTGCTGTGAATCTGCATCTTGCATACTAGGATACTGAATGACATATAGTTTCTTGAATGTGCTATTCTCTTTTCCTCTGTGGTCAATAACCTTTTTCGCCACCCTCATTTACCTGAAAAAATTTCTATTTGTCATCAAAAGCCTAGTTCAAGCAAGAACTCTTCTGAAAGACTGTCTTATATCAAGAACTGTCAATCACTCCCTCCTCCGTACCAGCCCTTTGCCTCATATCTCTATTCTGTATTTATCACAGTTACCATATTTGATTCTCCATGAAACAAGCCTTATGTTATTTACATTACTCAACACTACGCCTTTTACCTAAATAAGGAAATACTCATGAAGTATGAGTGAAATTTAAATCCTTAAACTTTGTGATTTTTGAATGAGCATACTTGAAATGTGCTAATTTTTGTTCTAACTTAATAAACAAGTTAGAGAATATACATAGGATTTGTGATGTCAGTTTAGTAAAATAATTTAAAATAATCTATACTCTTTGTTAAGTATTAGCCATTAGAATCAAAATTACAACACTAGTAACTTTTTGTACTGTATTAGGAAGGGAAGACATCATATATTTCCTCAGTAATCTTAAAATATAAATAAATGTCTAAAATTCTTAATCCATAGCCAAATAATACCCTTATAAATGTCAGATCAGTAGTTTTAGATCCCATAATTTATGGAAATCCAGTATTGGCTCATGACCAGTGTGCCCAGTTAAATTTCTAAATTCTTTTTTTATCTCATAATCATTGAGCACAGAATTTAGTCTCTCAAAAACACAAACATTGTTCCTTCATATTTTAAAAAACAAGTTCTCTTTTTATGGACAGATAAAGTTATATACATATGTCTATATGGCATTTATATGTTTCAAAGATTAAAACTCAATTGTTAAACATAGATGTTTCATTTATTGGTGAAATCACTATTAAACACTTTTAAGCTCTTCTTGATCTGTGTAATAATATAAATACTGTAGTTGTTTCAAAATTGATGTAATAAGAGTATGAACCTAAAAAGCTGTAGATTAGTAATGATGGTTTCTTCCAATAGTTTAAAATTTAACATGAAAAATTCAGTCTAATAAATAATAATCTAGAACATATTCCAAAAATAGAAAGGGCCAAGTTCAAAGCTATTGATGCATAATTTTTAGTCACAAAATTCAGTGATTAAATTACGTCTTATATCAATACATGTTGGTGTTCAACATATACTTATTAAATGAGGAAATATTTCCAAAATTACAGCTATTGTAGTATGACTTTTAAAATTTTGCCTACTTTTATTCATTTCATTTTTACTCATTTGCATGTTTTCCCATAGTCAAAATATACTCAGGATCAATTCATATCCTCTCATAACTAAAGGCATAATTTCAGAGAAAGTGAAAGAAATTGATGATATTGGGAGAGTTACAAATATTTGTTTCCTCTTTTTTGTTCTACAGGGTAAACTAAGTAGAATCGCTCACTCTTTCCTTTGTGACCCTACTGAATACCACACATTTTTCTATTTTTATGCTTGTAATACATGATTATGTTTATATGTTTCACATATCTGCCTCCCTTCTAAAGAAAGGTTGTAGGAAATAATTGTCTCTTTATTACTACCAGCTAGCACAAAGCTAGATATACAGAGATATTTAATAAGTACTGGTTCAGTGAATGTATAAATGGATGGATGGGTGGATAGATAAATCTATTATTGGATGAATAATGACAGAAATGAATGACTGCTTACATGGCTAAGGTACAGGAGTCATTTAAGGGGTAGCTGACTAGCTGGTAATGTATATAGCATCCGAGAGTCTCTGTGTTCACAATATTTCAGGTTTCATTTTTTGTTTTTCAGTCTTTCCCAGATGGTCTCAGGCCAGCCAAGCTCACACAAGCTAATGCAAAACTGAATGCTAATTTAGTAACATGCAAAAAGAAATATAACTGCTAAGCAGACAAGATTTATAGTTTCCTTGACCGACTTATGTTCTTTGTAGGAAATCACATGGGAAGCCAAAATGTAAAGACAAGTTTGCTTACTACATATAAAGAATTAGTACAAAGAATGTAAAGTGAACGATTATAATGTCAAATCATGTCATAGCCAATGAATAGTTCAGAGTTAGCACTGCCAAATTTGCTTTCTGTTAAAAACTCACTTTCCAGGCTAACCAGTGTGATTCTGATCAACTCACTTTCCAGTTCTGCTAGTGTCAAATGTCATTTAAGCATTCATTTTCTTTAATATGTTGCTCAGAAATTTATTACTTGTTATCTTTTTGTCTAAAAATAACAGGCCATCACAAGAAATATTGAAAAATATGATAACTTATTTGAATGTTAAGAAAACAACAAAATATCTGCATACCCAAGATAGGATTTATCTTCAAAATGTCCAAAGAAATACTCAGTTTAATTGGTGGAGGAGAATATCAATAAAATTAACTGTTTGATATACAGTGATTTCATCAGTGCTTTGAGAAGAAGAATCTATAACAATAAGTATGATAAGTTCTTGCTAATTTTTATTTTCCAGACTCATGAAAAAATAGTGAAAATTATATTCAAGGAAAACAGTTGAAGATGTTATCTTTAAAACTGTTATTTAGAATTGTTCTGGCAATATGGCTGCTTTGATGTCATGAAAAACTATGCACTATTAAACTTCTAGAAATGCTGAATACATTTTTATAAACATATCTTTAAATGCATAAGAGATTTCTCAATAGGTTAAGGTAAAAATCCAAATAAAGCAAAAATGAAAATAAGTTGAAACTAAAGTGATAAAGAAGAAAGGAAGCCACAGCTGTCCTAGAGGCATATGCTGATACCAGGACCCAAAAGCTGTGGGTATTGATCATCACTTGTTAAAAGGAGAAAAGGTCTTGCAACATCAGAATTGAGATCCTCACATGCATTAATAATCCTTAAGCCACTATATCTTCAGTGAAAAAGCATACTAGAAAAATATCTACCAGTAAGACAAACAAACAGCAAAGTAAGATTATAAGGATTTTTTTCTCTACTTTAAATAAGACCCTTGGGGGAAAGTATATGCAATTATTTGTCTAAGTTAGGAGGAGTTGTGATTTTAATTAAAAACACATAATCTAGCAAACCACAAATTTAGAAATACCATATATATATATATATATATATATATATATGTACACACACACACATATACAGAGAGAGAGAGGAGCCAATGTAGTGAAATATTAATATTTTAATACTTAGAAAACTTTGGTGAAAAGCAAATAAAATTCTCTGTGCTATCTTTGCAAGTTTTCTCTAAGTCTCAAACAATTTGGAAAAAAAAAAAAAG
>NW_020175078.1:528283-533806 GCF_003031525.2 Neophocaena asiaeorientalis asiaeorientalis
AAAAATCTCAATTCAAGCAACCTTGCAGAAGGAAAAGGAAATCAGCTCTAGAGTTATATACCCCCAGCTCAGACTTCTCAGAATTTTTTAATATCATAAAATCAGGGGCTAAAAAATCTAAAAAGTACAAAATAATTTGGGTCTCAGCTGGATTAGACCCTTTAAAGTCTTAAGATATGTGAATTATCATATATGCTGCAAAATAAATATTTCTATTTTTTTCTTGATTTAAAAATGTGATATTTGTTTCTGTTTTTATTTTAAATTAAACTTAAAATCCATTAGACTAGGCTTGGGTTCTCTGGTTGTTTCACAAGTGCTATTGTCTAGTTCAAAGATTTAAGTTATCTGCTTGGCCTCTTCTAGGCATTTAAATTCCCTTTAAATGTTTCTCTGTTGTTATAACAATTAAATAATTCATGATTTATTCATAGGTAAGATAAAACACTGTTACAAATGATATTGAAGGACACTTTTATAATGTAGAAGCATGTTCTTCATATATAATTTAGTGAAAAAATATCATATGCTGCCTGATCTTATAAAAATATTTATTTAACTAATAACATGTGATGAAAAAAGTCTGGGAGAAACTTTTCCAAAGGTTAGTAGTAGTTATCTCTAGGAGAAGAATATAAATTTACCAATTATTTTTTTGGCTTATGTGAATTTTCTAATTTTTTTATAATGAAAATATATTACTAACATAATTAACTATTGGAAAAGTTAGAGGAAGAAGGAGATAGCCATCTTTTCTTTCTCTAGTGAACTCTGAAACATATTCATTTTTATTTAATTACTTTCTATTTTTTGTTAAGAATGACATACTGATAATTAAAACAGCCAATTTAAAAAGAACTTCAAATTAAAATACAATACCATTTTTATTGTGGATGACTAATACATTGAATGACTCAAGTTTTCTTTTCCAACTGATATCAAATGAAGAATATTTGAGTGTCATAAGACCTAATCTATCTAGCTTTTGTTTCTCTAGATTTAAAAAAATAAATTATAATTCTGTGTGATAGATGAAAGCAGTTTTAAAAGGATTTCAATGATATAGATATATATTGCATTTTTAATTTAGTTTTTAAAATATATTTTCACATTTCCAAAGGTTGGAGACCACATTTCTATTTTTCTGCTCTCCTACACATTTTGTACATATTGACATATGGGTAATTTTTACCCATACAATATACATTATATTGATATAGCATGTGAGTAGCTGTCCGGAGTAAGACCTAAATTTCCTTACCCCTTCATTATTTGTATACATAAAATATGCATATTCAATAAAGCAGAACAATTTTAACCATATGAACATTTACTTACCACCTCCCTAGCTCTATCCTCCTGGCTTTTTCTTTCCTTCTTCAGTTTAAAAACCTCATACTCCTTGCAAGTCATCAGTATTTTGAGTCACACTCTTGGAAACAGCCATATTCATTATTTGTACAACCTGATTATTGGAATTCACGTATATCCAGTCATTAATGATTAAACTGAATCACTTCTGTGGCATAATAAGAAATATGTATAGTATTTAGTCTCTATCTCTGGTTCCTGGCACTGAACTCCTAAAACCCTTGGAATTTCCTGAGTGATAGGGGTGAGAGGAATGTCTTTTGTTATTTATAGTAAGCCCCTTTTGACCAAACCTGAGTTTGTGCTAATGAGGTTATCTTGGAGGATGGGGGCTGGTTGCCAGGGGAAACAACATAGTGATTAGAGGGTTAGAACTTTCAGCCCCACTCCCTGACCACTGGGGAGGGGAGAAGAACTGGGGTGAGTTAATCAGCAATGGTCAGTAATCTACTCAGTCATGCCTATTTAATGGAACCTCTATAAAAACCTTAAGTAAGGGGATTCAGAGAACTTCAGGTTTGGTGAGCATGTCTAGGTGCTAGGAGAATGGCATCCCTGGAGAGGGCATGGAAGCACCACATTCCTTCCCACATTTCTTGTCCTATCTTGCCTCTCTTCCACATGAATGTTTCTGAGTTATATCCTTTAAAATAAATTAGTAATAGTAAGTAAAGTGCTTTCCCGAGTTCTGTGAGCCATTCTAGCCAATTATTGAATCTTAGGAGGGGGTTGTGATCACCCTGATATATAACTGGCTGGCCAGAAGTGTAGGAGGTCCAGACTTTGAGATTAGCATCTGAAGTGGGGAGGGTCCTCTGGGACTGAGCCCTTAACCTGTGGGGTCTGTGCTAACTCTAGGTAGTGTCAGGCGTGTGAGTACAGGGAAAGAGTTTTTCCCTTTTACCTCTCATAGCTGGAGAGAAAGAACAGTCCTAATATACAGTTCTTAAAATTTCACCTATCCTTTTGCACTAATTTGATTCATGCTGGGTTTGACCTTCTTTGATTTGTTCATAGCTTGAGCATTTCATTGTCCAAAAAGCTAAACTATAAGTTCCTGTTATATGCTTGACAAATTCTTTGTTTCATTAAAGGGAAGATGCCTTAAACAAAAACCTTGAAATAACTGATATCCTACAAAGTCTTCTATTCTTCATCTACCGCACTACGTTAGAACTAGAACCAAGAAAAGATGAAAAAAAAAAAAAAAAAAAAAAAAAAAAAAAAAAAAAAAAAAAAAAAAAAAAAAGAAAAGATGAACTATCAACATGTTTTCCCAAATAAATAAAGCTACATAATAGTTTTAATGGTAGTAATTACAAAGAGTAATTGGGATTTAGTAGCATATTACGGTTTGAACTTTTATGGACTTTCTCCCAACATGAAGCAGCAGAGATTTTTCTTCGTAATGTTCAAATGTGCTTTTTTTTAAAAAATATTGTTTTACTCTGAACGCTGATTGTGGTATTACAGACAACATGTTGGTAGTGTTTATGTGATTTGAACTATTTTAGCTTTAATAAATAAATTTGTAATCTGTCACTCTTCCTATATAAAACCTGAAAGAATTTCACTCTGATTGGAAAAACCTAGAAGCCTTATGTCTTATTTATACAGTATTGACAAAGGTCATTCCCTTCCTGGAACCATGGGCATCTATAAATTATCGTAAGCACAGGGTGTGTAATGAGTTATGTTGAGAATGGGAATGTTTAATAGCAAACTGAGAAGATTTCACTGAGAAAGGTTGAGCATTTATATTAAAAGAAGCAATAAACACTTCTTTAAAGCTATATATGTAATTAATATATTTTATTTTGACTTCTCACTTTCTCTGCTTTATTTATTGCATTTTGTGTTTTGTAATCAAATGACAAAAATTTCAGCACCTTCTCTTTTCCTTTTGCTTTAAAAACTCTGTTTTAAATGTAAGCAGTCAAGAAAGACCAGAATTTTACAATCTCATTTTAAATCCCTGCTAAGCCATATACTTGCAGTGTTATTTTGGTAGAATTTCTTAATATTTCTTAAACTTAAGATTCCTCATCTGCAAAATAGAGTTTACAGTCACTCCAAGAAGGGTTAAAAAGCTAGTGTTGAGAAAATATCAGGCATAGTGTAAATGCTCACTATGATTCAAATACTTAATTGACTTCCTCTAGATGGATTTATTTCAGGTTAATTAAGTTTTTTGGAGGACATTGGAAAGATCGATTTCTGCATTATCAATCATACAAATCAGTTGTCCATTCATCAGCACTGGGGAGTCTTATTCCCTGAAGCCCACCACTCCCTGCCTGACTTACTTGAACCAATTTTTTAGTTCAACCAGAGAGTAAGCTTTGCCCTTCAAATGTTGAAGTCTGCAAGGCTAGCAACTGTGTCTTTCTTGTTCGCTACTGCTACTCTGAGGTCCATCAGTAGGGTCTGACAAAGCTGATACTCTAAACAATCTTTATTGAATGAAATCACTAAATGGTTTATGGTTATTTCCCAAAGCCATTCTCCATCTCTCTGTCTCTCTCTCTCTCTGTCTCTTTCTCATTCACTGTCTCCTCCCTGCCTCCCTCCTACCTTCCCCATTCAAATTAGGTGTTCATCATAAGTACTTTGGTAGTGGCACATACCACGTCTCTATCAGTTTACAATCTCAGAGCAGCAATTGAACTTTTTAGGTTATGCTGTGTTGAGACCATTTGCAGTGTTGAGCACATACATGGTAGACTTTCAAAACATAGCTGTGGAGTGAATGAGAAAGTAAATTAAAGAATGACCCACTTGTTACTAGAATTTTGGAATTCAAGGAAGCTTAGACACTAAAGAACCATGTAACAAATTTGGCAATAACTGGAGATAGAGGGAATGATTTTTCCTGCTATCCATCCATCATCCATCCATCCATCTACCAGCAAGCAGTTATTATGAATCTGTTTATGACGTTAGCACTGGGCTTTGGAAGATAGAAATGAAATGTATGAATTACGTGAGAAGTAGTTCCTTGCCTCAAATTTTTCACAGTACAAACAGATATAAATAATATTGCATCACTTATCTAGAATTTTGAGGATTGAAGGCCATTCTTAAGTAAGTAATAAGGTGTCACATCTGATTTGTACTTCATACCATGCGTTTCACTGTAATGAAATGCTCCTGATTGTAGCTATTTGAAATGATAACAGAACTGTCTGTGAACTAAGATTAGATTTAGCACCAGTGAGAATTCCAGTAGTCATTGCTTATAAAAAGTTAAGATATTTAGGAATGAGTAATATAACTAAGTAAATGTGATTTGAGATAAATAATTTACCAAATGTACTGTATTAATAAATAACTATTACCCATTTGCTTCAGAGATGTCATCCTTCAGAAATGTGCCAGGTCAGTTCGGACTCCTATCCCAGCTGTCACTCTGCTGTCAGAATATGACAGTCACCAGTGTTAGATGTTCCTTCCAAGGACAAATTATTTCCGGCAATAAAAGCCCATCTGTTTATCTAATTTGTGGATGTGCTCTGCCTACATTATCATTTGCCCAACTAGCCTTGAAATAATCTCTCTCATATGACAAAACATTAGAGACACTGTGTGACTCCATTTCTCTACATAGCCATTGGAAGAGACCAATATCTCCAGCTCAGACAGTGAACTAGCTTTCTAAACTGACAAACAAGTCATGCTACAAATTAGGTGCCAACTCCTTCTAAAATACTATGTTAGGTAGCCAGGGGGATTTTATGGTGCAAGAAACAGCCTGAACCTTATGGAGAGTGCAGCTTCCTGGGAATTAACATCATCTACTGTCGTACATTTATTCAGTCAATTGATTTTTTTTTTAAAGACACTATCTTTGAAAGAAAATAAATGAAATTGAAGGCTTGAGGTAACAAAATAGCAAATAGTAAATCTTTCCAGTAATATATACCTAAGAAGTAAGTCCCATGGGGATTAAAAAGTTCTAAATTCAACAAAGGTTTATGTTCATTATACATAATAGTAAAGAACTAAAAATACATCAAATGATTAATGAGTGGTAAGTCCATATAGTGGAACCTTTTGAACTCATGTCTATAAAGGCTGCGGTATCACAGAAAAATGTGATGTTTGTAGATTAATAAAAGTAAATATAGGGGCTTCCCTGGTGGCGCAGTGGTT
>NW_020175078.1:533834-539752 GCF_003031525.2 Neophocaena asiaeorientalis asiaeorientalis
TATATATATATATATAAAATCTCCCAAAAACTTCAAAATATAACCAATGAAATGGAGATTGAAAAAATAATACCCACTCTTTAAGTGATAGGTCTATGAATTATTTTTTTCCTCTTCTGTGTTCTCTGAACTTTCTAAAGTGTTTTGTATGATGGCAAATCAAAATACCATACCTCACATGAATTTAGGCTTGATCTGTCTATACTGAATTTTCTATTACCAAGAACCAAATGTCTCCACACTAGTAGAAATGTATGGAAACAAAATGATTAAAATGATCAGAGATGGAAATTTTGTCTCAGGGATATCTCAAACAAAAACAGTATTATAGAGCACTTTATATTTTACCACGCAGCTTCAGAAGTATTATGTCATTATTTTATTTTCACACAATCTTCCTGGACAATAGGCCTTATTCTCGTTTTACAAGTAGGAAATACTGACTTGGAGAGTTTAAATGCTTGCCCCAAACCAAAGATTTAGTAAATGTCAGAACTAAGCCTCAAATCCCTACTTTATATCTCTGGGTCCAGGATGTTTTTTCTTCACATACTGTCTTTCCCAATAAGAATAGCCTCTGACTTCACTTGTATGTTGGGATAAGTCATTTGGAAAAATAAAATATTTTAAAAATTAGTTTGCAAGCAAGCTTTTCACCCCTAGTTATATGCAAACAATTTGCTTTGCCTTTAAATAGAAAGTTTAGCTGCTTTCCTTAAAGTAATGCATCTAATCTTCAACATAAACTAAAATATATCTGGGTGGATATTTCCAGGTTACAAATGTCTCCTGTCTTCCCTTCCAAGTTTATAACTCTTAATGCTTTTCTCTGTCACCTTACCAAAAACAACACAGATATGAGAAAGAGGCTAAAAGACAAACGTAAGGGTGAGTGAGTGTTTTCATGAGTAAGTCCAGTCTTTTTTTTTTCCTCACAATACAAACTTTTTTTTAATGACTTATTTTAAACATTTTCTCAAGAAGGCACATTTTTTTTTTTATACAGCAGGTTCTTATTAGTCATCCATTTTATATATTATCAGTGTATACATGTCAATCCCAGTCGCCCAATTCATCACACCACCACCCCCACCGCCTGCCGCTTTCCCCCCTTGGTGTCCATACGTTTGTTCTCTACATCTGTGTCTCAACTTCTGCCCTGCAAACCGGTTCATCTGTACCATTTTTCTAGGTTCCACATATATGTGTTAATATACGATACTTGTTTTTCTCTTTCTGACTTACTTCACTCCATATAACAGTCTCTAGATCCATCCACATCTCTACAAATGACCCAATTTCATTCCTTTTTATGGCTGAGTAATATTCTATTGTATATATGTACCTCATCTTCTTTATCCATTCGTCTGTCGATGGGCATTTAGGTTGCTTCCATGACCTGGATACTGTAAATAGTGCTGCATTGAACATTGGGCTGCATGTGTCTTTTTGAATTATGGTTTTCTCTGGGTATATGCCCAGTAGTGGGATTGCTGGATCATACGGTAATTCTATTTTTAGTTTTTTAAGGAACCTCCGTACTGTTCTCCATAGTGGCTGTATCAATTTACATTCCCACCAACAGTGCAAGAGGGTTCCCTTTTCTCCACACCCTCTCCAGCATTTATTGTTTCTAGATTTTTTGATGATGGCCATTCTGACTGGTGTGAGGTGATACCTCATTGTAGTTTTGATTTGCATTTCTCTAATGATTAGTGATGTTGAGCATTCTTTCATGTGTTTGTGGTCAATCTGTATATCTTTGGAGAAATGTCTATTTAGGTCTTCTGCCCATTTTTGGATTGGGTTGTTTTCTTCATGTTGAGCTGCATGAGCTGCTTATACAAGGTATATATAACAACCACATCTACTCACTTATGACTCAAAAGAGTAATGGTCTTCCAATAAATTCATTTAAGGCATTCACTTTAGAAGCTGCCAATTACTTCTGTATCTATATCACCTTACGATTGTTTTATACCACAGAGAATAAAAACAACCAATCAATTCTGCATTATCTAAATAGGATAACTTTGAACAAGGGTAGTTGCTCATGGACCAGTATGTAGCTAATTTTCTAACTGATTTCTTCTTTAGACCAATGGTTAGCAAACTCTTTTCCAGAATAAAGACTTGAAAGTCATATATAGCTATAGAAATAAGAAATTACAGTATTAATAAGATCACTTGTTCAAGTTTTTATAAAAGTGTTAATGATAGTACTAAGGGAAGAAATTGCACAACAGCTGACAGGCACCACTGCATGTTTATCATCTGCATCCACTGTGTGTCTTTCTAGGCCACAGTCAAGCCCTTTTGTTGTCTTTGGCCACACACTCTCCAATATCTCTTCCTCCCTATTCTTATCCTCTATTTTCCTACCCTCCTTATACTCAGCAGAGAGAAAATCAAAGCAGTCAGGAATCATCTTTCTCACACAAGCACACATTGGCTTACATATTTTCTCCTCATAATACTTTTCTCTATTCTCAGGAGACACAGTCCCCCTCCTATTCAAAGGCAATCCACCTTTTTCTTCCCAGTGCACCTGACTCTACTTCCTACGTCTTGCTTTGGAGGTCCCTCCCTCCCTCCCTCCCTCTCTCTCTCTCTCTCTCTCATTTGTAAACATCCTACAAAATTGTCCCTCCCTGAGCCTAAGTGCTCCTCCAGTAACCAAATCTCTCTCCTCTGCTCTTCATCTACACTTGTCAAAAAACTGGTCGGTTATTGTCACCACTTTCTCACTTCACATTCTCTCTTTAATCCACTGAACTCCAGCTTCTGCCCCATGACTTTACTAAAGTTCTCTCTCATTAAAATCAAAGAACCATCACATTTTCAAATCCAGTGGGCATTTCTGGGTCTTTATCATACTCAATCCTGCTATTAAATTTGCCTTTATTAAGTATTTTTTCCGTTTAATATGTCATATCTCCTTACTTCTGTGACATCATACCCTCCTTGCCTTCTTCACACTCCTCTGGGTATTATTTCTCTGTCAGAGTGTGAATAACATTATAATTTTGAAAAACTAGTTTACTAGGAGCATCTAATCAGTATCACTAAATCAAGATATCTATGTAACCAGACAGTCTACAAGTCTTCTAGGAGTTTAAAATGGAAACATGATACAAAACAGTTGATGGAAAACTGCAATAGTTATTTTACAACAAATTTTAGTTTTTGACTTTGTGTTTATATAAGAGCAGACAAATAATATGATAGGTTATATTTCGATTGTTTTCTTTTTCAGCTAATTTAAAAAATTAATTGGTTGACTATATTTCTTTTTCTACTTTGAGTTTTGCAACCTTGGTTTTAATTCCAATATTTCCTCTAGCCTTGGGGCAATTATATAAATGTCCTATACCAATCTATAGATTCATAAGTAAAATAAAATACTATCCATGCTGATGTAGATAATCAGTAAAGAAATGAATTACCAAGGAGCAAGGACACTAGTACTGGTAAAGTAGAGGCTGGAAATTGGGCTGATTTCCAATTCTAATCATTTTGAAGGACTTGAGTATGTTCTGCCCTCTTCCTGGGAAGTTTTTCTTCTTTTTTTCTAGCTTGCTTACTGTTTGTGCAACCCATTTGTCATTTATTACCTTGGAGTGTTAGTAAGCTTTAAATCTATATAGGTTCTTTTTTTTTTTTTTCTAACTATTAGATTGTAACCTCCTTGGGAACAGAACAATATTCTATTCTTATTTGTGTTTCTCAGGTTGCTTTTCAAAAAAAATCTAAAACCTCAAAATTGTTTTCTGACTACTTTATTACATAATTGATTTATTAAAATACAGTGTTTTAGATCTCTACTCCTGAAGTGTACGATTTTTTCTCATTTGGCATCTACTGTGAAGAAAATTACTGCCTAACCATTCTTTCTAAGATATGGAGGTAGGGAGGAAATAGCTATAAGAAGGCATTTGTAAATGAGAAGGTATGTCTTCAACCACAGAAAATAATGTATCTTTAAATGCCCTGGAGAAAGACCCTTACAAATAAAAATCTTTGGGAAATGAAAATGTGCGGTGGGTGTGTTTGCATTAGTTTTCTGTTGCTGCATAACAAACTACTTTCAAACTTAGTGGCTTACCCAAAAACTTAGTAACATTTTTTATCTCACAGGTTTTTTTTTGTTGTCTTGCTTTTTGGTTTTTTCATTACAATTGGGAATCTGTTTCAGTATCTATGAACCAGCAGCTCTCACAAGATAGAATCAAGGTGTTGGCAGAAGCTGCAGTCATCTTAAGGCTCAACTTGGGTTGAGTGCACTCCAAGCTCCATCAAGGATTGTTGCCATACATATATCTGGAGAAAACCATAATTCAAAAAGATACATGGACCCCAATGTTCATTGCAGCACTATTTACAAGAGCCAGGACATGGAAGCAAGCTAAATGTCCATCAGCAGAGGAATGGACAAAGAGGATGTGGTACATATATACAATGGAATATTACTCAGCCATAAAGAAGAACAAAATAATGCCATTTGCAGCAACATGGATAGACCTAGAGATTGTCACACTGAGTGAAGTAAGTCAGACAGAAAGACAGATATCACATGATATCGCTTATATGTGGAATCGAAAAAAAAAGGGCAGAAATGAACTTATCTACAAAACAGAAATAGAGTTACAGATGTAGAAAACAAACTTATGGTTACCAGGGGTTAAGGGTGGAGAGGGATAAATTGGGAGATTGGGACTGACATATACACACTACTATATATAAAATAGATAACTAATAAGGACCTACTGTATAGCACGGGAACTCTACCGAATACTCTGTAATGGCCTATATGGGAAAATAATCTAAAAAAGAGTGGATATATGTATATGTATAACTGATTCACTTTGCTGTACACCTGAAACTAACACAACATTGTAAATCAACGATACTCAAAAACAAACAAACAAAAAAAAGGATTGTTGCCATGAGCAAGCCAGGAGGAAGGGAAAAGTAGGGAAAAATGAATTCACGTCTTTTGTGGCCTAATCTAGAAAGTGACAACTCATAGCTTTTACACATTCAATGAATTAGAAACCAGTCACTAGGTCCTGCTCCATTCAAAATGAGAGGATTATACTGGAGACTAAATACTGAGAGGCAAGAATCATTGCGAGCCATCTTAAAAGTGTTCCTACCACAGAATTATTTTATTATCCCCTTCCAATACATTGTATGAGACACCATTTGGGAAGGATGACACAGGGAGGGCATGAATTAGAAGACACTCTTTCCTTATGCAGAAAATTGAAATGGGGGGATAAAGAAGAAGAAAAACAGTTACTTAAATAAAACATAATAGGAATAATAACTATCACCTACAAATTTACAGTTTTATCTAGATTTTGTGCTAAACTTTGTATATGTTGCTTCTAACCCTTTAAAATATTTGAAAATGAGATGGTATTATTCATGTTTTATAGGTGAAGAAATCGTAGTTTATGAAAGAAAAATGGCTTCATAAATCCTCAGAGCTACTAAGTGGCAGTGGCACTACCAATATTAGAATAATATTGAGCAATTTTTCTGGTCTTCAAAAATCACAAATTAAAAATGAATAGAATGTTCAAGAAAACTAATTTAAACTTAGAGTATTCCATTTTTATTGTAATGTGAAAAGTCCCTGTTACCCAAAGATCAACTGAATCTTCTTTCCTTTCTTTCCTATTTTTTAAATTATAATTCAGATTCTTTAAAAAGTGTAATTTTTCTAGAAAACACATTAATCAGCCATTTGGTTCTTGCCACTTTACTTTAAATGAGTTTTCAATTCCATATTAAAAGCCAAGTTTGTTTAAGAAAGAGACCACTGAGATGCTGCTTACGTATCTGTCTGGTGTGTGTGTGTGTGTGTGTGTGTGTGTGTGTGTGTGTGTGTGTGTGTGTGTGTGTGATTTTTG